>NW_026596040.1:35645032-35657325 GCF_907164565.1 Psammomys obesus | reverse complement strand
ATGAATGAATGAATGAATGAATGAATGAATGAATGAATGAATGAATGCAATCAAACACGATCACTTCAAGGGGCTTGCAAGGTGATAGGACAGATCCAGCATACACAAAGAATATGGAATATAGTATGATAGTAATTTTTTAGGTTCAGCTTGGCTACGCGGTGGCGACCTGTTCGTTTAAATGCTAGATGTTACTGTGATGGTATTCGCAGGTATGCTGGACACTTGTACTCCCCCACTAGATCATACTATCACCATGAGTCCATGAAACCTTTACTACTAAAATTAGCCAACCAGAGGCCACGTGGGTTTCCTTTCCTAATAAAGCATTTTCACGTAGACATCATGGGCAGTTCAAAGTTTCTGTATGTTTCTTCATCTGCAAAGGTCAACAGTAATTCAGATATTTTCCATTTTCTATTTAAGGCTGTCACGAAGTTTTTCCTTCTCTTCTAAAACACTTGGCAGTAAAGACATTGCCTTAAATCATCTTTTCTCTCCAACTAACAGAGCAGAGGCACAAGTCACCTGTGACCTACAGGAAATGACTGTTAGAAAAGACAGGCAGTCGTGTCACACTGCCCTCTCTTTTGGTGTCTGATACACAGTAAACAGCAGGTGTTGACTTTCCCTGAGACGTGAGATAGTTAACTCTTCATACTTCTGCCATCACTACGTTTAATCTACACTTGCCCCAAACTGGGTGCAGCTTGACTTTTTAATTTCTCTGTAGTAAATGAGTAATAAACACAAAGTCTAAATGAATCATTTCCACCATCCCACAGAGTCAAGACTGTCCGACTGCACACGCCTAAACGAACAGAGTGGAGTCCTGCAGTGAGCTTTTAGTGCACTTGCACACCAAGAACGAGAATCCTGTACAAGTCAAAGCGCCTGTAAGCAGAGCCTAGCTCAGATCCAAACAGACAGAGCACTGCAGCCACTGCAAGTGAAAGGAGACTCAGAGGGGAAGGGCCAAGTGTCTGTGCTGTGAAAAACCTCCTACTCCCGCAGGAACGGAACCTCCTCAAGAAGACATTTATAAAAAAAACAAATGAAAGCTATTACAGGATTGATTACTTGGTAGTACTTCCAATATAAAGTTTCACTTTCAATTAATAGATGCATATCCCATTCAAGCATGCAACTATCAGGGGCATATAACATGCAGCATGCAATAAATGGACAGCAGAGGTTAATAACCTGGAAGCATAGGATCTGAGAATGTGAGAGCAAGTTAAAGACAAGAGTTCCTCTCCATTGTCACTGGGGGCCGAGAAGCAATGCTGAGGTGTGGAGCAGTGAGAGCGGGGGACATACAATTTGTCCAACACACAAACATATCTCCGCAAGTGGCGGCAGGTATAACTGAAAGACAAAGGCAAAAGGAGAGAAACAGAAGAAAGGTGTTTTTCTTTGAAAAACAAAACAAAACAAAACAAAAAAAAAAACAAAAAACAGATCATCTTTAATATCCTCAAAGCTTTCTGTGTACCTTCACTAGATGGTTTAGGGGTGGGTGGGTGCATGGGGCTATCGTTAAAAGAGCATAAACAAGAAAACAAACAACTAGAGTAAAAATGGGCAAAGGTCTGAACAAACACCTTACCAAAGACACATACAGATGGCAAATGAGCACACAGATGGTACTTTACAATGTAGAGCATTACAAAGGTTCAAGTTAAACAAGGCAACACCACTACAGACTTACGGAGTAACCAATACCCAACTGATATCACCACATGCTGGTGAGACAGAGACAACAGGAAATCTTACTCTGTTGAAAAAACTCCAAAACGGCACTGCCAATACAGAAGACAACTGGGCAGTTTCTCACAACACTGTCCATCATGTTCCTTGAAATTTGCCCAAAGGCACTGGAAACTTATGCACAAACAAAATTGTGCACTCACATGTTTACAGTACCTTTGTTCATGCTTATAAAATCCTGGAGGCAAAGGTAAGGTATCTTTCCACAGGCAACAACATGAACTGGGGTATATCCTCACAATTGAGTATTTGGTGCTAGACAGAAATGGGCTACTATGAAAAGTCACAGGTGAACCCAAGCGCATATTACTAAGAAAAAGCTAATTCATAAGTATACACAAAACTACAGGATCTACTTAAAGATCACAATTGCAAGGGGTTGTGGGGAAGGCAATGTTGAAAAGGCAAAGCAGCAAGAAAGTTTTGGGCAATGAAAGTATTTTTTTCTCATACAATAATCATGAATACTGTCCATTTACATTTGCCCAAATCCAAGTAGCCCTAACCCTAATGTAAATATACAGGTGTGTGTCAGCAGATGTTCTCAAGCTGTGTCAAATGTTCTACTCTGGAACAGCATGTAGACAGCAGAGAGGAGTGAAGAGGACAGGAGGTATATGGAAATCTTCTACATTTTTTTTTGTTCAATTTTACTCTGAACCTAAAATTGCTCTTTAAAAAGAAAAAGTAAAAAGAAAAGACTCAAAATACAATGGTGTCATGTGAGCCACAAAAAATCTGCCTTAGCAGAGTAAGGTGACAGAAGATATTTCCTCTTCACAGCGACACAAATGCAATTTTGAGAGTGACAATAGTACATCAAAGACAAAGAGAATAATGGAGTAGGAATCAGGAATCTCACATCTCTAGATCTAGTGTGGCCATGGGCAGTTTAAAACAGTGGGTATTTGATCCTTATAATCCTTGGTTCCATAAATATACACCCCCTCCACATCCAAAACCAATAAGCAAAAAAATAAAAGAAACGAAACCCTTTAAAGTTCTATAGTCTTTTGAAGCTATATTACATAAAACAAAATAAGAGGAATAATAAAAACTATTATTATCGTCAGAACAGTTTCACTGGTGGCACACTGTAGGCCACTAAAATATAAGTTTAGGGGCTGGAGAGATGGCTCAGTGGTTAAGAGCTCTCTCTTCCAGAGGATCCTTGTTCAATTCCCAGCACCCATGTGGCAGCTTCCAACTAACTGTCTGTTACTCTAGTTCCAAGGGATCTGACACTTTCTTCTAGACTCTGCAGTACTACATGCACATGCTACACAAACATACATGCAGGCAAAACAACTGATATGACAAGGCAAACAAAATAATGAATGCATCGAGTAACACATCTAGATTAAGTCTCTGAGAGCCATTTGAAAGAACTACACCTAAAGTTATATGAAGTTACCAAGTGGGGAACAAGTTCTTTAAAGTATGTTGAACCCCAAATAAAACTAATAAATTGGAAGGTTTGAAAACGATTAGTTTAAATAAACAATCCACTCATCCAAATACTGTGTACCAAGTAGTAGGTACCAGCTTCTACATGAGGAACTGGCTCTGTACCAGCTTCTACATGTGAACTGTGCTCTGTACCAGCTTCTACATGGGGAGCTGTGCTCTGCGTCAGCTTCTACATGTGAACGGTTCTGGCTATGATGAGAGGGTGGGGACAAAATACAGATCCCTGTTGCTATACTGCCAGAGCTAGAGAGATGGCTCAGCAGTTAAGAGCACTGACTGCTCTTCCAGAGGAGGACCCTGGCTCAACTCCCAGCACCCACATGGCAGCTCACAACTGTCTGTTACTCCTGTTGCAGGAAATCCAACACCTTTGCACAGACATTCATGAAGTCAAAATACCAATGTGCATAAAAAAGAAAGAAAGAAGGCCAGTCCAGAAGTTACCTGAAGTAGTATGGGATCCTATGAAGGACTCCAAGACTCAAGCATTAAAGAATAAAAACCCAAGAAAATATAAAAATGTGGGTTTAAAAATAATTTCCATCATTTTAAGTAAGTGATGACAGCTAACATTATCACCAAGATTGGGACAAGCAAACATCATGTGTCTCTGTGAGACCATAGCACAGTCAAAATCTAATCCTGAAGAATCATACAAATTCAAATGGACAGGCCCTCTCTTTGCTTTAAAGGTTCAGTATCCTTTAACATTTGAGGGCCATAAAAGACAAACGTGAGGGGCTGTTTCTGATTAAAGGACACAAAGAGACACACTAACTCTAACACATGATTCTGGCATTGGATCCTACTCTGTGGGGCAAAGAGAATTTTTTTTAATTTATATTTATTTATTCATGTGTGTAAGTATTTTGCCTGCATGCATATATGTACAACACATGTGTGCCTGGGGCTCCTGAAGGTCAGAGAGGGTATTAGTTCCCCTGGAACTGGATACAGATGGGTGGGAACTACCAGTAGGTACTGAGACTCAAACCCAGGTCTTCTGCAAGAAGAGCAAGTATTTTCAATGACTGAGCCATCTCTCCAGCTCCTTTCCAAATTTATTTTTAATTTTTAGATTTTTTTAAGAAACAATAGGCAAATGAAAGAAATTAAATACTAGCACACACCTATAAGCCAATATATATATATATATTTAGTATTAAATTTTTTTCTTCCTTTCTTTTTCTTTCCTTTCCTTCCTTTTGTGTTTTTTATTTTGTTTTGTTTTGTTTGTTTTTCGGGACAGTCTGTCTACATATAGCCTTGGCTGTCCTGGAACTAACTATGTAGACCAGGCTGCCACCAAACTCATAGAGATCCACTTGCCTCTGCCTACCAAGTACTGGGGTTAAAGGTGAGGGCTATCATGTCTGGAAGTGTTAAATTTCTTATTTTGAGTATGTTGTTATTTTTAAGAAATAAATGACCAAATCTTTAGTTGTAAAGACATACCATGTTCGTAAATACCATCCAGACACAACAGGACTGATGTAGCATGCACAAGAGCTGCACAAATTCAACCGAGACAAAATCGCAGCATGGAAAACAGGAAATGGGTATAAAGTCCCACCCCTCACCAAGGAGCTATTTTTCCCAATGGAGTGTCACTGAGTATATCAACTGTACTCCAGGGCAGGCCTCATGCTCAGGAGCAGCTGGCCAATACAAAATGGATTCCATTTTTTTTTGGGTGGGCTTTTTGTTTCAAAACAAGAGAAAAACGCAATGATGAAAAAGTAGTGGTTAAATTTTAATATGTGTAGAATGCACGTAAAATGTGAATGAAAATTATTTGTACAATTTTTGCAATGTTTTATAAGTACAATTTCAAGGTAAAACATTTTTAGAAATAAAATGAACACCGGGACAACAGAAATTAATGTTGTTTTGAAAGAAAGACAGAAAGACAGAAAGACAGAAAGACAGAAAGAAAGAAAGAAAGAAAGAAAGAAAGAAAGAAAGAAAGAAAGAAAGAAAGAAAGAAAACAGAACTAGTATCTCTCATAAACCAACTGCAGTGTGTTCCAGATTAAGGGGTTTACATTAAGAGCCATGACATGTCATTCTGACTTCTATGTAAGTATTGGAAACCTGAAAAACTATAGTGTGGGAAGTAAGCAAATGTGGTCTGGAATCAGCCCATAAAACACAGGCACGGTTGCTTAATATTACACTTTCATAAAAAAGAAATCTCCTAGTGCTCGCTTACACGAAAATGTCCCAGATTACGCAACGTACAGTGCTGACATGTTACTTGATATCACTACCCTTCCAAAATGTTCTGTCCTAGAACAACATTTCAATATGCAAAGCATGCCAAAAGACACACACACACACACACACACACACACACAAAGTAAGTCTCCCAACAATGTATTTTACTGTACACTGACAATAAAATTGTAACGTATTTTCATAGCTACTTTTTATGAAGTTTTCTTACTTATTCACAGGTTTAAAGAACTTTCAAAGAAAAATGACATTGCCAAAGCAGGTTAAACTTAGAATACTCAGAATATTATGTTTCCCTTTCCTTTCAGTTTCCTTGCTTTCCTCTTATTCCCCTGTTACTCCATTCCTGTGTTCCCTCTCTCCTGTCCTTTAAGAAGGCTTAACAAATAGAAAACATACAAAATATTCTGGCAAAGACATTATGAGAAAAGGAAACTGCATGCCAATATCCTTGATGAACATATGTAAAACTCTTCAATAAAATACTAACAATGGAATTTAACAGTATGCTAAAGCGATAATCATGGTAAAAATCTCTGGAATGTATGGATAGCTTGATATATACAAATCAATAAACACACTAAAATACATCAACAAACTGAAGGACAAATGCATATAGTTGCATGACTACATGTAGAAAAAGTATAATGAATATTCTTTGAAGATTAAAATGCAAACAAACAACCCTCAGCAAATTAGGTAGAGGGGAATAAAATGTACCTCAACACAATAAAGACAGCACACTGCTAACAACATACTCGGAGGAAAACCGGAAGTCTAGCAAAAGCAAGGTCATTTAATTTCTATTCAACAGAGTATTAGAAGTCCTTGCCAAAGCAATTAGGCAACACACCCACACAAAAATAATAGATACATTATAGCTCCTAAATATAACATCTACCTATGCTATGGTTTCTCTCCATATAGTGAAATCCTATCATTGTTTACTATCATGTCCACTAAAGGAAAACAGTCCAGGATAGACTGTTTCTAGATGGAAAACACGCATGTGCTCGAGACAACCTACCAATGTAAAAAGGGAAGAAACTATTAAAGACTGGGCTCCTGCCAAACTGCCACAAGAGACAACACAAACAGCCTTCCAGAAGTCAAGAGAAAATATGAAAACATGAATAATTACTCAGCACATAACTGAAATATACATACTACACATACAAATCTAAGAAGCCATAATAAGATGAAACAAATATGAAAAATCCCAAATAAAGATATATGGGTTTCTCTTAGAGGGAAAAAATAAATATGTTTCTGAAAAATATTGAATATTAAAAGAAAAACTTAAGCACCGATCCTAGCTATCCGACTAAGCAGTGCTGTTGGGGAAATTTTCTTCTTTATAGAATTCTACCTTAGAAATTAAGTCATTGTTCAGAAGGTGGGAGCAGCTGTGGTCACCTGGAAAACGGGAGAAAACACGGGATGAAGGTGTGTGTTAGCTAGTTCTATGACATCTTGACACAAGCTATAGTCAACTGAGAGAAGCGAACCTCAATTGAGAAAATGTCTCCGTAAGATCTAGCTATAGGCAGTCCTGTAGGGCATTTTCTTAATTAGAGATTGATTGGGGAGGGCCCAGCCCATTGCGGGCAGTGCCATCTCTGAGCTGGTGGTCCTGGATTCTGTAAGAAAGCAGGCTGGGCAAGCTATGAGGAACAAGTATAAAAAGAACTTTTATTCACCTGCTTTCAGTTATTGTTTTGGAGGATTATTGCCTGTCTGCTAACCTAGGCCTAGTCCTGGAAGCTTCTAACCTCTATAAAATCTAACCCAGGCCTAGAAGTTTTCAGCCTCTGAGACCTAATACTTATTAAGCTCACCCTTTCTTGTTCTCATCAAGCTCCGAGCTGACTGGTTCAACTCAGGTTTTCTAGCTCAAACTCCTCTCCCAGCTAATTTATTCAATCTGGCTTTTCTCTCAGCCTCTGAAATGCTGTGCTTGGCCTTAAACTAACTCCAGCCATCTGCTCTAATCTTCTGGCTCCTTCTCATTCTCTGGCTCATCTATCTTCATCTATGTCTAGCTTTTTCTCTCTTCAACCTGTCTCTTTATCTCTGTCCTGATACAACTGCCTCCTCTCCCTCCCTCTCTCTCTCTCTCCCTCTCTCTCTCTCTGCATTGTCCGTTAAGTATCTTCCCTTTCCCCTCTCTTGTGAGAGTTGGGTACATCCTATTTTTATCAAATCTTGCACTGATTCATCACTTTTTCTGCCACTCAATTAGATAACACTTTCAAGCATGGGTGCTTCCTTCTACAAACTAACTTTAACTTCATTGTTTGGGATGAAAGGCCTGTACCACCATGCCTGGGCCTAAACTTTTCTTCACCTGAAACTTGCTGGCCTTGAACTCAGATCTGCTTGCCTCTGTCTCCTGGATTAGAGGTGTGCTTGTATTCCAGCTGGATCACACAGACCTAGAAGATCTTTGAATGTGATCCCTTGCCAGGGAAGCCATGCTCTGAATTAAAATTCCTCTATAAACAAGCCAGTAAGTAGCACCGTTCCATGGTCTCTGCATCAGCTCCTGCCTCCAGGTCCCTGCCCTGTTTGAGTTCCTGCCCTGATTTCCTTCAGTGATGGACTAAGATGGGTTTTACTTGGGCTAAACTTGTTTTTGGTTATGGTGCTTCCACACAGCAGTAGCAACCATAACTAGGATGGGGCGGAGGGGGGTGGTGCTCTGTTTTTCTTTTCTTTTGGCTTTAAAAATTTTTTTAATTTATTATAATTTGTTCTGCTTTTCTTATGTTCCCCTGAAGTGTGTATGCTGAAAACCAAACTACCACAAAAAGTGTTTAGAAATTGTGTCTTTGGAAAGTTAACTGGAATTAGATAAAGTCATCAGAGGACAGCTAATAAACAAGACTAATGTCTTTGTAAGAGTCTTGAGAATTGGCTTCTTTGCATGTAAGGGCATAGGGGGAAAAAGAAACACCATATAAAAACCAGAAAATGGTTCCTCACTAGACAATAAATCCAATCTCCCCTTGATCCTGGACTTCCCGGGATTCAAAAGTATGAGAAACAAATCCTGTTGTTTATAAGATACCCACTCAATGGCATTTTGTTATAGCAACTCAAACTAAGGCAGGGTGATGAGAAAACTAACATTTACTATCACCATAAGATGACTTCAACTTATGTTTTTAGTGATGGCTCAGCCATCCAGAGCACACAGATGCTCTTCCAGAGGACAGGGGTTTGATTCCCTGTATTTACATGGTGGCTTGTACCATTGATAACTCCAATTCTAGGGGATCTGACACCTCTTCTGGCCTCCATAGGCACCAGACCAGGCATGCACATAGTATGCAGATATACATGCAGCCAAAACACTCATAAAAAGTAAAATAAAAAGTCTATTTTTAAAATTTATTTATTACAGTACTGGGAATCAAAACCTGTCAAAAGCACTACCACTAAATTATACCCCAGCACAATCACTTTAAATTTAGAGGAAGGAAGATAAAGCACTACAGAATTCTGAATGGTCAAAGACCATAAAGAAGATGAGGAAATAAAAACAGAATGTTTTAAACAAACAAACAAACAAACAAACAAACAAACCAACTGAGTCTGAAAAAATGGCTTAGGAGTTAGGGGTGTGGTCTGCTCCTGCAAAGGCCCCAAGTTCAGTGCCCAGCACCCACACTGGGTGGTTCATGACAGCTTGTAACTCCAGCTTCAGAGACACCTCTGTCCTTGGCAAGCAGCTATACCATCAGAACATACTTACACCAAAACCTATAATTACAAATTACAAAATAAAATCCTTAAATAAAACCTTCCCATCTGTCTTAAAAAAAAGTTAAACACAGCTTCTCCAAGGACAGGACTAAGTTCTAGCTCTGTGGGACGTTACAGTTTAGATATGGGTCCCGTATGTCTTCCTAAGGTCTCATGTGCTGAAGGCTTGTTCCCAGTGTGGGGGTGTGAAGTTTTAAGTGGCAGGGCCTTGGAGGAGGTATGTAGTTCATTTTGGGTGCTACTGTTTCAAGAGATTACAAATGTTTTCACAAGAGTAAGACTGAGCGGGATCCTGGAAAGTGAACTATCTCACTTCTTGTTTGGAAAAGCAACACTCTCGCTCACATTCACCCAGGGTGCTGTTAAGTACTCTCCACAGGCCGACCCAGTGAGTCTGTCTGAGGCCTTTACCCTCCAAAACTGTTAAATAAGCCAATTTTCTCATGAAGATTGGGGGCTGGAATGGAGGGAGGGATGGGCTGTTATGAGCAGAGTTTAAGACAATAAGGAGACCCACCACATGGAAGTCCCTATGACTTGTTGCTAATAACGAAAGCAGCATTCATTAGCATATGGCTTGAATGTGAGATACTGAGATATGCTTAACCCCAGTGATTTGCTCACTTATGTGAATTAAGTCTCCATAAGAGATTCCTGCAAACCTAAAAATTTATAAAATAGCCCAAACACACAGTTTTATACTACTTAATGCACTTTAAAATTCTCACATCCAAGCAAATAAAAACCAGAAAATCTGGAATGTATGTCAACAAATTACACATATTGGTAGAAGAGCACATTGAATCATATAACCAAGTCCTTGGCAGCACAGGCCATTTTTCCTGTTGCTGAGCTACTACTAGCATGAGCCATTCTGAGACTGTCAGGATGAAGGACTGGTCCTAGAACAGGGGAATGCACTGCTGGCCAATCTCGACCAGCTCAAGGATGTTGAGGTGGCCTTACACCCACTGCCATCCCTAGCAAGTAAGAGACCCTCAGAATAAAGAGCATCCCTCAAACTGTTAATAGCATTAAAAACCTCTGGGCAAACATTTTTTCTCAATTGCTAAAGAAATTCAACCCAAGACAGCCCTAAATTTATAGCATCACATTAACTAAAACTTGACTATTATTGATATTTAATAAAATTTTGGGCTAATTAAAAAGTTTCCATTAAGTACTTTTATCCTATTTTAAGCCACTTCTTTAAGAAGCAAACACGTCAATAAAAATATCTTAAACCATCATTTGTAGAAACTTAACAAATAGAAAACAGACAGGAAAATTTAGACAGAAATGATGGCATATTTGTCAAGTTACTAGCTTACTGGTATAAAGAACTTGTTACATCAGACACACACGTGGGAGCAGATCCAGAACTAGCCATGGTATGCCTTAAATCTGCTCCTAAGAACATGGGAATTTCATGTTGTATTTTAAAATCTGATCAGTTTCACTTACAAAAACTACACACACACACACACACACATACACACACACACACACACAGAGAGGAAGAATACTTGTACACATTGATTTTTCTCATGCTACCAAAGCAGATCAGACATTGGAAAGTAAATTTAAAAAATTATTGTCAATAAGTGTCATATGCCAGGTGCCTAAAAATACTGAGTAAGCAGGGGAAACTGAGACAGTGTTTGTTAGCTACACCACTGTCCCTTATTTTAAAGACACTCTTACAGGTGTGAATAAAGACATCAATTTATTGCCAGCATTTCTTTCTGGCATGTATTAAAAAAAAATCTTCTGACTTTGAACAAAGAAACTACTTTTAAAAAATGTCACAACTCTCCACTACAGACATTTGCTCTGTAAGTGCCAATATGGTCCTGCAGCATGTGATGCTGGCTGCGCTCCCAGCAGTGCAGTTTGCTGTGCGTCTTGAGGCTGCACTTCAATGTGCTAATAGCATGTTACTGTCTACTCTTCTTGCGGTCTTATACTCAAGTCTAGAGCTGCACCAAAGCAGACATTCACTGCAAATTCCCTTCTAACATTTGAGTTAAAATGAAAGGGGCACTATAGGAAAAAAGAAACTAAACTGACTTAAGCATATTTCTTGATTAATTTGTTTACAATTTGTCTTTTAAAAAATGTTTCAATGTCACTTTGATCAGAGGAAGTGTGAACTGCCAGAGGACACATTAGATGGTTTCCACAGACTTCAAACTAGATCTGGAAGAAGGGAAATAAGACAACACACATGCTCATTACAGAAGGAGTCAGCGAACATACTACTCTACCTGATATCTAAAAGCATCTACCTTTATGAGTCATCTGAAGAAATCCAGGTATGTCACTGAGGAACATTATCATTGACTGTGAGCTTGATTCAGAAGTGTTCTGTAGGCCACATATATCTATCTACACTAAGTAATCTGGGGGTAGGAACATTATGAAGGCAGTGGGAAAATTGGGTTGGTAAAGAAAGTGGTATAAAATAGCTACTCAGCACACTTTATGACCATCAAAAAGCTTGCTTACTTTTAAAGTGAATGTATTTTACGCACTCCCACTTGACAAAAGGATTTATAGCTACTGTGAAATCCCTCCAAGAACTTAGATTTTGATTCTTCACCATGCATGCCACAATATTAGATAATCTGGAGGCATGAAATAAAGCCAATTCTGCTGAGACTCCTAAGTATTTATGTCACATCCTTTCCAAAAGACTGGAAAAATATAACTAAGATAAAATGCTATCTAATTATGTCAAAAATCTGCTGGGGTCATTAAAAATCAGAATAAGTCCTCCTAAAGAGAGAGCACACTAACAACTCATCAATGGAGAACCACCTTAGAGTCATCTTTAAACTGTGGTCATGGATGCACACCAAAGCATGTATGGATATACATCCCTGATCTTGTTTCCTATATAGGTGCAGTGACACACACTTGCCCACACTTGTGAATGAGCAAGCAAGGATTATGCGCACTGCTAGTTACAAAAGAACAAGGGCATTGTAGAAACAAAGCTCAGTGTGTGTGTGTGTGTGTGTGTGTGTGTGTGTGTGTGTGTGTGTGTG
>NW_026596040.1:35641272-35645022 GCF_907164565.1 Psammomys obesus | reverse complement strand
TGTGTGTGTGTGTGTGTGTGTGTGTGTGTGTGTGTGTGTGTGTGTGTAGAGGAAAAAAAGCCTGACCCAGGTCTCCCCAGATCATCACCTTGGTATGCTTAATGGATGTGAGAACCCAACTGCCACAGGAACTGAGTGACGTTAAAATAGTCTTTCTAGGAAAACAGAAGCTTTTGAGATTCTTGAATTCCTAAGATTAGCTTCAAATCCTATGCTTCTGGAAGCAGGGGAGTTGAAGCTCCTGCCCCTGGGTTTCGGCCCCTGCCGCTATCCTTCAGTGACACCCGTGATGAGCTCAGGCACATCTTGGTACTGCATTGCTCACTGCCTTTCTGCCACACTCAAACACAAGCTCTCTGAGGGCAGAGTCTAAACTTTGTTTTTGTTTCCCTAGTACCGTGTTGTTCATTGAGTCATACGGGAAAGACTTGTGAAATCAACACTCTACACTCAGTCATCTAAGAGTTAGCTTGTTTATGGAGTTCCAGGTACCACAGTCACCCTTATACTGTTCTGACAACCACAGTTCGGGCTGAGATATGAGCTGGAGTCATAACCATAAACATAAACCACCTCCTTCTTCCTCAGTACCGAGCAAAGGTCTACAATTCAGTGACAACAGGAACTCACAGTAATTTCTCTCTGAGGTCTTAACTATCTTTTGTTTTGTTTTTTTACATTAAAAAAAAAAGAAAAAAATACACAATATCTTCACTTTGCAAAATGCAAAGTGCTTAATGCAAAGGGTTTAATAATTTTAGCTATCCCAGGCATGCAAATAGAAGAAGCCTTCCATTTTTCTCCTACAGAGTACAGAACTGGAATGGCCTAGTTAGTATCATGGTTGGCCAACATGAAATACCTGCTAGCTATCACTAGTCTCACTCTATGAGTTATTGTGGACTTTTCCAGTATGAGATTAGCAATATTTCTCACAAATTTAAACCGGAGGTGCACTGTAATAGTCAACAGACTCTTTAAATATGGAAGTTGTAGGTTCAGGCCTAGAAAATGGGCAAGATGGTGCAAGGAGATCATGAAGGGAGGGGAGATTAAGTCTAGTCAGGGGCACAAGGCCAGGTATTTGCTGGGGACCTGCCACAGAGGAGAAAGCCAGTTCAAGGAAGCTCTGTGTCAGATGGAAGAAACTGAAGTTGTTATCTCATACTGTGAAGAAATTATCAGCTTTCGGACTCTTCCTTTTCATCCTCATATTCTTATGAGAAAAATCAATCAATAGTTACCAAGTAGTTATGATCTAGGTGAAGATTCAAAATATAAACATCTTAAATTCAAATGACAAGACAATTCTATATATTTACTGTGTGACAAAAAGATGATACACGCTGTATGAAGAGCGACAGGGGAATACTGTAAGCCATGAAAAGTTAAGTATCAGGAGAAAAATGAAAGGGTATCGTAGTTTTAATTGTTTGAAAGATACTAAGAGAAGACAGAAGCATGTCACACACTGGTAGAAATATATTTGCAAGATGCATAGGAAAATGACTTGAGTGGGAAATCTATGGAGAATGTCTACAACTCTAACTGAGAAGGCCCAGAGAAGATGCTGTAAGAGGATGAGACCTGTTGCTGACCTTCAGCAGAGAGCACACCTCTGAAGATGCTCAACAGCACTGGTCACTGCTAAAACCACAGTCACAAGGTAGCACCACATACCTGTAAAATGGCATTTACAAAACAGCGAGACTGACTGCTGGCGAGTGTGTGGAGTAACTGCAACACTACAGACATTAACAGGAATCAAAATGGTATAGCCACTTTGCAAAAGAATTTGGCAGTTTCATATAAAGTTAGATACAGCAATTGCTACTCAACTGGCAAACACCACTCCTAGTATTTACTCAAGAGAAATGGAAACTTTCGGTTCCCACAGAAATCTCCATATAAATATTTATGGCAACTTCATACACAGTTGCTCACACATGGAAACAATCCAAATGTCCTTCAATGGGTGAATGGATAAACAGTACAGCCATATAACACAATACTGCTCAGTAATAAAAAGAAATGATAACACATAAGAACAGGGATACCACTCCATATTCCTCATATCATACTATACATGTTCATTATAGTAAACTGGCAAAAAGAAGCCACACAGAAAAGGGTATGGGTTGGCAGAAAGGTCTAATACAAAGCAGCACAGGGGCACATGTACAGACAGAATTTGTCCTTTGATTGTGGTGGCAAATGCTAGTTCATTATACACTGAGGAGGAAAATGCTTTCTTATAAATAAAATAAATTTTACCCATCCTTAAGAATTATAAACAGAAATGGAGATGGCTTGTGTTTAAGAGCATATACTGCTCTTCTAGACAACTGAGTTGGATTCCCAGTACCCCCTCAGCTGGCTCACAACAAACTGGTAATTCTAGCTCCAGCGGCCTTGGGGTACCTGCACTCACATACATGCACCTGATTAAAAACAAGTAAACACTAAAAAGGAATTAGAAACAAGTCATCTGTGGTAGAGCTATCCTCTGCTGGTTGAGTACATTGCTCTACCTGGGGAGAAAGAAACTCAGAACACAGGGCGCAAGCTCAGTTCCTTATGTCTTTTGCAAGCACAGGCCATTTGCCACTAAACAGAAAAATCCTTACCACCAAGCCACTTTAATTCCTGTACATGGCCCACATCTCCTACTCCACTTCAGCCTCAAACTATTCTTACTAGTCTCAAAACAGCTATGCTCTATCAGACAACTGGAAATAAAACTGAGTGCTTACTGTAACCACAGAAATTTCCCTGGTTCCGACCAAATATGCTGAAATAAGAATGAAGGAAAGCCTGCCACACCCTGGTAATATTTTGATGGCTCATTCACAGCATCTGTGCATGTAAACAGGAGGCTTATTAAAGAAGACTTATTTCCCATGGTCTTAATGGAAATCAGAGGAGACAGTCAATGAGGCACTAAATATTTAATTCACTCACTGTACTTGGTTTGGTAGTCTGAAATAAATGCCTTATAATTAATAAAGAAAAATTTCTCCAGAAAAATCCAAATTCTACCCCCTAATAGATAAATTTCTACAGAGTAGATATAAGACTAAATAACAAAAGCAGGCAGAAAAGTCCAATAATATACACAGAAATAACAGAGCAAAGTTTGTACCTCAGAGATGTATTTTAAAATGCAGAGTTTATTCAAATGAACACTACCTTTAAAAAACACACAGACTTCGCAAATACACTAAAGAATGCTATTTTTCTAAGAATGTTATCGACAGAGAAACTCAGTGAATCCTAAGATTGACCTTAGTGAGACATATCTCAGGAAGTGTGTTCTGTTTTCCTTTCAGCTATTCACTCGCCTGTCCGTTTGTGTGAGAATACACACACATACACGAAGAACACTTTCTTTGAATACAACTGGAGTGAAATAGCAATATGTACAAGAGAAGAATGGCATAAGAGAATTGCTTGGGCAGAGTAGGAAGACTGTCCCAGAGCCCTAAATGTCCCTGTTGTGAGAGATTTTCAGAAGAGGGCACAAACCCAAGCTTTAAAAGGACAGTTTCCGAATAAGGCCACCAGATAATATTGCACTAGGCCAGCTCTGTGACCCTCAGACCAGCAGGGGTGCCCAGCGGGGATGCCTGCTTACTTTCACCCACTTCTTCCATGACCTAAGTCCTCCTAGTTCTTTCATAGGATTGGTGGAATAGGAGTCATGGTGTGTGTGTGTGTGTGTGTGTGTGTGTGTGTGTGTGTGTGTGTGTG
>NW_026596040.1:35639344-35641262 GCF_907164565.1 Psammomys obesus | reverse complement strand
TGTGTGTGTGTGTGTGTGTGTGTGTGTGTGTGTGTGTGTGTGTGTGTTTATAGTTAAAAGACTTTCCTATACTGTTCAGCATGGAAGCTACTGATACAAGATTGGCAACAGCTTGTTCACTTTTCGAGATAAAGTAGGGTGGAATGGACACATTCATACCTGGTTCCTCAGAGCCAGCAGCAATCTAGAATCAACTCTGATGAAAAATAAGCAGCCACTGAAATGCTTATCTGTAGCACGCTTCTGCCCTAGCATGCCTGGAACTGAAAATTCACCAGGGGAATCTCAGTCAAAGTCCAAATACAAACTAAGCAGTAAGTGGGCTTGAAGTGCATCACAGCAGCATGTGAGCCAACATGGAAGTGTCTGTGGCCGTTTTTACCCCTGCTGCGAGACAAAGGGACGGTGGCTGAAGTTCATGACATGAAATTTAAAGCAAGTAACTCCTTTACGATAACAATCAGTTCTACTTAGGACCGCCAATTCTTTGATGTCAGCTTCAGGATGGATTTTGGTTACTGTACCTTCTGAAATGGGCTGGAAGCCTTAAGACCTCACCTCCCTGAACTTCCCTCAGCTGGAACTCCTCCCTCGCCCCGCTGGCCCACAGCTGTGTGCTGCTCTTCACCATCAGGCTTGCTCCAGCAAGCCATACAAACATTCTCCCAGATTAAAGTGAGCGTCTAATTCCTAAACTGTACTTCACATTTTTCTTTCAAAAGATAAAATCTTAACACATTATAGGAATTAAAGATCCAAATGGTGCAAAATGCATAGACTGGTTACAGCCTGGGGGCTTAGCTCAGACTCAACACAGTATCCAAGAACATGCCATTCACAGCACAGTTGGATGAAGAAAACATCCTCTGGAGCTTTATGAAGAGCTTATCTCACTCAAAAGGTCACATGGGGAGTAACATTTTGATTCATTCAAAAAGCGATTACAAAGATTTTCTCTGTAAAAGCACCATGCCATGTAGAAAAGAATAGAAAAGCAGATCAAGACTGGTTGCTCCTTTAGGGATAAACTTGGTGCTCATCTAGACTGCCTATTTACTGATTTTACTTCTTGTGACCCTAAGGGTTACCTGAAGTTATGACCCTAATTATTCCTGAAGACACTGAACCCTGGTCTCCCGGTTTCCAGTGAGACAAACGCATTTGGTGGGACAGGTCTGTTGTCCCTGATTATGCACTTCTCTTTCTTCTAATAGACTTCTCAGCTGGGAACTGCTGGATAAAGACCATCTCTCAGCTGCAGAGATGGTCAAATGCTTACTAGAGCACTTCAAAGCTGAAAATATTGTCCTCAGCTCACCCCAGAGCCTCAGCTCATCTTTTATTCTTTGTTTCTCCTTCTATCCAGTCTTGATCTGAAAGCCTAAGATGGAAGCTGAGGCCTCAGGTGATGGCAGTCACTAAAAAGAGTTTGAGTCTGAGGAAACTGTGATAAGCAGATTGTTCTCCATCCAAAGAGGATTCTATCCTAATTAAAAAAAAAAAAAAAAAAAAGAGGGTATGTTGCCAATGAAATGCAAATGAAATTAACAGGGATTGGAGTATATATAGTTTAACGGCCGAGTACTTGCCTGGCCTGCATGACACCTAAGATTCCATCAACACTTCAAAAGAAGGAGATGGGAATAAAGGATATAATTCAGCAGTAAATAAGTGCAGTGTAGAACAGTAAGTGCAGCAGTAAGTGCAGCAGTAAGTGCAGCGTGGAGCAGTAAGTGCAGCGTGGAGCAGTAAGTGCAGCGTGGAGCAGTAAGTGCAGTGTGCAGCAGTATGTGCAGCGTGGAGCAGTAAGTGCAGCAGTAAGTGCAGCAGTAAGTGCAGCAGTAAGTGCAGTGTAGAGCAGTAAGTGCAGTGTGCAGCAGTAAGTGCAGCGTGGAGCAGTAAGTGCAGCGTGGAGCAG
>NW_026596040.1:35534859-35639334 GCF_907164565.1 Psammomys obesus | reverse complement strand
TAAGTGCAGCGTGGAGCAGTAAGTGCAGCGTGGAGCAGTAAGTGCAGTGTGCAGCAGTAAGTGCAGTAGCTAGAGTCTTTGCATTAGCCTCTTCTAATGAAGGAAATCTGCAAGTAAAAACTGTTTAAACGAATTCAGTCTTCAACACAAGATACTTGACTTCTACATATACCAGGAATATAAAGCTTATTTAAAATACTATTTAGAGGGCTGGAGGTGTTGTTTAGTTAGTAGAATGCTTGCTGGAATGCATGAAGCTTTGGGTTGTACACAGTTGTAATCTCAGCACTCAGTAGTTAGAGGCAGAAATAAAATAGTTCAATTACTGTCAGCTACATAGTGAGGTTGAGGCCAGATTGAGATACATTTTTACAAGAATTTATCTCAGAAAACGCTCAGCAGGTGAAGATGCTTGCTGCCAAGCCTGAGTCTCACATGGTACAAGGGGAAAACTGACTCCTGCAATTGTCCTTAGCATGTGTGTTGTGGCATGTGGGGCTCACACACACAAATAAAGGTGTTTTAAAAACCCATTCATGCTTTTGTAATTTAATCACATTTCCCCCTATGTTTTACTGACATTTCAGGTGTCACTCTGAACAATCCAAACAGTAAAACTGTAATGTAAAACCATGTGGTGATGTGGCTCAATAGAAAAGCTCTTGTCCAGCATGGGAGAACTCTAGAACTGAGAAAAGAGGTGAGAAGGGGTAGAAAGAGGGAGGAAGGCACAAGGTCAGAGACAGAGAATGAATAAGACTTCAAAAGCTATTAGAGAGAACTTGCAGGGCTTGCTTTCCTGCGAGGGTGGTCTGTGAAGTACAGTGAACATATGTGACAAAGCATGCAAACAGCCATTTTCAGTCACGCTAGTGGTATTTCAGAAGTGCTTCAGTTTCATCAGTTCTGTTCCACTCTAAGTAAACCAGTATGTGGAAAGAAGAAACGCCGCATACATGACAATTCAGAAAGAAAGAGAGGCTGGGGAAATTCCAAATGCGAGTTAGCAAGTATTAACAAATGAAAACACAGCCGTTTAGAACTCAACAATGGATGTAGAGAGGAGAACATGCAGTGACTACCCCCAAAGGCACCCCACTGTCCTGGGCATGAGGACTCCTCACTCAAGGGAGTAGATGAATACAAGATGCACAATAACAAGTAACGACAGGCTGGACCAAGAGGATATCCTCTCTGTGAATACGCCTTAGCCAGGCAAACTGAAGAACTATTGATCACTCACCCCGGACTTGCTCTTCTCTCAGACAGACTGTGTCCCTTTCCCCTGCTGCTTCCTGAAGCATATCCAGGCCTCCAAGCCGACAGCAGAGCACTCACCTCCTTACAGGAAGGAACTGTCTCGTAGCCTCTTTCTGCAATTTTCTCTTAATAAAATCTTCTTCACTCAACACTCTTTGAGACCATCACGCTTGTAACGTTGGAGCATGAATGATATGTATATACTGTGGAAATTGCCTACGAAACTCTTCATATAATAAAGACTGGCTTTTATTTTAAAACCATGATTGAACGAGCAGAAAATTATGTAGCGTAATATGTATCATGATATTAGCTTAAGAAGTGCTTGTGGGACGTGGAGTTTAGTTCAGTGGTAAGGCACTTGCTAGCACAGAGAGGGGCTGGACATTGGATTTAATCCCCAGCACAAGAAAAAAGGGAGAGGAAACTGCAAGGATTGCCTGGAAGCTGACATTACAGATAGCTTCAAGCTTGTCTATATTTTCTGCAATATGCATATATGGTTTTGACTTCTATAAACTGTTATTTTGAGGAAAACATTTAGTCTAAAATTATTATTTATATGACTTGCATTTTTGTGGGTATGTGAGTACAAACAGAGAGCAAACTGACGATGAATGGCTCCTGGAGTTTACGTAGTAAGAGAGGAGACAGAACCAGTGGGAAGTTTGGAATTCTACCCATCCCATAACCACTGTAATAGCTTCTCATATATCCTTCCAGAGTTTCTGCATGTAAACAAATGAATCTCCTTTCTCTCCTGATACCACACACACACACACACACACACACACACACACATACACACACACACACACACACACACACGGAGTTCTACATCCTGGAGTTTTCTTTGTGGAGACCTGAGGCTGACACAGTGCGTCTTTTTGACTACTCTCCCGATTGAGACAGGGTCTCCCAGCCAAACCTGGAGTTCATTGTTTCAACTAGCCCAGTTGGCCATTTTGCTCTGCAGAATCCCTGCTTCTACCTTCTAAGCGCTGGAATTACAGTGAGCGCCGCATCGACTAGGCATTTATGTGGATGCTAAGGGGCTGAACTCCGGTCCTCATGCTTGCTGGGGCCGTACCTCACCCACTGAGATATCTCCCTAGCCAGCCAGCCTCGCTTTTTTCACACAATATACTCTAGTTTTCCCTCAGTCTTCACTCCTTTTCATTTCAGCAGCACTCTGCTTTAGTGCACCACCCTGAGTCACAAATGTCTACACTGAGATAGCTGAAAAGTATGAAACAAAAACTCCCAGAGATAAACACATATACTGTCAAAAGGCAGTGGAACTAGAATTTGAATACACTACCACCACTGGAGTCTGAAAGGGCCAGCAACAGGTCTGTCTAACATGATAGGAAAATGGCACAGTAGTCAAGTCTCCAAATTGAAGGGCTTTTGTTTTTTGTTTTTTGTTTTTTTTTCTATGTAGAGTGAAATTGTGCCTTTAAAAATCAGAACTTACCAGCACATCAGCACACTGTTTCTCGGCAAGCCAGTCCATATGCAGCTTCTGGGTTCTTGCAGGCAGCTATTGATCTGGCTTAAATTTAGTTAATCAGGTATGCCCTTTTTTACTTCTGAGACAGTAACTGAGTGTGATTAGTTCTCTGAAGCCTAACCCGGGGCCTGGGACACCCCGGCATCAAATGAAATGCTCTCTGGAAAAGTGAAATCCCAGCTGTTTTCCTTGGCAGCCACAGTGCAACAGCACCACCAAGGGGAGACTCACAACAGCACCTTATCCAATTTCCTCCCCCAGGGGTACTGGCCACCGCAAACTGGGAACTAACCTGAGACAGTGAGAAGCTGTGCTAGGCTTCAAAGCATTCTCCCCGCTCCACTGGCCAAGCTGAGGGGTGCCCTGCCAGAGCGAGCATCTAGCCAGCACAGGCCTGGGCTTCCTCAGGTACCCGGTCACGGCCTTGGCCATAAACAAAGGCGCGTTGGTGTTCAGTGAGCATTTCCTTCTCAAGGGAACTGACACAAGCAAAAGTTTACGTTAAACAGAAACCAAGGGAGGAAAAGTGCAAAGACTACAGTTTAAATTCGATTCAGCTTGGATATTTGAAAAGTTTGAACAGAAACGTAGATTTCTATCTTAAGCCCAGGAATTAAGAATAGTCATTCATTATCCCAGACACACTGGGAAATAATTTACGAAACCAAATTTATTAAGGAAGCCACAAACGAGCTATTCCTCCCTGCATTTGGCCACCTCATAGTCCTATGACCTACCTTTGACAAAATGTGGTAGAATCAATAGTCTCAGATAGTTGGTCTAGGTTGCAAGAAACCATGCAGTTTATGCTATTCCTCGGATACCCCTGCTTAGGAATCTGCCTGCACTGTGAGAAGTCATACCTCATGGCAAGGTCACCCAGTGGACTGAGATGTTCCAGACATCACCTCAACAGGTTCTTGGCTGGCAGCTGGCATCAAATGCCAGCCCACTGTACTTCCCACTCCACTACCCTCTGCTTGAAAACCCACAAGCAACCTCAAGTGTACACCACCCAGCTGGGCAATCTGTCCACAACACTGAGAGAGAGTATTACAAACTCTCATTTTAGGCCACTGTGTCATCAGGTGGTACACAGTAATAAGCAGCCCAAACATTTTTGGCCATACCAAAGGTAAGATGAGCAGTAAACGTAAAAAGGTCTGCCATCTATGACTTGTTAAGAGCCGGTGAGTTCCCCAGAGAACAAAAATGATTTATATATAGCTCCTTTCTATTCCAACTCTCTGATAACTATCTTCTCAATAAATATTTATTAAATGGAAGAATGAATAATGCAAACACAGCTAAGTATTGATTTTATTGATGGAAGGAAGTAAGGGCATAACCAATTCAGCAACAACAGGTGTGTAAAGGGGTCTCCGGCGGGCCGGTACTCCACACACTCCATGCACTCTGCCTATGCCACCTTCTGAAAGGGCACTAGAGCAGAAGGATCTCACTCCACTGCAGCACCCTTTAGGCTCCTACAAGATTTCTGAGGATGCCAAAGTATGTTTTTTATAGATGACTTTCACAGATAGATATTAAAATTGAGAGTAATCTAAAGTATGCACTAGTTCATTTAAATAGAATGGAAACTTTGTATGTTGACATAATATATTTAATGAAAAATTAAGTCTTAGTCATTTGAAAAATATTGCTTCACTGAGTTTACGGAACAGAGCTCCTAAATGTTGACATATTTAATCACACGGTATGTTCCAAACCCCACATTTATTACCGCCATCACTGGTATTACAAGGTATTAAAGTTACCAGGAAGCAAATTCAATTCTAATTTCTGCTGAAAGCTCTAACTTTGCTATTTGCAACCAACAACCACAGTTGTCCTTTTGAAGTGATACACTCATTTAACTCATTTAAAAGAAAATGCCAAGTCTAAGCAACCATAGATTACTACTTGTTTTTTCATGTCAAAATTACATCCCGTCCACAAGTGGCTAATTGTCACATGTGTGCTTTCTCTGAAGGCAGTCAATACAGTGCAGGGGACAGATGTGTGTTGTGGAAACTCCTATCACACAAAGCATGAAAACCACAAGCACTCAAGTCAACTTTCATTACAGTTCATATTTCATACAGTCTTGTCAAGGATATTTTAAGTGGAAATGGCTTTGCTTTCTTGCTATAAGTGTGTGCAAAGGGAAGGCACAGTGGGTACTAGTACAGTATGGATAGGCTTTTGCTAAGGCCTTAGGGAAGGCACAGTGGATGCCAATAACAGCGCAGCTGGGCTGATGCTAAGGTTTTTAACAGTTTTGTCGATGATGGCTACAGTGAAAATGGCAAAGGAAGTCTCAGTCTAGGCCCTTCAGGGCTTGTAGACTATACCCGAAGCAAGACTGCATACATATAAAGACTGTGGGTACCCCCACAGATGCAGGTTCAAATCCCAGCATTGTTATCTTCCTTAGACAAGTCACTTCTGAGATTTAAATGTTTCTTCACTGTAAAGTGGAAACAACAGACATATAACTAAGTAACTCAACAGCATCCTTGATATTTACTATAAATTATTCCTCACAGTAACATTAACAGGTAGGGTAACATCACTTGCTTGGGTGGCTCCCTACTGCCACAGAGCAACATACCAAGAGCTGGAAGGCTGCAGTGTATGGCAGAGTGGTTCCTTCAAGCCAGTCAGGTGATTTTAAATATGTCCCATTAGAGTAACATGCTCCATCATTCACCCACAGGTCAAGAGTCACCGCGGGCTAGACACAGTAGGTATCCTCCAACAAGGCCGATTTCCTACTGCTACTAATGCTTAGTGACACTATCCAGCAGATGCTATCTGAGGCATGTTACATGTGCTAAATCATTTTCTCTTTATGGCAGCCCTGGCAGGATTTCGCTGTTTTGTAAGTGATGAAACTGAGAAACACAGGATGAACGTGAAATGCTCAGAATGTTCCTAAGAGTTGGAAAGGAGACATGTAGGCCTCCTTTAGAGTTACTATTCTCCAGCCATCCTCTTACATCTTCTAAGGAAGCAGTCTCTCCTTCCTTGCTTGTTCCATATCTCTGGGGCCTCTTGATTCCGTGTGTGCACACACTGGACAAATAATCACTTTAATTCTTTTACCCAGGTGGTGCACACCTTTAATCCCAGCACTTGGGAGTCAGAGGCAGGCAGATCTCTGTGAATTCCAGGCCAGCCTAGCCTAGAGAGTGAGTTCTAAAACAGCCTAGGCTACACAGAAAACCCGTCTTGAAAAATTAAAAGAAAAAAAAAAAAGAATTTAATTTGTTTTATGTCAAATAACATATTAATGGGTTAATGGGGAAGGAACAAATAAGAAAAAAGGGGGAGGAACAAAGGAGTGAGGGGGAAAAGGAGAAAGATAATGAATGAGAATGAGCATGAACAAGGCCTAGTTCTTCCAATTGTTGTGGTGTTAAACTGGTCCATGAGCTGAACAAACTGATTTCTGCATCTGCTTCTGCACTAATGTTCATTTGGATTAACCACAGTTAACTCTAAGTTTCCATACTGCCATATGCCAAGTGTGAAAAGTTGTCAGAGATGATTTTTAAAGGTCTTTCCAAATCTATACTTTTACGATGCAATGAGATTTTTACCAAATATATATTTTGTCCTAAGTACCCTGGCTCTATCAGGGGCACTTGGATTAGGCTTCCAAGATTGAGCACCAACAGTGAGCCAGAGATTCAGTAGGACCCATGTGGGAGTCAAGAGCCTGATGTGGCCACTCATGGTTTCTAAGATATATAAATCAAATGGATAAGCAGGTGAGAGAGAAGACCCAGAGAGTCATCAACCAAATTATCATTCTCACTAATAAATGGCAGCCAGAGGATCATCATTTCCTTGTGTGGTTCCCCATGACCCAGAGCACCATGACAAGTTGCCCACAAAAAAGTGACAGGCTTTTCCACTAGCATGAGAAATGTACAGCTAAGCAAAGGTTTCTGGGAAACATACCTTAAGAGCAGAGATGTGAGCAGCCTCCTTATCATGGGTGTTTGTAGAAGAAATCAACTTGGAATATAGAGCCTTTCCCTGCAGCAGTGGGCAGTTTGCTGTCACACAAAGCAAGGATGCTCCCTCAAAAGTCAAGTTGGGCAGTTTTGCTTGAAGCCTATTTTAAATGATGATGGAGAAATCGAGCTGAGCACAAGCAAGTGGGCATGCACACGACATTTCTCCTCTCTCCTGACTGTGGAGGTCATGTAACCAGCAATTTTAAATACCTACTACCTGGACTTCCCCATGATAAATTCAACCTAGAACTGTGGCTAAACATACCCCTCACTCCTAAGTTGCTTCTTGTGAGGAGGATATCTTGTCACTGCAACAAAAGTGGAAAGCAGGACTGTCATTTTCCACGGAGTTCTCACACCAAGGCTTCCTTTCCTGGAATACAAAACACTGCACATGCAGTTGTCACCTGCCTTCTCTCGTGCTTCTCTGGGAGTACAAGGACACTCACCCCCTACTACTTTTGTGAATAATCGTTTATAATAAATACGAAAAGAGACCCTCAAACTGCTTTGTCCTGGACCCAGGAGTCTTAAGTCCTAGAAGAAGCCATAAAACTGTACAGCAGGTCAACATTTTCATCTAAAAGTAGGGTAAAAATAAAATCCTAGGTCCTTATAGTAGGAGATAGGACTGGGGGCTTGAGAATTCATGACTAAGAGGATGAAGCACAGACCATGTCTTCCCATACTCGCTCACCTCTACAGTGTGATGTCAGTTTAGAAAGCTCTAAGCAAGTTATTTTAATTGTTCATTTCCATGTGGCAATGTTGTCCACAGAGGTCTCTACTTACAAGAAATCAAATTCTGATAAACATATGCTGAGCTGCCTTAAAGCAAACATTCTCGTTGGGCCAGCAGTCTAAACTGGAGTTTAAATCAATTATGAAGTTTTTGCATGTCCCATCAAGTCTGCCAAGACACTGCTGTATGATATAGCAGCTCTCTACACACACAGTTCAATTAAAAGCTTAGACATTTCCAACTGGGAACTGTAAATGCTCCTAATGTAACTTCTTAAGAAAAGACCAAACTGAAAGGCAAACCATGCCAAATTTCCCTAAAACCTTTGCTGCCTTTAAAGTAGCACTGCCACAGGAAGTACAGGAAGCCAGGTTTCTAAGACAAACATTTCTCCTTCCTTCCTTGGCTAATGCTCTGCCAAGATCAAAAGAGGACCAGCAAAGACCACAGCAAGGAAGAAACTGGAGTCTGTTTGTGCCTAGGCATTGGAGAAGAACAAGTTAATTCTCTATTAAAAAGAGAAATCACACGAACTGTTTGAGTTTGGTAAATACTGCTCTTCCATGACTGCCAGCGTTCTGAAGTCCCTCACAGGAGGTCACTGAGATCTACCCAAAAAATAAGCCGCTATTTTTACAAACCTCTATCAACATCTAGTGGCATCTCCACGTCCATCCTTTAGGGAAATATTGGCTACCAGGGGATCCCTGGAGTGTCTGAGAGGTTGCAACAGGATAAACTTAGGTTCAAGTCACTCCAGGCCACACAGCAAGGTCAAGGACAGCCTTAAGCACACAAGCAGATCCAATCTTAAAGTAATCAACAAGAATTGGTGCCAATGGTGCCCATCTTTTGCAAAGATGCCTAAAGCCAGGAGGGGACAGGGAAAGGGCTCTTGTGCACAGATAGCTGAGAGCAAAGCCCTTTCACCAGACACTTTGACAAGACCTTTGAGGCATGTCCAACCATGGCCCAGTGGCCACGTGCAGCTGAGAATAACTACAAAGGTGGTTGTGAAGAGTTTTGAGGGTGGCCAACACTAATTCCCACTCTTATTAATTCCCAACATTTTTTTCCCATTGTCAATACTCTCAAGAGAAAGACTCCTGCACAGTTTATTCCACTGCACACTGCTGCATCCATGTTCTGCTTTTGGTGTCAGAAGCTGACTGTTTCAAGCATTCAACTAGTTCCCTTCTCACTTACTGGTTATCACATGGCCAGAAGACCAACAAAGCCATATGGCCAGTACCCTCAAGTCTGAAAATTGTTCAAACTAAAGAGGGAATTATATACTTAGAAACTGCACCAATCCCTTCTTGGGGTCTACAGGGCAACTTGAAAAAAACTTGCTACCCACATCTTCCTTTTGCTATTGGCGCCTTTGTTTTAAAACTCTGGTGCAGAATCCTGCTTTACTCTGTAGATGAATCATCCAAGCAGAACTGGTCTGGAAACCAGCACTATCTTTCCAGCTCCTCTCTTCCAAGTTGAAGATGGGGAGAGAAGGTAGGTAAGGCATCCTCATCATCAGTTTTTACAACACTCTCTTCCAGACCAAAGAGGGCCCAAAGGACTCCAGTCATTGGGCTAAACATGCCAGTCACCTTGGATTCCTACACAGCACAGCCTCACGGACATGCCTGACCCAGTGAGCTCACCCTCAACCAGGAGTTACCTCAAGGAAAACAGGCTGTCCCTTCAAGCAATAGGGACTTCTTTTGAGCCACCTGCAGTATCTACAATTGAGAAAAAGACCAACCAGATGGCAGTTAGGCAAGACTGTTTAATGCAGACCTCACCCTGTTCCAACACTTCCTCCTTTAAAACTTAGAGCTCACAGCAGTACCCCAAAGATAGGCCGAAATGCTTATTTTCCCAAAATGGCCATTTTCATTAAACATTTGCTGTTTTGTTTTGGGTTTTTGTTTGTTTGTTTGCTTGCTTGCTTTACTTTTACTTTTGCTTGCTTTGGGGCTGGAGGAGTGAACAGACCTGGCAAGATAATCTGGAGTCAGACTTCTGCCTAGGGTTCTGGTTATAATAACAACTATTATAATAAACTGGTTATAATAATAATTGTCACAGCCATCTTACAGTTGGAGGGAATGCTATGGAGAGAAGTTAAATATCTTCCCCAAAATTCCACAGCTAGCAAGTTTTGAAGCCAATATCCCCAAACCTTGGCAATTGGTCCTAGTATCTGTGCTACACTATACTGCACTGCCTGATGGTACAATGAAAGAGAAAGATTTTGACTATAAACAAATAAATAGGTGTTCTCCACTTATGAATGCACAGTGGGTATATATGTGACTTCCTGGGAAAAATGATAAAGACAGAAGAAGAAGCAAAGAAAGATACACTAAAGGAAAATGTCTGCTAATCAAAGGGTGTAGAAGCCAAAGAAAGGAACTGGTGGACACGAGACATAAAGGAACACCTTTTTGTTGTTGTTGTTTTGTTGTCGTTTTTTGTTTTTGTTTCATTGTTATTTTTTTGGTTTTTTTTTTGAGACAGAGTCTCCCTATATGACCCTGGCTGTCCTGAAACTCACTATGTTGACCAGGCTGGTCTTGAACTCACAGAGATCTGCCTGCCTCTGTCTCTCAAGTACAGGGAGCAAAGGTGTGCACCACCATGGCAGGCTAAAGAAAAATCTTAAAGGCAGAAAATATGTAATTATAATCTATGCAATCTTTTTTGTTTTTCTTACATGTAACCTACTCCTATACAAAAATGAATCACTAGCCTCAAACAAGAGCACATCAAATAGTGAGCACTCAAATAGAGTACTCAGTCAAGAAGTACCATCAGCAAGCACTTAGGAATGGCTAGAATCTGTCTGTTCCAATGTGTTCAGTAAAATACGCTACTGTTGTCAGCAGAATGAAAGACTCTATAAATCCATAATTCCTTTCTATGAATCCCATTCATAACTCATTCATTCACTGTTTTGTTATTTAAAAAATCAGACCTCCTTTTCTCTCTCTTCCTCCCATTATCTGAAACTGTGTGTCTAATATTCAAGGTCTTCCAAAGGTCCCTAGTTCATTCTGCTTCTTGCTTTTAAACCACAGCATGCTAACTGAACCAGACTGTGTAAATTTATTTACAGTTTTAATTTTCAATGGTATATATTCATTGTATATAGAGCTGGGCTCTATGAAGACATTTTTATACAAGTCTGTGCTGTCCATTGAGTACATTCTCTCTCTTATCTTTCACCTTTCCTCCTCTTCCTCGCCCAGGACTGGTGATTTTGACATAGATCCTTCTCATTGTGACCTCTTGGTTTGGTGGTTGTCATCAACATTTTCCTGAGCTGGCAGAATCTAGTACTACTCTCTGGTTGCCTTGCCTCACCTCTCAATGAGATGTCTTCTTGCCATTCTTAGAAACACACTTACCCCTACTGTAAGAGTTCTACTTCATTATAGGATTACAGTACTTGGATCTATGTAAGTTCTTATACCTTCCCTATAAAGGAATAGAGTCTTATTTGAGGGCGAGAGCCTTATGATTAGTTCTGATATGCCTTACGTCACTTAAACATAAACATAAGTCTTTATCCACATAATACTAAATGAAAATCCATTAATGTGAAGTAATCACCATTCATCAGTGATGAGTCAAAATACTCCCACATCATAGATTCATCATGTTTCTTTTCCTAATTCATTTTCTATTTTTTGGAACCACAAATAAATTGGGCATACTGCCTTAGTTGTGGTTCTATTTTTTTTCCTTCTAACTATTTCATCTAGAATATTTTGTTTAACAATATCTAACACATACTGCCAGAGCTTAAGTTATGAACAAATTCACTTGGATTTTTCTTATGGAACAGGCCTTAGAAATATTCGTTATAAAAAAACTAATCTGAAACCATTGCAAAACTTCATATGTGCAAAACAGAAGGACCAAAAAGCAGCATAAATATTAAGCTTGCAATGCAGAAGTAAGCACAGGGTCAACAGTTAACTCTTGGAAATTCAGGGCTCTCCAGAATACCTGCAAGACTCCAGGGTATGAGGAGACAGTTACACTTGTGGTAAGAAATAAAGCTCATGTTAGTACAAAGTCAGCTAACTAGACAATCTCTCACTACCTCCCACCCTAATGCAATCACATATACAGAGCCCAGATGTGAGTTCAATTGTGAGTCAATGTAAAATAGTCTCTACTAAATTCTGAAGCCAGCTAAAGAACAGAAGTTAATTCTGAATAGTTATAAAAACTGTGCCCAGGTCACCATACCTAACACTGCTAACAAGGCTATGGCTAGATAGTGGGCCCTAGAGGAAAATCTACTATGACTATTCTCCTGAAAGAATACAACATTAAAGTGACTCCTAGTGACTTATTGCCACACCCATTAATCAATTCACTGCTCAGTTCTCACCAGAGAAGCTTCTTCTTGCGGTAGATGGCAATTAATACAGAGACCCACAACTGCTCAATGCTTGGACCATAAGAGGCTTTGGAGTGCTCAGCCCTAAGTGGGCTGTCTACACCACACCCCTTCCCCTACCTCAGGGGCCTATGCAGAAGAGGGGGCAGAGGGATTATAAGGGTCAGAGGAGCTAGATGACATCAAGGAGACAAAAGTTTGTGGATACAACAGGGCAGGTGCACATTCACAATGATTGTGAAAACATGCACAAGACCCGCGTAAGCTCACGGCAGATAAAATCCCAGCACGGAAGAGAAAAAAGTGGTCATGAAGTCCCATCCCCTAGCTGAGGAACTACTGGCATCTGATCGCTGCTGGGAGAGTTGAAGTCACTTTTCTGTAACAATGTGATACCTGGTTACACTGACACACTCCAGGGAAGGCCCCATGCCCAGGAGTAACTGACCAACACAAACTGCACTCAATGAGGTTTTTAAAAGGGAGGAGGAAAGCATGAAGTTGTGTGGGTAGGGAGGTGGAGGACAAGCTGGAAATGGAGATAAAGATAATCAAAATACATTGTATGAAAGTCTTGAAGAATTAGTAAAAATATTATTTTAAAAATCTTGGCGCTTAAAAGCCACATGGAGTTGGGATCTACATCCGAGTAATTGCTGCTGGGTGTGACGGTGCATGCCTACAATCCCAGGACTCAGGAAGCTGAGGCGAGAGGACTGTGGGTGGATTCAAGGCCAGCCTGGGATTCACAGTAAGACCCTATATAACAGTAGAACCAATGCGTAAGCTGAGCAAAGCCTGAGGTTTGCCAGTGTTAGAGAAGAAAAAATTCTTCACTGTTCTAAGAGTAAGAACTAAAGAAATTACAGCTTCCATGATGTATATCTTCCTTGAAAACTGCTAAGACAACACTGAACTGCCTATATTAGAAAAATACCCGTATATATTAGAAACTCCTAATGGAATTTATGGCTGGATAATTAACTTTCCTACCTTTAAAGATCATATGCTTGGACAAGGAGGAGGGGTGAGATGAGGTTTCCTGGTGACAAACATTACAGCAGGGGAAATCATAGCTCCTCACAAAATGTTAATATGTTGCAGGACTTGGCAAAAGGGAACACGAAGTTATGGTTCTGTCAGGATAGTAAGACTGGGAGGGGACTGTGGATTTTTTAGGCAGGGCCAAGGTACCATCTAAGCAGAAGAAAGAAACACAAGAAGAAGGCTGGAATGATGAGATTTGAGGGGCACTCAACCACCCACTCTTGATGGTGGCAGAGACCATGAGTCAAGGAACAAAGTGCTTCACAGCAGGAAAACAGACTCTCCCACAGAGTCTATAGGAAAGAATACAACTCAGCTAATAAGATTTTAGTGTACATAACACTACTGTAACACATTTATGTGAATAATAGCAGTAATTGCTGAGGTAGTTAACAGGAGATCATGGCAAAGTTAAACAGCTATGGAGAAAATATTTGTCAGAGAGCGTAGTTCAGTGGCACAGCACTTGCATAAAACCAAAATAAAAAATAAAATTCTCAAAGGAAAACACAGATACCTGTAAAAGTGCAGTATAATACTTTATAACATTTTTAGCACAGCTGTTGAAGACTCGTTTGAATTACTAACAAAGTACCTACGCCTCTGGAAAGGTAATACACAACCTAAGACGAGACCGGACACTCTTATTCATAAAAGGACTAAACATAATTGCCATCACCTCTGATCAACAAGTAGGTTAGGAAACAAGACAGAACAAGGTATTCTCAACCGCATGGAAAGCCGTGGAAAACTGAGGACAATCTGCCATTTTTGCACAAATTTAAAAAGGACACCGGCATGGTACCCGTCTCAAGTAACCAGCCAAAAGGCAGAACTTAGTGTGTGTTTGAAAGTTCAAATTTACCTGATGATCCTCTGGGCAGCATACTGATGGAGAGAACGAAACTGTGCTGACATGTTTGCTAAAGCTGCCAGACAATTTGTGTGCAGGTACTTGTCCTGTGGGAAAAGAGCAAGAGTGAAACACACAGCACACCTTCTCCGTACTTCATGGAAGGTTAACTAAAAGCAACATACAGCCAACTGTCCTATCATTAGAAAAGTGCCCAGGATCTGCGCTGTCTAGTTCCCAAATCTATGAAACACTGGGACGCGAAATTGTTTCCAAATTCATTGGGAGGCAATGGGCAATACAACGATACGGAGGCCGGACGGCCATTCCATCGTGTGAGTGATGACACCTGAGGCACAGCACTACTGCTTCTACAGCGGGCTACTCTAGACGCTCCTGGCCACACACAGCCAGAGTGGATGCTGCCGTCTTTCCAACACAAGGACTTCTCCCTCCTAAAACACAGCCACCTCTGTGATCTCAGACTGAAATACATCTACACAAGCCCCACAGAGAGAAATAGATGAAAACATTAAAAACATAAAAATACTTAAAAACGTTAAACAATACCGTAGCTATGAGTTCTGCACATTGCTTTCCCTGGTAACATATTTCTATTGACTAAGATTGAAATTCTACAGAGTTCAACAGAATTGCTTGCCATGTTTTGTTTGTTTGTTTTCCAACTTTTCAAGGCTTTCATCTCTTGTACTTTGGGGAAGGGGTTTGTTTTTCTTTGTCTTAAAGACAGGACCTCATGTAGTTCAGGCTGACCTCAGATCTGTTATGGATGCTGGGCGTGACGGCACACACCTTTAATTCCGGCACTAAGGTGGCAGAGGCAAGCGGATCTCTGAGTCAAGGCCAATCTGGTCTCCATAGCCAGGTACAGGCCACCCAGAGTTACATAGTAAGATCCTGTCTCAACAAAACCAAACCAAACTGCTATGCAGCTGAGGGTGACTGTGACGTGACTGGCATGCATGTCCATACTCAGGTTATGGAGTGCTGTGGCTAGAGCCCAGCACTGGCTCTGTGTGTGCCAACTTGAACTTTAGGTTGAGCAACAATCCCAGCTCCTTGTACATTTCTTCCTGATCTGAATTTGTACTGTTTCATGTTTATATCACTGTATATTTTGTTGTTGCTTTAAAAGGGCAAACCAGTGTTCTCAGTCCAATAAAGAACACGTTACAGCATCTTTGATCTTCATTGCTTGCTCTCCATTTCATGCAAAGTGCACCTCATCAAACAACCATTAACTATTAGGATAGACATTGTAATATAATCATGTAGGATGGTAAGTGCTCAACTAAAGTTTTCTAGCCTATTCTATGAGATTAAATTTAAAATTTCTAGCACATTTCATAATAACATTTCATGGGATTAAAATGCTTTCTAATATGGTCTTAACTACATGAAGGCAGAGAAATAGCTATGGATACTTACTCTAGTCCTGGTCATATTGTACTGTATGGTTCTTATTACGACCAGAATCAGGAGGCTCCCCAGGGAAATTTCAGTTAAGACTCGTTCTGAATACCAAGTAATGTTTTTTAATATCTGTAATGAGGAAGAAAAGTGTGAGTAAAAATGACTCCCTTAGGAAAAATGTGTTTGCTGCTAAGTTCATTTTGCTCTGAAGGAAGGTTAAGCAGTAAGAGTGAGCTGAGATCTTCAGTTCTCCTGCGCAAATGACATTAATGGGTTTACCTCTCTTCTCTTAAACTGATAGGGGAAATAAGAGCAGCTCTGGAAATCAAGAGGACATCTGTGATGTCATTAGTAGAGGAGATGTGTATGAAATATACACAGCACACAGATAAAAGGAAGAGAAGAAAACAAGCAGAGCTTTAACAACTAACAAGCAAAAGTAAGGCAGAGTAGGTGCCAAGAAGAAGAACTTTCCCAACAGGATGTAAAAAAAAACCTCTATAGAGAGGCCAGGAAGACCAGGAGCTCAGCATTTAAGAAGAGACCCAAGGTCCTCCTGGTGATGTTCGGAGCTGCCAGCAAATGCAAAGGCACTGAAGGTTATCTTAGAAAAAGTGTATAAATTCCTTACAAGAAGCTAACAAAACTCAAAGATTAACGAAAATGCCTATGTATATATATATATATACTAAAAATTAATACATCATGACCAATCATGATTTATCCCAAGAATGGGAAGATTGCTTTAATACTAGTTAGAAGACTCATCAGTATAATTCCCTATATTAACAGATTTGAATGCAAAAAAGTGTAAGATAAAAACTGTACAAAGAATTCTTACAACCTACTAATAACATAAGTAAGCCAACTTTAAAGGGTGTACTATATAGGTATTTATATATCTCATAAACATTTCAAAAATATACATTGAAGAAAAGATGGTTTCTTCAACAAATGGTGCTGAGGAAACATGTAGAAAAAAAAAACTTGTTCCCAATTATTCATCCGATACAAAAATCAGATCAAACTTTGAAACAGATAGAAGAGAAAGACTTCCATCTACAGGCATAGACGGGGACTCCCTGAACAGGACTCCTGCTGCTCAGGACATAATCACAGTTGGCAAACATATCTTACAGAGCTAAAAACTTCAGGACTGAAAAGTAAGCAATCTAGTGAAGACACAACATACAGAATGAGAGACAATCTTTGCTATCTATACATCCCACAGAAGAATGACTTCTAAAATATATGAAGAACTCAAAATACTAAATAACAAGAAATAAAAAAACTCAATCAACAATGGACTAATAATATGAATAAATAATTCTAAGAAAGGCAAAAAATGTTCAACCTCATTAGTCACCAGAGAAATGCAAATTAAACAACAAAGAGATTACCCTGTCTCCCAGTCAGAATGGCAGACATGTAGAAAACAGTAACACCTGTTGAAGATGGAGCAAAAGGAAGACCTGGCAGATGAGATGGCTCAGTGGGTCAAGGTCACTGACACTTTTTCAGAAAGAAGAGAACTTCCAAATGCTATTGGTGGGAATGTAAACTAAATCCAGCTAGTATGGAAATCAATATGATAGTTCCACAAAAAACTACAACTAGGTGTAATATATGTTTTGGTCATATAACACTTTTGGGTATTTACCGAAAGACTCCAAGCCAACATGTCATAAAGACACTTGCCCATATGCTCCTGGCAGCACTGTTCACTGTCGCTAAGTTAGTTTGATGACCGAAGTGTCCATCAGTAGCACAGTGAAGAAAATGTAGATGTTTGCAGCCATTAGGAGCAAGGTTAACGAGGGGTGTTGACTCACACCTGTGAATCCCCAGGATGAAGGAGGCAGAGGCAGGAAGACTAGGAATCAAAGATCAGACTTACTAACATAGATAGTTAAAAGCCAATTTGGGTTACATGAGACCCTGTCCCAAAATAATAACAATAAAAAGAATGAAATGACATCATTTTCAGGCAAATGGATACAACTGAAGGTACTGTATTAAATGAATTAAGTCAGTCTCATAATGAAAACTGACTTATGTTTTCCCTTGTTTCTGGCTGCTAGATTTCAAATACATAAAATCATATATCTACATATGACATTAAAGCAGATGTAAAGAGGAAAATATTCAATTGCTCAAAATACATTGTAATTTCATATGAAAGTATCCTTATGAAAGCCAGTACGATGTACAATAAACACATACTAACGAACAGAAAACATTTGTGAAAACAAACAATTAATGGTAGTACCAAAAACACATCTATTACTACAGAACCACTTGATAAATTTTAACAGTGGTTAATAGTTACTCAAGAGAATGAGGTTAAAAATCAACAGCATTATTCACGAACCTGAACAAACCCAAGTCCTAACCCATTTTTAACCTGAGCTCTCGCCGAAACTCTACCAGAAGAGAACAAGATAGAACACTAAGGCCAAGAACATTTTCTGGAGAAGCACACTGCTGTCATGGAACAGGTCACTCTGATGGGCCACGGGAACTTACCACTTCATGAATGGACCTATTGAAGCCATCATCTTCTGTAAGGATCAACAGTATTATAAGGGCCATATATACATGGTGTGAATTTCTTTCCTCAACATGATACAGAATCTCAAGAATCGGTAAAACCTAAGAAATAAAATAATATACTATTTCAATACCTTATGAGAAGTCTACACTGCTATTTGTATGCTTTGCTTTAAGGTCACACAGTTATCATAAATAAAAAGAACAGGCACTCAATTGGCTGCACGTTCTTTCCACACACACACCTAAGAGCCTAAGCAAGAAAGTCATCACAACCTCTGTAAAAGACTTGTGAAAAGAAAGGTTAGTTTCCAGAGGCTGTTTAGGCTCACACTTTTAAGATTTGAGAGGTCACATCAACTTCCTCTAATTCAAACAAACAAATAAGGAAAAAGAAAAAAACACCAACATGCTGCTCAGAAAAGCTTAGCTGATGGTAAAATGTTTACAAATTTGATGTGGATGCTTTCTTTATACACTTGTACTTTACTGCTAAGAATCCAAAACTGCACTGCATACAAGTAACTAACTACAGGGACAATTGCTGCCCATGTGCATTTCCTCGGCATGTGCCTGAGACTTACGTCTTCAGAGTCAAACATCTTACCTCCCTATTCACAAAGGCACAAATTTATTTCTAGTCCTTTATTGACACCGCCAATTTGTTCATTCTTTACTAACTAGGGTAAACATCCCTAAACGCATATGGGCAAAATAGTTACATAGAATATCCTACATGAAACTATCACACTGTGCTATTTATGTCAACTTATGACACAAGGTAGAGTCTTTTTAGAAGAGGAAACCTCGATTGAGAAAATATCCCCACCAGACTGGCCTGTGGGCAAGCCTATGGTGCATTTCCTGACTGATGACTGACAAAGGAAGGCTCAGCTCAGTGTAGGAAGTGCCAAGCCTGGGCTGGTGGTCCCAAGTGTTTTAAGAAGGCAGGCCAAGCAAATCATGGACAGCAAGCCAGTGAGCAGGGTCCTTCCAAAACCTCTACATCACTTCTTTCCCTCGGTTCTTACCTTGGCTTTCCTGGATAATATACTACAAGCTGTAAGATGAAATAAACCCATGCCTCACTATATTCCTGGAAATCCAAGAGAACCTGGGAATGCAATACCCTCTTCTGGCCTTCAAGGGCACTGACATCCACATGTACATGTACACACACACACACACACACACACACACACACACACACACACAGAGAGAGAGAGAGAGAGAGAGAGAGAGAGAGATCTTTTAAAAAGTCTTTTAAAAGACTGGTGCATAACCTTTAAAAAAAAATCCTTAATCCTTGCACTCAGGAAGCAGAGGCAGAAGGATCTCTGATTTTGAAGATAGCCTTGTCTACAAATTGAGTTCCAGGACAGCTAGAGATATACAGAGAAATTCAGTGTTGAACCACCCCACCCTCCCGCCCCTGCTGAAAGAGAGAGAAAGAGAGAGAGAGAGAGAGAGAGAGAGAGAGAGAAAGAAAGGAAGAAAGAAAGAAAGAAAGAAAGAAAGAAAGAAAGAAAGAAAGAAAGAAAGAAAGAGAGAGAAAAGAAAAGAAAGAAAGGGTTGAAAAATGATGGTTCCAAAAGGACTATGCCAAAGTAACATCTCATCTAGCTATTTTCCTATCACTGTGATCAACATGGAAAAGAGCTGAAAGAAACAACTTACTGGAGGGAAGATTCACCTGGCTCATGGTCTTAGGGGAATTTCACATGTCACAGTGAGGCTGACATGGTGAAGACCACAGCAGGGGAACAAACCAGAAAAACCAAAACCCTCACACCTCAAGCAGGGGTAGGTATAACCCTCAAAAGCCCATGACTTGGGACCTACTTCTTTCTATCAGCATGGTTCCACGTCCTAAAGAAAACAGAAACTTAAAAACCCACACAAGCTGCTGAGTGTTTAAATTGTAAGCATGTGGAGGGTGTTTCAGATTCAGACTGTGCTGGATAGTTTGACTTGACACAAGCTAGAGTCATCAGAGAGGACGGAGCCTCACTTGAGAAAACGTCTCCTTAAAATCGGGCTGTAGGCAGGTCTGTAGGGCACTTTCTCAATCAGTGACTGATGGGGGAGGGTTCAATACATGCTGGGCAGGAGCATAAAATTATTTTGTTGCAACTTCATAACTGTAATTATGCTACTGTTATGAACTGGGATGTAAATATCTCATATTCAAGATATCTGATATGTGACCCTTGTGAAGGAGCCTGACAACCCTCAAAGGGTGCATGACCTACCAGTTGAGAACACTGTTGTAGACTTTCATCAGTGTGTGGTCTCAAACTGGAGACAGCTGTTCCCTGGTCTTACAAACCAACATCTGCACCACAGAAGCCTACAAACCATGCCCCAGGCTTCTGCTTATTGCCAAAATCTTCCCAGAGTTCATCACTTGCACAACTGTTTCTGCAATCCCCAGGCCCACCAGGAATCATAGTTCTACTCATGACGAGGACGGACTTTCACACTGGGTTGTGCTATTTAAGCCAATGTTTTCCACAGTTTCTGGTGTGGAGATAGACTTTTGTTCATCAGATCATTTGTTCTTAATGTCACTGTGATTTTTTAAAATGCTAGTATTTTATGCTTCTTCAGCATTTATATAATATTTAAAACAAATAAAGAAGCTACCACATGCCCAGTGATGCTTTCTTCCATCTGTAGAGCCCCAGGCTGATGGGCTATTCTGCGGCTGTCAGCCAGCTGCAGGCTCCTGCAGAAATTTCCATGGGTCACTGAATGCAGTGACAGTCCACAGTATTTTGAGCACACCCTGGTATGTTAGCTTACTTTTCCCTTTAGTGAAACACCGATGGTGAACATTAGTTCCAATGGAAATCAATGGTTGCCTAAAGGAGATCTGTCTGCCAAGACAAACTGATTTCATTCACAGAGTGGACTTTTAATTGGTGTCTGGCCAGGTGCCTTCAAATGACTAAGAGTCCAGGAGTCGCGTTGAGAGGGCACTGGCATCAAGGCTGCGAGCAGGATGGACCCTGGGGAAGCTAGGCTGGAATAATCACCCTGCCTTTCACCACTGTCAGCAGAGACCTGTGCCAAGCATGGCCAATGAACTGGTGGACAGCCCTCATCAGCTACAAGGAACAAGAAGAAAAATGTCCTTGAAGCTTACAGAGGATGTTTCTTGGGGTACCTGATCAGATGGGGCCCTGGGACACAGGTAGCTTCTCAAGACCTCAAGGCCAGGGGTTCTGCCATGCTGACTGAGGCTGCCCGCTCAGTGTTGCCTCTGTGTGGTGACATCTCCCATCAGTCTCTCCAGCAGCACCTGAATGGCAGCCAGGCGAGCACTTGGACCCTCTTGGAAAGAAGTAAATCATGCTCTGTAATGTCACAAGGCACACATGGCGTGTTTCTCATGATACTTACAAGATTCTCCATATCTGTTCGAGCCAGCATGTATGTCCTGACATTGCTGTTCTGGTGGAGCAAAGTGTACAGGAGGAGTGTTGCCTGGTCAGATGTCTGCTGCTCACACAGGGCGGTGTACAAACTGTTAAAATTGATCTGGAAGGCGTGTGGAATTGATGATGGGAAAGGACTGCTGTCTAAAATACAGAAAATAAGCACAAAAATGTATAGAAAGAGCATGGGTGCTTTCCAAGTTCTGTATTTACACGTAATAGTTAAGGTACTTCAAATAAGTAAACCATGGCTGAAGCACTCAATAAAATTATTAATCCATTTTAAAGAAAAATGGCTAAACTAACATCTAACTTAGCTGCTTTTAAAATAAAAGAAAAATCAATATACGAAACACAGCAAGCTAAGGCAACTAGTGTAAAAGAAAATATTTTATTTATAAGAAAATCTAGGGCTGGAGAGATGGCTCAGAGGTTAAGAGCACTGTCTGCTCTTCCAAAGGTCCTGAGTTCAATTCCCAGCAACCATACGGTGTGCACAACCATCTATTATATGAGATCTAGTGCCCTCTTCTGGCCTGCAGGTGTACATGCAGATAGAATACTGTATATGATAAATAAATCTTGAAAGAAAGAAAGGAAAAAAGAAAGTCTAAGGGTTTGGAGAGAAGGCTCAGGGTAGTGTTTAGAACAGACTGCCCTGGTACAGGCGCTCCAGCTCTGAGAAAATGATACCTTCTGGCTTCCACAAGTACCTGCATGCACACAGGCTCACCCACACACTAAGACAAATGCATACATATTTACTTAAAATTAAATAAAGCCCAATCTTTAAAAGTAAAAATTAAAAAAAAAAAATCCTGCAACTGCTAGGAAGCTAAAGTTTCTAAATGATAAAAAGTACACATCACAGCTCAGCCATCTTGAGACCCTGAGTGAAGTTGAATTTAAATTAACTGATTAATAGTTTGAGTGTGTGCACATGTGCGGTCAAAAGACTCGGTATCATCCTCCACTGCTCCCTGTCTTACTTTCTGAGACCAGTCAAAGCTGGTTATTTCAGCAGGGCTGCCTACTGAGCCCTGGGTCTGCGCCCTGCAGGGCTGGGGCTGCAGGCACACATCTGTGCCTTGTTTTTGCACAGGTTCGAATGTGAACTTGGCCTCTCCTGCTTTTCCAGCAATTGCTTGTACTCACTGAGCTATCTCAACCCCTGAGGGATGTTGAATGGAAAGATAATGGATTAATTTGTTTGTAGAGACAATTTCAAGACCTCACAGCATCCAGGCTGTGGCAAGGTTATGGCTCACTGCTCTCATCCAGGTCCACAGTGAGAGAGCAAACAGTAGAGGGGAAACATAGGGGAAAGGGAAATGTGAAGTTTCAGGAGGAAAGTGTGTGAGTCAGTTCAAAGTTTCAGACAAGAACGTAGAAACAAATCATGTGTACTTGTTAAAGACCTTAATGCCTGCTCTCCATCAGGAAGACTGTTCTGAGGGCAAGACCCATCACAGACTCCTACTTTTGAACGTGCAAATTCATTTGAAAAGAGAGAGCTTAGACACAGAATACTATATAAGGAGTGTTTATACTAGGATCAGCACAAAGGCCAATGAAACTGTGGACCAAACCTGCTGGCTCCATCCTGAGGGACAGCAGGGTTTAGGCACATTGTGCTGGATTTGTAACATGAATGCAGCACTGAAAGGGTCATGCAGTCTTGTACTCATAGTTCCAGAGAGGCCAGTGCATGAAGCTGCAGCAAAATCTAAGTCACAATAAGAGACCCTGCGCCCTAACTAGCTTTTAATTATCAACTTGATGCAGCCCACAGTCATCTGTGAGTAAAGTACCCAGAGACTGAGGAAGATTAGACTGGCCTAGGAATATATCTGTGGGGAACTGTCATCACTATTAACTGGTGCAGAAGGGCCCTGCCCACTGTGGATGGCACCACACTGAAGCAGGTAGTCCTGGAAAATATAAGAAAACTAAGAAGCTGTGAGCCCAAGTGAGCCAGAGAACAAGCTATGGGGCTTCATGGCTCCTGCCTTGAGTTCCTGTCCTGACTTTCCTCGGTGATGAGTTGTGACCTGGAAGAGCAGGCCAAATACAGCCTTTCCTCTCCAAGTTTGCTTTGGTCAGAGTGTTTTACTACAGCAACAGAATTCATCTAGAATCCCTGGAATGTTGGACATACAAGGGCTGTAGCAGGTCTGGTAAGGGAGGCTACATGAGCAGATGGCCCAAAGGACAGGCAGTGGTTGCTGCAGGTGGTAGAGCTGGAGCCACTCAAACCTCCAGTTGTATCATGGGAGAGCTGCAGGTGCCAGGCGTGGCACTGAGGGCTGGTGTTTGTCTATCTGGGAAGGTTCACTCAGGGCCATTTTGTATTAAAATATGCAATTTGGCTTTGATTATACAGGAGACCCCAGTAAGGTGGTCATCTTGAGTCTCAGGTGAGACCTGAGCTTTTAGACTTGTAAACAGTGTTGGAATTGTTAGGCACTACGGGAATGAACACATTTTTGCATTATGAGTTATGAGTTATGAGCCAATGGGGAAAAGGGTGGAAGGCTAAACTGAAAATGTGTGTGTTTAGGTGTGAAGCTGATAAGGGATAGCCTAGTGACAGTCAGTCTTGATGAGATTTAGGATACCATGTAAACAGATCTGGCATGTCTGTGAGGGATTATCTAGATTAGGTTAGCTGAGGCAGGAAGAGCAACCTTAAACTCTGGCAGTACCCTTTCATGGGCCAGGGTCCCGGACTAAAGCACAGCACAAAGAACACAAGTGAGGAGACAGCAAGCTGAGCACATGCACCCACACTCCCTGCTACTTGACTGCAGATCCAGTTTCACAAGCTGTTGCCACCAGAGCTCCTGCGGCATTTACGGCCCACAAGCAACACACTTCTGTTGTAAGAAACGGTTACTGGAGTACAGTCACAACTGCTCCTTCCTATGCTGCCTGTGGCTTCCCTACATCAGACAGAGGAGGCTGCAGGACAAACAGACACACACCCACAAAGCCCCTGCACCTGGACAGAAAAAAAAAGTTTGTTGATTTCTGTAACAGTATTTAGTCCTATAAAACTTTAACTAAAATACAGACTTTGACATTTTAAAACAACCAACCCATCATGTAGGTTTCACAAGCTAATTCTTGTCCCTAACACTGGAGTTCACGCTACTTTCATTTTCTCTAAAAGAAAATAAATTTACTGGATATAAAGGACCGCAGAATTCCTCTAAGAATTATTTGACCTTTCTGAGGAAAATGGCAGGAAACACATTCCAAGTTTTTCTATGACACTCATCTCAGCAACTATACAGATACACAGCACAGAGAAGACAACCCTCCATGACTGACTGGAAGGATGCTCAGAGGAAACCAACCCAGCACGAACCTTGCGTATTCTTAAAAGATGTGACGGCTTGTCTGTAGGGGTTTGGTGTGTCTGGAGCATCTGTCAGGTTCACCAGCACCAACAGCAGCAGGAGACTCTGGTTGGCCAGAGGGGAAGTGAGTTCAGGAGAGGAGGATTTGCTGCCTGCCCCGCCTAGTGTGAAGACGGTCCAGAGACCAGCTGGGAAAGAAAACATACGGTTAGGACTGCAGATCCAATATGTGAGTGAGTATTCTACATATTTATGCTTAAGACTCTGAAATATGTTTTAAATAAAAAACAAACAAGTTCATTATTTGAGGGTTCTATTGACTGTACAGACAGACAGACAGACAGACAGACACATACCCACCACCACCACTACCACCACCAAAGAATGGATAAATGCCTTACTAATGTGCTTTCAGACTGTTTCTGTGTTGAAATGAGGTATTTCACATATATGAGGTTCAGATATCATCACAATTATTTTCACCAGTTTCTTTTAATTTTTAAAATATGATTCTAGATATTGTAAAATTATGTTATTTATATTCCTAGTGGACAAAGCTGCTCTAGAGCAAATGTTTTAAAGTCTCTAGTTCCATAACTATTTCTACTTTCTATACTATCTCTCATTTAAAATTTCCACAAATATTTCTAATGTCTGTTTAAAAATGGAAATAAACACAATTAAAAGAAAATCCAATTGCAGCCAGTCCTGATGACACTGGATAAGCTAGGTCAGATGGAAGGGGAGGTGGACCTCCCCTATCGGTGGACTTGGAGAGGGGCACGAGAGGAGATGACGAAGGAAGGGTGGGATTGGGAGGGAATGAGGGGTGGGGCTACAGCTGGGATACAAATCGAATAAAATGTAATTAATGTAAAAAAAATAAAAATTTAATTAATAAAAAAGAAATCCAAGTATAGCATTATGCCAATGCACAAAGGTCAGAAAATGCAAACAGTACACGCACTTCCATTCCTGTCCCAGTATACTGGGCTCCCTCCTAAAAGCATTCAAGAAAGTAAAAGATGCTTCTAAGGTTGTGGAGAGACTATCAGTAGGCAATATGACTGGGCACTCATGAGTACACAGCCCAGCACTGTAGTTGCCAGCTGCTCACAGTTGGACAAGCACCATATAATCTAAACTGCATTATGCTACAGATGTAAGATACACAATCAATTTGAAAGACTTAACATTCAAAATCAGGCTAGAGGAACAGTTTGGTTGGTAAGATGCTTGCCTTGGAGACATGAGAACCCAAGTTTGATCCTCAGAACTTATGTAAAACAAAAGCTGGGCATGGTGGCACACACCTGCAATCTTAGCATGGGGAGAGGGGACAGGAGCATCCCTGGGCTCGCTGGACAGGAAGCCTGGCCTCCTAGGTGAGCTACAGGCCCTCCTCATAAAATGTTATCCTAAAAAAATTTTAAAGGTAGATGGCAAGTGAGGAATGATGCCCGACTTGGAATTCTGGCCTTCAAACAGACATGTGCACACACATGCATCTACATAACACATGAAAACACACACACACAAACCCATGAAACCAGCAAAGAATAAAATGTCACCTTTTCCATGTTGAAATGCAATGTTTGAATGTATGAGCTTAAAGTAGCATTACAATGATTGTCACCAGTTTCTTTTCATGTTTAACTACTAAACACTGTAAAATTATACGTTAATTCTATCTCTGGTAGAAAAGCTTCTGTGGCAATCATTCCATTATCAAGGCCCTTTACAGCTAATGGGTGCTGGACCAACTCTCTACTCCCAAGAATCAAAAGCTGTACCTCACTACAGTCACAACAGCTACCATTAAGAAAACGAGGAGCAGCAAATGGTGGCAAGGATACAGGAGGAATAGAGAGAGCCCTTGTACACTGCTGGGGAGAATGTGAATCAGACCAGCCACTATGGAAATCAGAACGAGCTCAACTACTGCATGGCAAAGTGAGACCACTCCTGAGTATACACCAAAGGACTCTAAATCGACATATGAGAAATACACTTGCACATCTGTTTATGGCAATACTCAAGGGTCCAGACATGGACTCAGTGAAAAAATGAACAAAGAAAATGTGGTATCTCTAGACAACAGAGTTTTACTCACCCATGAAGAATAAAATATTATCCACTTGTAGGAAAATGAATACTAGGGAAGCCAGACTCAGAAAGCATACAGCATGCTCTCTCTCACTTAGGGATCCCAAGTTTTAAAAAGGCACAGAAAAATCATACATGTATACAGAATAGAAAGTAGAACTAAGATTGTTTGGGAGACCAATAAGAACAAAGGAGAAAGGGAAAGGGCAGGGTGTGAGGGGCGATTTGGTTAAAAATTCATGGAAGTACCTGTATGTGAAAGTGTCTTTATGAAATGCATCACTGTGTACAATAATATACATCAACAAATATTTACTTACATCGAAAGCCTTCTTATACACAAGTAATTAATAATGAAAAATAGATTTAATTTCAGTTGTAATAGCAACAAATACAATGTTCAGGAATACTTAACCAGCAAGATGGCTTAGCAGGTAAAGGAACTTGCTACCAAACCTGATGACCTGAGTTTGGTCACTAGGGCCCAAAGACTGGAAAGAACAAGTTGTCCTCTAAATTCCACATAAACATGCATATTCAGGTGCACATACACCAATAAATAAATATAAAAGGTATCCAGCAATGAGCCTAAAATATGTAAGATGTTTGGGCTTACATCCACTGAACTTGACTGAAGGCCACGGGAAATCTGAATTAAAGCGGAAACATTTATGAAAAAGAAAGGTGTAGTACGCAGAAGTGTCAAGTCTGCCTCTGAGAGAATCTAAAATCCAGCACAATGTCTATAAAACTACTAACAGGAATTTACATGATACTGAGCAACATGGTGTAAATGAAATCAAGGAAAGAAAAGAGCTCAGAGACTAATCTCAGGAAGATGCTCCTTCTCCCATGGCAGTGTTTCTACAAAGCCACAATCATTTGCAAAAAATGGATTTTTTAGCCCAGTAGACAAAAATATCTAAAGAACTGATTTTGGAACACAGATTTGTGAATTAAACATCTGATAAAGCAATTACTTCAAACCAGTGAGCTAAGACTATAACCTTTTAATATACTTGGAACACTAAAATGTAATAATTTACCCACTACTTAGCTAAAGAAGTATGTGTGTGCAAGCAACTATAATCCCAGCACTCAGGAAGGTAAGGCAGGAGAGGAAGATCAAGAAGTTCAAGGCCAGCTTAGGCTACATAATCCCCTGTCTCTAAAACATAAAACAAAACAATTATGGCATGTGTCATTTGTTTTGAGACAGAGTATCTCTATGTAGCTCACTCTGAAAACTCATGATCCTCCTCCTGTCTCAGCTCCCTAATGCTAAGGCCACTACCTAGCAAGAAAGATTTTTCTTACACAAGAAATAAAATGAAAAGGATATAAAATAACAGTAATATAGTTAAAATTAAATATTACAATGCAATGAAATACATCATCAAGTTACAAGATGAGAAACAAATGAGAAGATAAATTTATAACGACTATAACAAAGTGATATAAAATATCCGAATTAGGAGGAAAATACAAAATAAGAACAGATAGGTAAAAAGCAAAATAAATAGTAATGATAATTAAATCATCTGTGAGAACAGAATTGTTTATTTGGTCCATTTTTGTTTGTTTTTATAAATAACAAAAATTATGAAGCCCCTAGCCCAGTCTTGAATTCAAGATTCCCCTGCCTCAGTATTTGGACTGCTGAAATTATAGGCACATGGTATGACCAGAAAGAACAGAAAAATGTAAAGGTAACATCCAATATTGTTTTAAAAAGTATGAACACATACTAATTAACCACAGTAAGAGACCAACATAAAAAAAAAAAAAAAAAAAAAAGACTATGAAAGGACTGAAACTATCGGTAACAGGTACAGAATAAGAGTAAGAAGTGTGAGTCAAAGGCCCAGAAAATATTTTAACAAAAGAAATCTACAGATTCAATTCAATCCCCGTCAAATACTCAACATAATTTTTCATAGAAATGGAAAAAACAAATTTCAAAATCTCATACGGAAACAGAGGAGACCCAATTCTGAATGAATAAAGAACTCTGGTGGAATTGCCCTCCCAGATCTCAGATCTCAAGTTGTACTACAGGGCTATCGTAGCAAAAACAACAATAAAACCAACAGCACAGTATCTACATAAAAACAGATTAGCCAATGGAATCAAAACGGACCCCCAGGCATAATTCCACATACCTACACACACTTGGTTTTTTACAAAGAAGTCAAAGTATACTGGAGGAAATAAAACAGCATATTCAGCAAATGGTGCTGATCAAACTAGACAGATACATGTAAAAGAATGAAAATAAACCCACATCTATCACCCAGCACAAAACTCAACTCCAAATAGATCAAGGACCTCAACATATTAAGAAAAGATGCCCTGAACCTGATAGAAGAGAAAGCAGAGAATAGGCTTGAATTCACTGGCACAGGAAAAGACTTTTTTTTTTTTTTTACCAGAACACCAATAGCACAGGCAGTAAGAACACAAAGGAGTAAGTAGGACCTCATGAAAGTAAAAAGCTTCTGGTCAGCAAAGGACACCATCATTTGGACAAAGTGACAGTCTACAGAACTGGAGAAAAGTTCTTTACCAATTATACATCCAGTAAAGAGTTAGTATCTAAAACATATAAATAACTTTTTAAAAATGAACATAAAAAAAACAATTTAAAGTGGGGTACAGATCTAAAAAGAGAATTCTCAAAAGATGAAACTCAAAAGACTGAGAAGCACTTAAAAGAAATGTTCAACAGCTTTAGCCATCAGAAAAATGCAAATTAAAACTACTTTGAGAGTTCATCTTACGCTCGTCAGAATGGCCAAGATCAATAAGACAAATGACAGCACATGCTAGCCAGAGTGCAGAGAAAGGGGAAACTTACTCATTGCTGGTGGACTGCAAACTGGGCCATCCACTATGGAAATCAATGTGGTGGTTCCTTAGGAAGACAGCAGTCAATCCACCTCAAGATCCAGCTATACATCTGTTGGGACCTACCCCAAGAACACTTCATCTAAAGAACGGAGACACTTGCTCATCCATGGTCATTGCTGCTTTATTCATAATCCCTAGAAACTGGAAACTAACTAGATATCCATCAACTGATAAATTTACACAATTAAGAAAAATGAAATCTGCAGGTAAATGGATGGATTAGAAAAAAGAAATCCTTCTGAGTGTGCTAACCCAGACTCAAAAAGACAAATATTGTATGTTTTCTCTTATACATCAATAGCTTTTAAGTATTCCCTCTGTGCACTATACATATAAATAACCAAGAGGTTAAATACCATGTAAGGGATCAGGGGGAAAAAAAGAAAATCTCCCAAGGAATTGTAAATAAAATACAGTATTAGGGAGATATAAAGAAAATAAGAGTAAGGAGGATTAATTATGGAGTTCTTGGAAGAGAAGGGTAATGAAGAGACTATGGGGAGACAACTAACACTAAAGGCCTTATGAAAAACCATATGGAAATCTACTAGTGTGGAAGCTTTCTATATACACAAATGAAGGTGATTTAAATAAAACATCAGATTGCTTTCTAGACATCTATGCGACCAAGTAAACCATCCACTGCCACAAACACGTTAGCAAACGTGTGCCATAGAATCTCCCAATATCACAGGCTATGCCAAGGCTAGCTAGCGATTTCTGCTGTCCACAGGCTGATGGTAAGACTTATTGCTGAAGGCAAAACTTACTTATGCTGTCAGACACACAGATGTCAAGTTGGTACCTAACTTTAGAAGCTTTGCCCCTACTGCCTAGTGTTAACAGTGTTCAAGATTCTCTGCATGCTACAGGAGGAGAAAGATAATCTTAAATATTGCCCTGCTATCAACCCTGTAACCTACAGTGACCTTCCTACACGAATCACTGGAGCAACAGCTGCACAAATGTATGGAAGGAGCCAACCACGGTTTGAGTGGCTCTAAGGGCCTCTGCATAAGAAGGAACCCAAGCCTTACACTACAAAAGAAGATGGATTCTGAAACTAGGTAAGTCCTGGGCCCAGGAGAAAAAAACCTAAGAGTATTATTATGCTAAGGGAAAATAGATCAGTGCATCCCTCCACCCACATTAGGGAGGCTTCTTGCATAGACTCACAACAAGACTATGCAAAGGGTGAGAGACTTTAGGGCACTCAGTTCAAAACGGGCAAGCCTTCCCAAGGGAGGCTTGGTTCAGGGAGGGCAAGGTTCAGGGAGCCAAGCAGAAGAAATGGCAGAAGATGTTAAGAGCCAGAGGTGAGAGATGGTGTAACTCCAAGGAAAGTGTCTCCCAGACACAACAAGACTGGTACACATATGAACTTACAGAGACTGTGGCAGGGCACACAGACCTGCACAGAGTCAAGCCAGACAGAGTTCGGCATCAAGAGCGGAACAGAGACTGGGTGCTAACCCGAACCAAGATGCTATTTGCAACTGATACCCACTGGCAAAGGAAAAATCAGCTTTCTCCACTGGAGTGCCACTGGGTATACCAATCACACTCCAGGCAGACCCCATGCCCATGAGTCCAACACAAAACTAATGCAGCAATTTATCTGAGGACTTTTTGTTTTGCCATTTTTTCCCTTATTAGTCTTTTTTGCTCTTTTGATATTTGTGAGGTGAGTTTTGGTTTTAATATTTTTTTTGTTTTTGTGAGAGGGTGAGGAACTGACATAAATGGGGGACAGAGGTGGGAAGGATCTGGAAAAAGTCAGGGGAAGAGAAAATAGGTTCAAAAGATTTTACATTAAAAATAATAAAATAACAGAATTTAGACCCACTGGCGTATCATTATGTGGAGCACAGAAAACCTTCATTCAAGTACCGTTGAGTAAAAAAAGACAAATCACAAAACAACACTTGTAAACAATACCAAGTCTTTTTTGTTTCAGAACTTTGTAAATACACATATCTATGTATGTCAACCACCAGTACATACATGCCAAGATCCACTGTTGACATGGTCATGTGATGTAATGGAAAAGACTGCAAATGAAGATAATTTTCAGTTACTGGCTTTCTAGAGTATCACTCATAACACAGATGTATTCTAACAGAACTCAAGCAATTACAAACCAGCAAGGATGTTTGCAAGAGCATGAAAATTCCTGGTCACCAACCCAAAAAATGTGATGTGATACACAGTGAACTGAGGACACACATTGGGAGGGAAAGACTTGGTAGATGTTGTGAAGAAAGAGGGAGGAGAGAAGGATGGAGTCAGGAAGGGTGTGCTGGCTAGTCTTATGTCAACCAGACACAAGAGTTACACAAGAAGGACGAGAGCCTCAACTGAGCAAATGCTTCCATAAGATGAGGATAGGCCTGAAAGACAGTTTCTCAACTAGTGATCAATGGGGGAGGGCCCATTGTGCATTGTGGTCCTGGGTTCTATAAGAAAGCAGCTGAACAAGCCATGGGGAGCAAGCCAGTAAGCAGCATTACTCCATGGCCTCTGCATCAGCTCCTGCCCAGTTTAAGTTCCTGTCCTGATATCCTTCAATGATGGAATTGACTTACATTTCCAATTGACAACGCGGAAATGTGAGCCAAATAAACCATTTCCTCCCCAACTTGGGTCATGGTATTTCATCACAGCAATAAAAAACCCTAAGACAGAGGGAAAGGCAGAGAGGTTGGCTGATAACTCGAAGTAAAAATCATCAAAGAGGCTGGAGAAATAGCTCAGAGGTTAAGAGCACTTTCTGTTCTGAAGATCTGGGTTCACTTCCCATGAACTATACAAAACTCAAAACTGTAACTCCAGTTCCAAAGGGTCTGACATCCTTTTATGGCTTCCATGGGCACCAGGCACACACATGGTACAAATACATATATGTAGGCAAAAAATTTATACATAAGATATAAAATAAATAAAGTCTTTTTAAAAGATCACTAACATGTTATCATTGAGTATATCTATGTGACAAGGTGATTCTTTTATTTTCATACAGATCCATGATTTTAGTCACTTATTACAATGGGCAGAGGATATTGTTTTAAGAAATAGCATCACTAACAAATGCTTCTGCAAAGAAATAAAACTATTATACAGCAAAATAAGCAATTGATAAACTGTATTTCTCTGAACTCACTATGGCAAGCAATTTTAATCCTTCTTTACACTAGAAAGTGTTCAATGCAGAAACCTATTATTTTCTAATATTTTACATTTTTATGAAACACACAATATAAACTGTTTCATAATATGCCTGTCAAAGGCTAGATAGATGGCTCAGTGGGTAAAAGAGCCTGCTCTCGCAGAAGACCCATGTTTGATTCCTAGCACCCACATGGCAGCTCATTAACTGTATGTAACTCCAGTTCCAGGGATCGGATACCCTCCTCTGACCTCCACAGGCAGCCACACATATGTGCTGTATACACCTACATGCAGGCAAAATACTCACATACAGAAGTAAATTTTAAAACTTCATACTGATAAAATTGTATGATATATATGTAATTTCTTACCATATGTAGACATTCAAATCATCAACTTTTAGTTTAAGAGATTTAAATTATGCTTACATTTGCCTTTCATCATGTGACTGTGTGCTCATGGATGCAGGTGCCCCTGGGGGCCAGAGGGTGCTGCTGGGTCATCTCAGCAGGTGTCACAGGCATTTGTGAGCCACCGGACAGGGGTGCTTGGAACTAAACTGGGACTAACTGCTCAGCCACCGCTCCAGCCCCCTCTACTTATTCTAGAATTCATTTCATTGGCTTTAACTATTAACTTTTGAAGATTTTCATGAAGGTAGTGCAAAACCTCCACCAAGTTCAGGAGTTCCCCAGAGGGGTGTGAAGGGAGCCTCTATCCACATTCCTGGAAAAAGCCTCCATGTCAGCAGAGGGAGAGCTGGCCTTATCCAGCAGCTCGGCCTGTTTGCTGCAGGGAGCATTTGCAGAGGGCCAAGAGGGCAGCGACACTGCTGATGCGTAGTGTGCTCCCTATTTTATATTAGGAAAATTTGGGTAATGCTCATCAACAAACTGACAACTAAACAGCACAAGTTAAAATGCATTCAAAACTTTTCTTTCACAATCCATGACACAGCTGCGAAAAACCAAAGAAGTGCAGGGCTGTAAGACGATTCGGTGAGTTTTTACCTGTGCTTCCTGCCAAGAAGCCTGACAAATTAAAAAAAAAAAAAGTAATTTTAAAAACTTTAATAGCCCTCCCCCAGGAGTATTAGCCAAAACAAGAAGCCACCGAAGAGAACTTTTAAAAAGTGTGATAAGGTTGCTGAAGGTAGCTCTCCACAGTTAATGGCTTCTGGTAGGGCTGTGGGAGGGGAACCACTCAGTTCTATTTAAGGGGCAGGCCACTGAGAGTTTGGCCACGCTCCACAGAGTGTACAGATTACAAAAACTGGACTTGAGATTGCCTTTTTTTTTTAAATTTTTTTTTGGGGGGAGGCCACAAAGGTAGAGGGCAGACATGGAAGGACTGGTAAATGAGTGTGATATAGGTTCATGGTGTGACATTCCGAAAGAATCAATAAAAATATTATGCTGGAAAAAAGACATTTATCCTGCTGTTTTACATGAGCTTCTGAATAAAGCTGAAGTAGATGGAACATTAAATAATAATGATAACAATAATAATAAACATTTAAGAGTAAAAAAATTAAAAATAAAGTCAGAAGCAAAAAACATTTTCCTTTGGACCTAGTTGTTTACCTATAACATATCTGAGAAGTTTAAGTTTAAGTCACTCCCTTCTACCTCGAGTTTGCCTAGGACTTTTCGCCCATGCAGTCATCACTGTTTGTACCAGGATTATAGGGAGAGAAAATATAATTAGAAAATTCAATCAACAACAAAAATAACCCCAAAAGGTTCTCCAAGATACAACATAAGTGATGTTTTTGGATTTCCTTCACAGTTGTTCATCTTCATTACCAGGATAAACAGGAGCTGACTTTCCCTGGATGAACTATACAAAGAAAACACAGATTCTTTTTCAGGACAGCTTCTTTACTGCTTTTCACCCTTTCAAAGAGTCCTGGGAACTTCTCATAAAGACTGACTCTCTCTGTCTCTGTCTCTGTCTGTCTCTCTGTCTCTTTTTTCCCCTACCTTTTTCCCTCCCCCATCCCTCTCTCCTTCCTTTCTGTCTCTCCTAAGTCACTCACAGCTGCCTTTCCTCAGAGGGAGAAGGAGGCAGCTCGCCACTGCCTACATTGTAGTTTGGACTGGCCCATGATATTGGACCGTACTTCTTCCAAAAGTTCACTTTTTGGAGATCCAAGCCTCTGATCTATGACCCAAGAACCTTAATGGAATTGCATTTTCCTGTTGGCAAAAGGAAAAAGAGAAAATTCTCTTTACCAGAAAAATAAAGGAAAGTTACAGTATATTTCCTTCTGTTCCTAAAGCCAAATTAAGGAAGGTTCCCAGTGTTTTTTAATTATAGTTCTTAGGTCTTCCAAATAAGCTCTGAAAGTAAAACTAACTAAGCGAGCAAAAAGTAAAAAAGAATTCAAGTTAACTAAAAAAATAAATCTGGGCTGGAGAGATGGCTCAGCAGTTAAGAGCTCTTATTTCTGTTCCAGGAAGCCAGGGTTCATTTCTGAGCCCCCACACAGCTCACAACTGCCCAGAACTCCAGTTCCAGATTTGACACACTCTCCTGGCCTCTGTGGGCACCCACACAGGAGTCAGACACACCCACAGACACATAAACAAATAAATACGAAAGAAAATAAATCTTTAGAAAAGGAATCTATTGTTGATACCATTTGTAAGTTGTAGCTTAAATACATTTATTCTCAACAATGAAAATATGAAGACACAAAGTATGACAAACTGAAACATTGTAAATGTAACAAACAACAAAGAAAGAGACCTTTCATTTAAAAAGGTTTAGCTTGGCAGCTTTGGGGTAAGAAGAGGTAGACCAGAAACTGCTTGTGTGGATCAGTGAAGTGTCCCCATGAGTAAACAAAGACAGCATTCCAAAGAGAATAAGAAATTCTGGAAATTCACAGAGGGAAAAATCTCATGGGCAAACAGCAAAAGACGCAAGCTACACCCAACGTAGCTCCAGTTTACAGCTCTGTGGTGTGGGTCAAGTAGGCATAGGCTTGATCCCAAAGGCCAGCTAGGAGACCCTGACCAACAGTCCTATGCATAGGACGAGCCCATAGTTCTCAGGGACCTCAAACCCAGGGGCAGGCACAGCTGAACGTGCATCTTCTGAAGGTGAGGAGGGATGGGTGAGCAGAGGAGAGGAGTTCCCTGAGTACTGGGCTGTGGCTAAGTGCCATCTGGACAGAAAACCTATTACTTACAACTGAGCTATGGGGATGGGTTTGACAATGGACAATCATAAATCAGAGTCATATGGCCTCAGAGTGAAGATGAGCCCTGGGCGGCAGTGGTGGAAGCGAACCCTGACATGCAGAAAGGTGCAGGTGGCAGGAGTGTGCAGAGAAGTTAGTGCTGTACTCCGGCCTAGGTGGACCAAGCCCAGGAACCATCATCTGCCAGAATGTTGACTGCAGAGTCTGAGAACTCAGGAGCTTCAGCAGACCACTGACCTTCCAGAGCGTTAAACCTCCAGAAAGATCATCAGTGCACAGAAGATTACAGAAGTGTGAAGACAACTACAGAATTCTGCCTGTGTAGACTTCAGTGCTATGACTGCTTCCCTCACTCCTGGCTCACTGGGGGGAGTATCCCAACTAGAATACCCACACAAAGGTTACATGCTGGTTTGAATGACACGTCCCTCGTAGTCTGGGCATTGGAATACTTAGGCCCCAGGCAGACTGGGCAGAAATAGGAGGTGTGTGGCCTTGCTGGAAGAAGAATGTCACTGAGTCCTCTGAATTTGTTCCCTCTGCTTCCTTTCTTGTGGTTCGAAATGTGAGCCCTCAGCTCTCAGGTTCCAGCTCTAGTCACCACACCTGCATGCTGCCATGCTTCCCCACCATTATAGTGATGGATTTTAATCTGTATTAGAACCAAGCTGCCTTGGCCATGCTGTTACAGCAACAGAAAAGAAAAGTAACTGAGACAGAAGTGGGTGCTGAGAGAGGACTATCGCTGTGACCTGCCTGACCATGTTTGTTGAAGGAATATGGAAGACCTTGGGACTTTGAACTAGAAAAGCAGTTGAATGCTGCAAGAGGAACTTGATGGGGTGTTCTGTGGGCTCCTGAGACAGTGGGTCTGAGAGCAATATGGACCATGGAGACCCAGCTCATGAGGCTTCAGAGGGGAACAATATTAGCAAGTGGGCTAAAGATCCTTCTTGTGATATTTTGGTAAAGAATGTTGGATGCTTTCAGACCTTGTCCCAAGAACCTGCTACAGCCAACCTGTAATGCCGAGTTTCTTTGCAGAGGAGACTTTAAAACAGCCTAACACTGACTCTGTCTCATGGTTATTAGTAACCACTCTCATGCAGGTCTACAATGAAAAGGAGCAAGTAAGGTAGAAAGAGAAACAAATGTAGTTTGAAAAGGAAAACAGAACTAAGAAATTTAATGCTGTAGCCATGGCTTGTACTGAAAGAAATAAGGAGGAAGAACAGTATGAAAATGTAGAGATCATAAGTATTTAACAGTCCAAATTCAGATATCAACCAAATACACGCTGTAACATAAAGAATAAATAAAATGTTGGATGGCTTCAAAATGTGTTAAAGACATCGTAATTAAAAAAAAAAAAAAACGAATGAACTATGTTTCATACAGACTACAGATTTCACAAATGAACAGAAGAAGACAAACAGATGATTCTATCAATATAAAGCTCAAACACAGGCACAACTGATTCTCAGTACCAGATACTGATGGGGAGGAGAGTATGGACAAAGCACAAGGCACATGTGTAAAACCATCATGATGAAAGCCATTATTTTGTACACTCATTAAAAACAAATCTATAGCTGGAGAAGTAGGGATTAAGAAAAGATTCTGCTTACACTAGAACTATTGACTTAACTCTGTCATACTGATGTCATAATAATTAATTGAGCTAAATGCTAATTATCTGTACACTTGATCAGATGCTACACTTAAGAAAATCTTTTCATAGCTGGGCATGGTAGCACAAACCTTTAATTCCAGCACTAAGAAGACAGAAAAAGGCAGATCTCTGAGTTTAAGGCCAACCCAGTCTATAGAATGAGTTGCAGAACAGCTAGGACTATACAAAGAAATCTTGTCTCAAAAACAAAAACAAAAACAAAAGAAACAAAAAGAAGAAAGAAAGTATTTTCCACCATGGAAAAGAAAAACAATACAGTATGCCTTCCTTGTTATAAGATGATGATGGTGGTAGTGGTGCTGGGTATGACCGTCAACCACTAACTCTTCCTGCAGATGAGGAAATCCCACAGTCCAAAGTGCTGCCCCTGGCTGGCTCTATCTAGACTTCTCCTTACTCCTACACATCTCTGTCCTCGGAGCCATCCAGATACGCTCCCCTTAGAGGAAACCTACCTTCTTCACTGTGGTTTAATTACTTTGTACCACTATAATCCACCACTATTTTTTATTTTAGCAAATAGGAAGATAGTGAGGCTCTCAGTTTTCAAGTTTTGCAGATTAATTTTTGTCTTATGTAAAAATATGCATATGAAATTCTTTATCTTTGCCATATAAAAATCAAGATTGAAGTCTGAATTATTTATGATTTTGCTACAAACAATTAACATACTAATTTCATATACTAAAAGACATAAAGAATAACTAACTTTAGTAATACCAATACCCAGAAAGAACCAATTTGGAATCCACAAGTGAAAGTTGTCAAATATTAAGTTAATTGCTTATATTAACATTTAAGTACCACTTAGGAAAGAATGCACATTAACTGAATGCCTCCAGATGTAATGACATACTCCTACTTTCAGGTTATTTTTTTCTGCGTTGCCTCTAAATGCTACTTTTCTGAAAGGTAAGAATGGGTTCCACGTGAGATCACAGTGGGCAAACGTAAGGCAATCCCCAACTTTCCTCCTGGCGGAAAGAGATATTCTGAAAAAGAGGGCTGAAGTTTCTTCCAAACCAATCAGTTATGGTGGGAATAGCACCAGCAGCCTCAATTCATTGTGTTGAACCAGGCCTTAGCAGAGGCAACTGCAATGCCATCTCTACCATAAGGCAGGAAGAAGACGAAAGGAACTGAGAACTAGACAGTTTGAAATGGAAAAATTCATATAGATATTTGAAAAAGAAGATTTAAAAGTAATGAATTCAGAGGTTACCAAGACATGAACAATCAGCAAATAAAAATAATGTGTAGTAAGTGTGTAATGTGGAGGAGAGAGTGTGTAAGTATTAGGAAGGGCCTGAAAGTGCTCACGGGATTGAAACCTACCCTGACAGCATTCAGTTGAACAAGCAGGTTCATAAGCAGACACTAGCCAGGGTCAGGCAGGAGGCTTGTTTCTTATCTGAGGATCATGAAAAGCAGAAAGCATCACCAGGCTGACACTGGCACCAGCCCTCAGCCCATCTGTCACAAAGTCATTGCTGCATGGCACCCCAGGTTTCCTGAGAAGAGAGTGGGAGCTCTGCCATGCATGGGAGGACGGGGCTCCTACCCTTCCTTCTCTTTCAGCATAATGAAACACACTATGGTTGATGAGCTTGTAATGTTGCCCAGGCTTAACTAGCTCTCGAAAAAAATCTACTTAAAAACAATGGAACCACGCAAGTTGTCTAAAAATGTCTCGTACTGAAATCAAAGTTGAATAAGATCAGGTATCCAAATACAAGCTCTGTAATGGGCTTCACCCTGTTCTAGTTGTCCCCTGAGGAGGGCCTGGTGTTGTGGAGCAAAAGGGCAGTGAGGGAAAATCGGCAGGTCTGCAGAGTGCTGTTATGTGCCTAAGGTCAGAACCTCCATGGGTCTGAGGGCTTTGCCTGGGAAGCTGGATGAAGGCTAATGCTCAGGGAGCTTCCTTCCGTAATTTGTGTGTGTCAATAGCTGTCAGGATGCTGTTTATCATCGCCTTAACTTCCCTTCTTTCTATTCACCTCACTCCCATCCAATTCCTTGAGTGTGGCACTCTTTACGCTTTATTGATTATGTATCCCATCGTGTAATCTTTTAAAGCAAAACTCTAAGTGAATGATTTATAAATTTTATAATGCACTGTTTTGTCAATATGCAAAACCTGCATGTTGACATTTTTCAGTAGATGAGATTAATAAAAACTTAAAGTATTTAAAATTATGCAATTAACAATAAGACCATCTTTTGATAGAAAACTATTAATAAAAATTCGGTTAACTTTTTAAGGGTTTGCTAATTATGGTGCCTTCATAGTGTCATCTGTGTCTTGAGAAGCCCTGTCATGCATGACTGTGTTCCTTATTAATAAATGTGTTTATGTCTGTTTCAGGTCTTCGAAATGGATGGTAAACAAAGAATTGGTAATGTTTTCTTTGTTTTTAGCTTATAAAAAAAGGTGACAAGGAGCTGCGCATGGTGGTGCACACCCTTAAAGGCAGCACTCAGGGAGGAGAGGCAAGCTCCTGCCTTCAGCAGTCCTGAGTTCCACCTGCCTGCTGCACAAAGAACAGTTTGTGGTTTACAGCAGTTAGTCCCAAGCTGTCTCTGCAGACTCCTATCCCGCTCTTCTCCCCCACAGAACCCACATCCAAAGGGGAGGGGCGTCTCCTCAAGAAGACGCAAGTGGTGATTCTGCTGTTGTGTTTCATCAGCTCTCTGCCTGCCCACTGGGGCACTGCATTCCTTAACTTCACCTAATGAATGGCTACCCCCTTCTGCTTCACTCTGTCAACAAACATTTCCTGAATTACCTACTTGTAGGTCTTGCTCAGAGTGTTCAGTGATGTAATAAATTGTTGTCGCTATGTTCAAGATGCTCATAATTTTCAAAAAAAGATCTATCATACAAGTATGGGTGTTTTGCCCTCATGCATATCTGTGCCCTGGGACTGGAGCTACAAATGATTGTGAGCCATCATGTGGATGGTGAGACTCAAACCTGGGTCCTTTACAAGAGCAGCCAGCACTCTTAATCACTGAGCCATCACCTCTCAAGACCCATGATGCCTAGGACTTTAAGAAAATATGGAAAGTAATGTCATTATTGTGTGACATAATAAGTTTCAACCTCTGCAGGGGAGCTTTCATCACAAAGTTACTTGTGACCTAGTGGGGAGAGGGGTCAGATCTACAAGTACCCCCCCGGGTGTACCTCGACTTTCAGCTATAGCTGTGAATGACAGAAGGGAAGAAAATTAGGCCACATTACACAGCCTGGACAACCTGAAGGATAGCAAACAGGCCACAAATTCAAGTACTTTCTTACTTTCCTATAAATGAATAGCATAAAAGTATGTGATGTCAATTTTAACCTGTGATCAATGCTGACCTATATCAAATTACTGAGCAAACTATACGATGCTGCATTTTGTTTCTATAACCCTCCAGGAAAATTACCATTTTTATCCTGAGTGTCCTAGATGAAGAAAGCCAGGCTGCTGTAGAACTCACTGCATGGATATATGCACATACAGACACTTGAATGCAGGCCCCTGGTCTCCCTGCAGCACGGGAGGAGGCTGCTGTTGACATACTATCCACTTGGTCATGGTCTTTGACTGAGGTAGTTCTACCTTTTTAAATGTATAAATTTATTAAGTGAGCTTAAAGTGATGAATGGAGGTGGCTGTGGGTTTTCTGGCTAACCTACAAGAATATGATTCATAACTGGTAAAGCCGTGCCTTCTTCAGCTAGACATCCGACCACATGATAAGACAGGCTCCCAGAGGTCTGAACATTTCCCTGGCCAAGAGATCAACAACCTCACAAGACAGACTGTCATATACTATAATTAGAATTAATTATTCACTCTTTCCTGAAATATCAAGACCATGCCATTGCGCCCTATATTCCCAATTAGCTTGACGAACAGAGGCCTAAGCTGCATCTCTGGGGCTCAGAGCCCTGTGGTATGCACATCCCCACACGTCTCCCCATCCCAGCCCTTTGACATCTTTGGAAAACCTGGTATTTTCAGCCTGTTTCTTTGCATGCCCTGATCTCAGTGATGGCCCCCTCCCGAATGGCCCCCCAGGACAGTTCTTTCTCAGAAACCCTCTCAAGCAGTGATGTGTGCTCTCTCTTACAAGCAGAATTCAAACAGCTGCTTCCAAAGCATCATTCTTCAGACAGCACAAATCCCTTGAAGGGTCCCACTGAACTACCCTATACCCCTCAAACCTCCCTGCTCAGTCACTGACAGATGTCAGCACTTGCTCCACTATCTTTCCCTCACACTATCTGGTCCTCATTCAAGATTTCAACAGACCCTCCAACAACCCACCGAAAGATGTGTCCCTAGTCCTTGCCTGCTGCATTTCCTCCAGCTGTCTCAACACCTGCATGGCGACAGGCTGCTACACAGGCTTTGCTAACAGCTGCACTTCACTGTGCTTTTGAGTGCACGTCTTCCTCTGAGGACCACCTACCAGCAGCCAGGCTGTTTCTCTGGTTGATGTCTCCCCTATTAGTTTTTCACTACCCAGCACCAGCCTCAGTGTGTAGTTCCCTCCCCAGTCACCCAGGATTCCCTGGCTCAGCATCAGGTACCCTGCTTACAAGTTCCTTTTTAAGTCTTCACTCACTTTTCGGTGCATCACACTTGCCTGGCAAAACCTGGCCTTGACTGAGTGCCACACTCCATCCATATCATGTCCCACAGTGATCACACAACTGAAGAACAAGCTGAGTCACTCTGCTCACTCTGATTTAAGCGTGTGATGTGTTTCCGGTGGGTGTCCCCTCTGGGCCACTGACTCTACTTCTTTCACCTTCGGAACTAATCCTCAACCTCTAGGCTCAGTGGCTCTCACCTGTCTTAACTGAAAACTTGAATTCAAAGAAAATGTCCTCCTTTAAAATCCACACATATTGTGCCATTACTCCTATCATAAAAGAGGCGCATACCCCCTTTTACTCTTCAGGACATCATTTCTTTATCAGTAATCGTAAGGCCTACTAAAGGCAAGTGCTTCATAAACATTTCTAGTTAACCTGACTCTCCCCATCTTTTCTGCTTGTACCCTGTGTGTTGGTCAGTTTTCTGTGACAAATACCTGAGAAGAACAGTTTTAATAAGAAAAGACTTCTCAGGGCTCAGAGCCATGGTCCATCAAGCTAGAGAGGGCAGGGCAGGACGGCTCATGCCACAGTGCCAGAAGCAGGAGGAGGACGCCTGCACCACTCAGTGGGCTTCCTTCTCCTTTCCCCTGCACTCCATCAGGGCCCCATGGGATACTCCATCAGGGCCCCGTGGGATGGCACCATCCACGCTCAGGACAGGCCTTCCCCACTTGGTTAATCCCCTCTGGAGATGTCCTCATCAGCACATCCGGGTGACCCCAATCAAGGTCACAGTCAGGATCAGTCATCACACTGACACCATTTCCCACTAGTCTACCCTGGTTAGCTTCCAGAGCACCACTCCAAGTAAAGGAGCCTCGACAGGCTGGCCAGCTTTCACTGCATCTCATCCAGCAGACAACCAACCGCTTTACCTCACTCGATCTCTCACATAATCTGTGCCCAGCTGTGCGCTGGGGTTTATATTTCATTGTATATTGTTACTGACGGAAACTTCTGCTTGTTGTTGTGAACAGTTAACTATCAGAAAGTTCAGGCAGAATTCCAGTGTGTCAGATCCATCTGAAAAAGTATCAGAGAACCAAACTAAAAGATGAGAAAACCACCCAGCATAGAAAAGAGACAGAAGTATGAATTAAGTATTCTTAATGAAGTAAGTATTCTTTTTATCCTTAGGATGAAGAAACACGAAAAGGGCTAGAGGGATGGCTCAATACTTTAAAGTACTGGCTGCTCTTCCAGAGGACCTGGGCTTGGTTCCCAGAACCTATACGGCAGCTCACTCTCTGTAACTCCAGTCTCAAAGTATCCAATGCCCTCTACTGATTTCTGCAGGTTCTTGAAACACATGTGAAACACATACATACAAGCAAAATACTCACACACACAGACAAAAATCAATAAATCTTAAAAACATGAAGAATAGAATTCGATGTTATGGTACATCTGATAGGGAGTTCAGAAGAAAATATTGAAGATAAGACACAAGAATTAAAACTTGGGGCTGGAGAGATGGCTCAGATGTGCTCTTCCAAAGGACCTGAATTCAATTCCCAGCAACCACATGGTGGCTTGTAACCATCTATAGTGAGATCTGGGGCCCTCTTCTGGCGTGCAAGCACACACACAGGCAGAACACTGTATAAATAATAAATAAATAAATCTTAAAAAATAATTAAAACTTCGGGCCACAAAAGTTAACAGAAGACAGATTTGGTAACATTTCCCCCCTAAGGTCACAAAACAAGCAGGCTAAAGTACAACATCTTAATATATTAAGAAATATATTACATTACTCTGAAAGGAGAGGCAAGGCATACAATCATGGTGACTCAAGCCTGTTACTCTGTCTCTCAGAAGGCTGAGGCAGGAAGGATTCCTCCAAGTCAGAGGAAGGAAGGGGAAGGGGAAAAAGAGGGAGAGGAGAGCAGCATTTCACATGCACAAAAGCTTATAGAAAATGTAAGTGCTTAGGTGTGTGCATTAATTGCACGTGATGCTGGCTCAGCGGTTCACTGTGAACAGCTCCCATGGCTTCCTCAAGAGGGTGTGAATTACAATGATGCTCATAACTCACTCTCTACCGACAATGAAAAAAAGTCTGAGCATACCCTGTTTTTGCTTCTTTCATTTACTCTGTGAAGAATATGGCGAAAGTATATGGAATGGAGAACTGGTACTCAGTACCAGTTCTACCCTCCTCCACTCCTCCACTTGCAATAAAGTATCCTACCCTCCTCCACTTGCAATAAAGTTCTAAAGAGGACTTTCACACACCAGCCATCCTAGATTTTGTTGTTGTTGTTTCAGACAGGGTTTCTCTATGTAGGCTTGGCTGTCCTGGGCTGGCTTTGTAGACCAGGTTGGCCTTGAACTCAACAGAGATCTGCCTGCCTCTGCCTCCCAGGGTGCTGAAATTACAGGCCTGTACCACCAAGCCTGGCTAGAAAGGCACTTATTACTCCCAAGCTGTCATCTTGTCTTTTATTACCTAAGTAGGGAGTAGTGGCACACACCTTTATTCCTAGCACTCTGAGGCAGAGATAAGGGGACCTCTGTGAGTTCAAGGCCAGTCTATTCTACACACCAAGCTCCAGGACAGCAGAAACTATATAGAGAAACCATGTCTCAAACATCAACCTGTGGGGTGATGCAAAGATGGCAATGACCAGTGTGTAACTTATCTAAGGGGCAGAAGATCAGAGATTGCAAAAATGGTGAGTAAACAGGCAAATGGATCAAAACATCAACATTGGTGCTTCCCAGACTGGAGGAGACATCCAGGGTGTTGAAGATAATTGGATCCAGAACATCAGAGACTGTCTCCTGGGTTCGGGAGTCAGGAACTATGAGGCCTCTGCCTTTCTGCACATAGGAGAGAGTGCAGACCCCCCAGGCCCAGAGACCGGTGAGACTAGAAAGCCATTCCTGCGCTGCATTCAGAGGTTGAGGGAGCTGCATGCCGCTGCCTCACCTGAAACGGGACTGTACTGGGGAGGGTGAGAGGTTAACTAAAGAAGCAATGCAATGTAGCATTCCGGGCTGCTCCTCAGTACTGAAGATAAGGACGGATTTAAATTCACGACCCACAGAGAAACCAAAGGCAGACAAATCTAGAAAGTCTGGCTGATCAGCTGCTTAAGCCACAGAACAAGCCTGCAGCTTTTTGGTGAGAAGCCGGCAACCCTCGTGCTTAGGGTAAAGTCTCACTGTGCTCCTGCCCCGGTTGCTGCTTGCTCATGGGGAGCTCACCGGAGCGTTTCATTGGGAATGCTCCTTTGGGGCCCAGAACTTTGTAATTCTGCACCATGTACTGCTAATTTCATAAGCTTGGTAAGGCAGACGACTGCCCCCGGGTCGGGCTACTTCTCCTTCATAATGAAGCCTATGTTCTCAGCTGTGTTTGCTCAGAGAGCCAGGACACCACTGTCAGAAAAGAGCCCAAAGGCACAGTGTATTGGCTACACGACCAGCTCTGAACTCTGCAGCAGAAATGATGGCTACTGTGAGGGAGGAAGGGCCTTTTCTTCAGCAGCTCCACCTCTTGCCACTGCAGAGTTAGTTACAAACTCCTTCAACTCTCCCAATTTGTCACTAAACAAAACACTGAGATTATGCAACAAAATCCTAACCAGCACAGCCTCTCAGCGGAAAGATGTCTCCTACAACGCAAGAAGTGAAAAGCTTCCAATGGCTCAAGTTTACTTTCTCTTCATAGCCAAACTTGTCCTGGATGCATATTTACATGTAAACATTCGGTCTTGAAAATTATGTCCTATAGCTAAAATAATCTATTCATTATTTGCATACATTTAACTTGAATCACCACAGAGAAAGGAACGATTAATACTTTACTTTCCATATTTACATTTAGCCAGCTGCACAGACCCAATGGAATGGATAACGGCGGTAGCCAAGTGAATAGAATTTCTTATGCCTCATTAGACAAGATTTACAGAGATAAAGGATGCGAAGTCTGAAAGGACTTACTTGCTACTCCTGATGCCAGTCCATACAGCAGGCCTCCCCCGTCTGACTGCTGAGGGAGAACATGGGTTCCGGGCGGAGGTGGCTTTTCTTGTCTGATGAAGTTATACAATAAGGTTTTCACAAGTTTGCTGGTGTAGGGAAGACTACACAGAAAGAAGGAAAAAAAATCAAACTCCTGTTCATGGAGTCACCTGATTCTCCGTAACAACACAGAGGTATATCTGTTGTTAATACTACCTCAAGGAATATGGCAGCATCACACAACTTGACTCACTCCTTGACTCTTAGAACACCAGAAGGCACAAGTTGATTCACTAAAATTCGAGCATCTGTTACCTTACTTGTCATTTACATAAAATTGCAAGCAATTATAAATTTAGTGGATAATACAATACAGCTTGCAACTGAAGGAAGGTTATTATATAAAAGTCAGCAGAGAAATACAAGAATAAAATGAAAATATACTAATTTCTTGAGTATAAAACTCCAGTTACTCAATTATGGGTGACATAGTAATTTTCAAAATCTCTAGTCCACTTGTAGATTTTTGTATGAATTATTGATAACCATGGCTTCTAAGATAAACCATAAGAACCAATAACTGAATATTCTAGTTTAAATATTTGACATTATAATTATACTATAAAAACTGGAGACTTAGAAAATAAGATTACTAACATCCTCTCCATCTATGAAAAATACAACTTCTAGCACATAAGGAATGAACTTCCAGTCAAAACCCTAATTTGGCAAGCACCACCTCCAGGCCAGGTTACTCCATCACTGTTAGGGTTTAGACAGGAGTCACCAAAGCCCGGGTCCTCCCCTTCATGTCAGTGACTTTCAATTGTCATCTGCTGGGGTCCAGTATGGTTTGTCTCCTCTGCCATCCACACTGGAGTTCAATCCTCGTTATGAGGCAGGAAGCCAGTGGAAACTAAACTCACTATGGTATTTGACAGTAAGGCCTATGGCATTTGACAGAGAAGGTAAGTTTGGAGCTCATATGATCAATCCTGGTAACTTTTCCATAAGAGAAACCCACAGACTGGATTACTGCACAAGGCCCTGTGATACCCTGGGGCTCTTCCAGGGTCAGCAGACGCAGCTCCAACCCTGGGCACCAAGGGCTCTTTCCCGTGTAACTTACCCAAAGGGCTCTACAGGACCTGTGAACATGCGGCAAATGTAATCATGGCAGCAAGGTAAGCACAGTGATGACAACGAACGGACAACATCCTTCACTCATAACACTCGACAGTATTCACCCATAGCCACGTCCCCAGAACAACCAGATAACTTTAACAAAAACTAACTTATTGGGAAGACTTGCCTGATGTAAAGTTTCTGAAAACTATGTCAATAGAAGGTAAGGTGTTGTGTTTAATAAAAGCATTTTTATCCATACTCCTACAAGTGTCTGCTACAGAGCACAGCCCTGAAGCCCAGCATATGTTTAGCATATAATAAATAAATAGATGCTCATTAAGTTAGAATAGCGAAGAGGCACTGGCATAGTCTAAACAAAAAGTGACCAGACAGACCCCAGAAATCAGCTTGTCAAATTCACAAGGATTACAATCTCAGATTCCGCATCCACTATTTCAACCAATCATAAATTGAAAATATTCAGAAAAAAAAAATCTTATCTATACTGAACTTTACTCCTTCTTATTATTTTCCAAACTATTCAGTCTATCATTTACAAAGCATTCACATTGCATTAGGAATTATGTCATCTAGACAGTATTTAAAGAACACAGAAGGATGTTCCTGGCCTATAAACAGTATGTTTCAGAGATTTGCTGGTATCCTTCGCTGGTGCCCTGCTGATACTAAGGGAAACTGTAGATTAAAAAGAAACTAGTGAAAAGAGGAAGATTCAAGATTAAATAAGCAAATAGGACAGAGAAAGACGGAAGGAAAAGAGAGAAGACGCCAAGCTATTCTACAAAACAACAGTTTGAGGGATGAGCAGAAAGAGCTCAGTGAACAAGGACCAGAATGTGGCCTTGTGTTTTGCTAGATATGAAGGTGCAACAGAGCAACAGGAAGACATGTCAAGACGGTGAGGCAACAATACTCATGAGCAGATACTGCTAAAAATAACAGATGAAATATCACAACTGTAAAGCAGAACATACCATGGGCCTTGCATCAAATACTTGTGACTGATGCTCTGCCGCAAAACCTCCTTGTGGAAGAGCTGGCAGGAAAGGAAGACAACCATTGTTGAGATCGCCTCCACTGATATCTCATACGTAATATCTCTGAAGACATGAGGGAAACAGAACAATGATCAGCCTGGAAGATTAAAATACTACTCTTTCACATAAACTGTACATTTACGCAGTCAAAGCTACATATCCAGATATTTCTGGTTATTTTTCAAAAATGCTTAAGATAAAAATTAAGTCAAGCCAAAATATTTGACCCCTTTCTCATCGTTAGTTCTTACAGTTGGACCTGGTATCCATTATTTTCCTCCTTTCTATTCTCCCTGTACATTGGTGTATGTAGTGAGCAGCAGTGCTCTGCCCTGAAGATCCACTGTAACCTCTGGGTGTCCCCGTTTACTATCGACAGCACCCATGACAGCCTGTAGCTGAGGACAAGCAACAGCAGGGGCCAGCGAGGTTCTCAGAATCAGAACACATGCGCATGTGCAGCAGAATCTCAACAGTAATCATGTTACTCCTGTTTGAGGAAGCATGTTGGGGTGGGGTGGGGCTCCTTGGGTAAGAGCACTTGCTTTACAAGCATGAGGATCAAAGTTTGAATCCCCAGCACACCCATAAAAGTTGGGCACGGTCACATCTGGCTGTGACCCCAGGGCTGTGAGGACGAGGTAAGAGTCCTGGGAGTCTGGTAAGTCAGCCTAGCCAGATTAGTAAGCACCCAGTTTGGTGGGAATTTCTGTCTCAAAGGAATAAGGCAAAGGGTGACAAAAAAGACACCAACATCCTCCTCTCACCTCATGGGTATGCACCAACACTCATGTGCACATACATTCATGCAACACACATGTACATGTGCATATACATGCACGCACATACGAACACACAGATGCACACAGATACAAAGATGCACACACACACACACACACACACACACACACAGGCACATGCACACACACAGACACATAAACAGATACATTCACACTGTATGCACTGGAGCCTACATACACACACACAGACACACATGAAAATAAGACAGTCTACAGTTTATTTCTGTGAAGGGCTACCCTGAGTTTGCTTCTCTGAACCTACCCTGAGTGGCTTCCACTGCTGGTAATCCCAGCCCCTTGGAATCCAATGCTCTTTTCTGGCCTCATGGCACTGCACCCATGTACACAAACCCACACACCCACAAATATTCACATATTTTTTTGAAAATTAAAAATAAAATATTTTTAACATAACTACAAAAATAAACACATACACATAAAAAACTGCTGAACAATAAGTAGGTCAATCAATTAAACACACACCTCTCAGAAGAAATATAAAGACCAATAAAATTATTTCTAAAGTGTTGACTATCTCTAACCAGACAGCAGACAAATGTGAATTAAAACTACTCTGAGATTCCCTCTCACTCCATTCACAATAGCCAACATCAGGAAACTACAGGACAAATTCTGTTGAGGGCATGGCAAAGGAGAGGAGTACTGATAGGGTACACACTATGGCCACTGTAGGAGTCAGTGTGGCAGCTTCTCAAATGAAACACACCCATTGTGTCCCAGTTATCACTCCTGGGCATGTTTCCAAAGCACTCAACATCCACCACAGAGATGCCTGCCCTTTTCACTTTAGCAAGAAAACAGAGTCTGCCTCGATATCCATCAACTGACAGGCGAACTATGAAAATGTGACACATATTTATTCATGCAAAGCATTTTAACAAACCTGAAGTTTTTCATGGAAAGTACCAAAGTACATACCAGTCACTAAATGACAGTTGCGCATTTATAGACAACTGGCTCTTGACGAGGCAAGTTTAAACTGAACCAAGTATGTTAAAAGCTATCACTGATGGAAATATATTTTAGGGACACAATGAGGCAGAAGTCTCCCTGGGCAAATTCACAAAACCCTGACTCAACAGTTAGGGGAGGGGATATGCTAATGATGGGATGCTTGACCAGCATCCAGGAAGCCCTAGGAACAAACCCCAGTACCACAATACACACACACATATGTGCACAGGCACACACACACATACACGTGGGCACACACACACAGGCAGGCACTCACACATGCAGAGGCACAGACCAACACACACACACACACACACACACACACACACACACACACACACACACTGTATTACTGTGGGTACACCTCAGTAATACAGTACTTATTCAGCATCTTCAAGGCCCTGAGTTCAATCTCCAATCCAGAAAAACACATCAGACAGATGTATACATGAAAAACATTTTAGGAAGAAAAGAAAAAGAAGGGAAACATTTAAATCAGCTGGAGGCTACCTGCTGACTTTGTACCAGGGCTAGGGACTCAGGTTGGTCAAGTGAGAACTACAGAACTGTGAAAGGTCACTTGTTTCCCTGGCTTTGTTCTTGAGCTCACCCATGCCTTTCCTTTCCCTTCCTGTAGGGAAACCTGAAACCCACATTTTGTTGATCCGTCCTCATTCATGAATTGCACTAAAATGAAGTCCTTAGGGGAGGGGAAAGAAGGGGAAGAGGGGGGAAGGAGAAAGGGAAGGTGAAGAGAAAGGAAGGGGAGAACAAAGGAGGAGAGCAGTAGCAGCTGGACATGAGGACAAAAGTCTTGGCATTTAGAAGGTAAGGCCAGAGGAGCAGTAGTTCAAGTCATCCTTGGCTACATAGCAAGCTTGAGGCTAGCCTGGACTACATGAGACAGCATTGCAACACACATGCACACATACACACAGAGAGACAGAAACAAAGAGAGACAGAGAGAGACAGAGAGACAGTGAGAACATGGATGCATTCTTTCCTTTCTTTTTCTTTTTGGGATGGGGTTTCTCTATATAGCCCTGGCTGTCCCGGAACTCTGTAAGCCAGGCTGGCCTTGAACTCAGAGATGTGCCTGCTTCTGCTGGGATTAAGATGTGCACCACCACACCAGGCTATTTCTCATTCCTTGAACTGAATGAAAAATAAGCTAGACACTTAGGACTCACTTTGATGGCACAGCTGAGCAGGTAGGATTCTACTCACAATAATCACTGATATAAATACATATTCACTAGTCAGTCTTGAGAGCCAACACATGGAAGCGCCCAAAGGCAAAAGGCTAAATGAGGCCGCCCATCAAGAGGCAGCAAGGAAGTAAGGCCTTGGGTCCAACAACCCAAGGCGAGGAAAATCCTGTCAACACCCAAAAGGAGAGTGTTAGAAAGCAAGCCCTCCCCCACCGAAAGCCCCACACCTCAGCCCTGCCTGACCACAACATCTGCAGTAGGAAGTAACAGGTGGAGCTCTACTCAGACCTCTGTAAGTAATTGCCAAGTAACATCAGTCATTTAAACAGCCAATGTTTGGGTCATTCAAAAAAAAAACTGCAGGGCTTTCTTTGTTGAGACTAGGGTTCATTATGTAGCCTATGTCAACCCTAAACTCACTATGTATCTCGGGCTGACCTCAAATTCACAGTAATCCTCCTGCCTCAACCCCTCAAGTACTGAGATAAAAGACGTGAACACTGTGCCCAGACAGGGTCATTCTGACACAGCAATAAAATATGGGTTATTTACCAGAAGGTAAGGTGCAGGCTGTCTGGGTGTAGACTGCTGAGAAACTGGTTTAATAAATGCAGCAAGTGCATATATACATTGAACAGTCTCTAAAGCCACAGATTAGATGCTCATTTCACAGCACAACTAAGTCAAAATGCTCTCCCGAAAGGAAAAGGATGAGGGAAGAAGCAAAAACAAACAAACAAACAAAAAAACCCATCATGCTGACATTTTCTCCCTGCACATAAGCAAGGACACTGTGTGGATAGAGCGATCTGATGAACATGAACAGCTACTGGCCTTTCTCTTGCTGCCGGAGCTGCCATGTGGAAGGCCCACTGCTCTAACAGCCAGAAAGACCTCCCCTGCACCAGCACCAGTTGCCTTCAACATGCCACGGGTACCTTGAAGCAACTATGTGCAAGACTGCAGCTGGTTGCTGGGTGTCCTGCCGCAGGAGTCAGGGCTATTTCGGACAGCTTGTAGCCGATGTGCACTCACAAGCCTGGCACACAATTTCTCTCACCAGAGGAGCTTTCCCTGATGGAAGGACTACTGTGAGAGCCAAGAGTGGACAAAACACAGACTTTGATGACTAGTGACAGAGGCAAGGCTGCAACTGCACCCGGCTCCAGCTCCATAAGCAAGCTGCTTGGGTTCAGTTAGTGACTACACTTAGAGCCACTTTCCCATGACATTTGCCCTGGTATTACATTAGGTCCAATACTCTGGAGTGGCCTTTCCTTGCCCACTTTCTGTAGTGCAGGCTAAACCAGTAGCAACAGGGACGGCACAGGATAGAGGCATCGCTGAGGACAGTAGCTGAGCAACTTCACCACTAGAAAATTAGACTGAAAGCCTGGTACCCAGACTTGATAGCTAAAGAACACACAAGTGGGTGAAATTTCAACATGCCTGGCAAGAGGGATCAATACTGTCCAAGGCAGTCCCTACTAAACCCAGGACTTCCAGAGCAAAAGCATCCAAAAACAGCTCGACAGTTAAAGAGTTGAGCAGTCTTGGGAGAGCCCCCCACAGCTGGCACCTTGTTTTCCATAGCCAGACCTGGGATCTCAAACAGCTCACCTGTCACCCACACCCAGGTCCCTAGCCCTGGCTTCGCGGCACACTTAGGCTCATGCCAGACCACCAAAGCAGTTGCTGAGGCCTTGCAAGCAGCTGCTCTAAGGCTGAAGACAAAGGGTGACCCAGGCCTTATGTACCTGCAAACACCCGCTGACATCCCTGACGATGGGGAGGGGTGCATGTACCTGAACTGTCCCTTCATAAGCCATGCCCGGTTCCTGAACAATCCTTAATGAGCTCCAGTTCCCCAATGTGCTGTCCTAACAGTCTAACAGACTAGTCTTCTGTTAGAACCACCAACTGAAGGTTCACAGAACAATTCCAATTCAGTCAGGACAAGAAGGGAAGTGGAAGCAGAGACAAGAGAATAGAGAGGCGAAGAGAACCTGAAGGCTCCATTCACCAAAGGAATTCCAGAAAGCTGTCCAGAATCAGGGTCTCACATCCCAGCATAAGAGCTTTAATATTGGTTTCTGCTGGAAGCCAAGGTCCTGATACCAAGCCCAGCACAGGACTGCATTTGGAAGGCTAAATAATACACAGGACTGACAAGGGGCTGTATCAATAGAGGGCTCCACCTGCCACTGCTTCCATCTGCCTGCTAGTGCCACCTGCTGCTGTCAAACATGGAATGAAACCAAGGCTGCTGGAGACCAGCACCTGAAAGCTCGCCTGCCCACTACCCAGTCTGGGTAGTGCAGAAGAACCCTGATGTTGTGAATAGAAACATGTTTTTGTTTTGTGTGGGATGTGGGACTGATTCAGATGATCCCCAGCAGCAGACTATTTGCCTCATGTGGGCTTTGAGAGGAGACACAAGAAATGTAAATAAAAGTTTTTTAAAAAGTACATCAACACCCTGAGATAGCTCAGCACTCATAAAGGGAAGGCAAGGGTACCAACTGCAAGTTTGATGCTGGCTTGGTCTACATAGAAAGTTTCAGGGCAACCAGGGATATAGTGCAAGACACTCTCCTAAAAACATTTCTTAAAAGGCTTATTTGCAACAGAATGTACTGGTACAAAGCAAAAGGAAAAAAAAATAATGCATACAGTAAAATCTATATCCCTTGAATTCTCTATGTAACCCAAGCTAGTCTCCAGCTCATAATCGTCCTGTCTCAGCCCTTCTCTCCCCACCTCACCATGATGGGAGTACTGTCTTGCCACCACTCCAAGCTGGAAAATATTTAAATAAGGATTATGACTACCAGTAGGTACTAACCTAATTTGGAAGAGAGTCCCTAACCCACCCTCCAGGACTCCACAATATGGAGACAAACAATGGAGGATGTGACAGACAATGCTTTTGGGTTTCTCTGTTGCGCCAGAATCATGGTAAAGCTTTTACAACTTTGTGAATACAATGAAAACCATTGAGTCATTTACTTTGAAAAAAGAAGTTTGTAAGTATTTTAATTATACTTCAATAGTTTGTATTTGAAAATGAAAACAGAGCGAGACTCAGAACAACATGTAGAATTTTCCACCTTGGTATAAAAGTGAGATGATCTATGAATCTAATATACATATTAGATTAAAATCTATGAATTTAATATACATGAAAATTTCCAAGAAGGGTATATAAGAAACTAAAAACCAAGAGTCACTTATGGAAGCAAAGAAGAGGGCTGGAAAGATGAAGAGACAATGCTGATCCACTTTCATAGATGGGGTTTTGAATCACATCAAAGTATCAACCTATAAAAAAAAATACATGACTCTAGACTGATACTAACTAATGAACTTCTACCCATTAAAATCTGGCCACATATGAAATACCAGCACATAAAAACTGCAGTTAGCTCACAGCACACCACAGTGTGCTGCAAGAACCATTCAGCCACGGTTAGGCAGCTACGTCTCTTCCTCAGCTCCTCATTAGCTCTGCTAGCTTCAACACATAGGATCTATGGATTTTGGTTTTCTTGAAAATAAGGACAATAGGCAATGTGAGCTCTGATGTCATTTCCTTCTCTAACTTTCAATAATGCTAAAAAGGAAAAAGAAAACTTGAGGTAATGTTAAATTTCTATTATAACCAATTTTAAAATATTAATTGGGCTTTCTTAAATGCCAGTCATCAGGGAAGTGAGTCCAAGAGGCCAATACTTGAAAGAAACCAAAATTCTACCATGCTGAGTAGAGTGATTTTCAAAAATAAAGACTGTTTTAAGCCAACAGATCTTTCTTGTTTTGAAGTCCTTGTATAATGTTCAGAAGATTTTCATTACACAATTGCCAAAACAAAGTCAACTTTAGAGAGCTGAAGTGCCACTTTGGCTGCCATATTACCCTGAGAACTTTCCACCATCTGGTCTGGAAATGTCCTAGAACAAACCACTGTTGGAGCGAGTTACTAATTTCATGTGAATAAAAAGACAGGAGCCATGACTTTGTGCTGCTCTCCTGGGGCAGAGGGGGACTCTTGGACAAACACAAAAGCCATCACGAAATGGGTGTTAGTGTTGGCTCACGGCAACGTTAACGAACACAGAAGGGAAAAACATGCTCCTCTGACTTGCAATTGGATAAGAAACCTGATGGTACCGTAAATGGAACATAAGTTTAATAAAAACAACTGACAAGTTTAAATGATTAAGATGAACACTTAGAAATAGCTATTGGAGAATAAAAAGTGGTGGTATGTATTTCAGATGCTGTCATAAGACTGATGGCTAATTTTAAAACTGAAGAAACTGAACGGTGTGGCTGTAATACTTTGTTGCAGAGATTAAACCCAGGGTCATCTCTCTTACTAGGAATGTGCCGCGACACTAAGATAGGCCTCCAGATCCCATATGAGAATCTCAGGATACTCAGAATCACGAGCTACACTCATCCTTTCCGAGGCCTGGTGTCACACTGACAGCAGCTAGGAACAGAACTGATTTAAAACTTATTGCCTGGGTCCAGATAGTGGGTTTCTTTTTCTACAAAAATATCCCATAGTTCTATTTCTTTTCTTTTTTTGATTTTTTGAGACAGGCTTTCTCTGTGTAGCCTTGGCTGTCCTGGACTCTCTTTGTAGATCAGGCTGGCCTTAAACTCACAGACATCTACCTCCCTCTGCCTCCCTGAGTGTTAGAATTACAGGCATGTGTCACTGTGCCTGGCTGTCCCATAGTTCTTAACAACAATCATTTAGGCATCTGTGAGGGAAAAAAAATTAAACATCTATCCTATAATTTAGTCATATTTCTTCAATAACCCAGGACTTAAATTTTACATACCAAAAATTTTAACTGGTATTCCCCAAACCAAGGTACCATCATAAATTTTCTAACAAACAAACAAAAAAAACCTACTGTGAGAGCTAAAAGAGATGGCTCAGCAGCTAAGTGCTGCTTCTGCAGAGAGCTGAGGTCAGTTCCTAGCACCCATGTTAGGCAGCTCACGACCATTCCACGCACTCCAGATGCATGGACTCCATCTAACACTTTCTTCTGGACTTTGTGGTACTGTACATAGCCAACATAGAGCTCAAAGCAATTAATCTCTTTATTCTTTATTACTTTATTTTTTTGTCTGTATAAGTGATTTGTCTGCATTTATGTTTGTGTACCATGTGTATGCTGGTGCCCAAAGAGGCCAGAGGAGGGCACTGGAGCCTCTGAAACTGAGTTACACACAGTTGTGAACCAACATATAGGTGCTGGGAATCAAACCCAGGTCATCTGAACAAGCAGTCAGTGCTCTTAGCCACTAAGGCATCTCTTCAATCCTAAAAGAAAACCCGTAATTAAAAAAAAAAATAAAAGTAAAATTAAAAAAAAAAAACTTTTAATACATAATACCATCTTGGTATACAGAAATTCTATAATCTTTAGTTTAGTGTTTATGTCTTAAATTCCTTATTCATCCAGAAAGCTGTACATTATAATTTGCAGCACTTAAAATTTAAATGCTTATTAGCTGTAGCCAGTCCTTATCTCCGCTGAAGGTGGCTGTGGAGAAACATCTGTGATCATCATGCAGGGCTAAAGAAAGACATTATCCCCAGAGCAAAGCCCTTCATCCCCAACCATGGGCTTCAGTGCCTTCATTATCACTGACAACTGGAGACTTCACAAGCCAGGTAGCACACGCCTTCAATCCCAGCAACGACAGGCAGAGCAGGTGGATCTCTGTGAGTTTGAGACCAGCCCGGTCTACATAACAGTTCCAGGCCAACCAGTAAGTTCCAGTAAATTCTAGGCTACACAGTAAGGCCCTGACTCAAAAATAAAGAAACCATCATGACTGTCACTGTCAGCAGAAAACATCTTCAATACTCAGTTTTTTAAAATATAAAACCTAAAGACTATAGCCTGAATAAATATGCATTTATAACTACTGTATTTCAGAAATCTTGTTGATGTACTGAATTTTATAATTCAGATAATCAGCTTCCAACCTCCTTTAATTCCAAAGTGGAGTTGAGAAGAAAAACTATAAACTTTCTCTCTACTGTAGTATCTTGATCCAGAATCTGAAACACAACTGAAGTTTAGACCTAACATTCTGTCTTTCAAACAACACAGTTTTTCCAGCCTTAATTTTCCAGACTTGCTATTATCAATCTAACACAGCCTTCATCTACAAATACACATTCAGTCCTGAGAGGTTCCTATCCAGTTCCTTTTGTCTTCTTCAAAGGCCTGGCCTAGCTATTGTCAGTCACTTTGTCTCTGTTGTGGTTTGGAGATGAGGCATCTCTGAAGGTCCGCCTCTAGTTAAGGAGCCAGGAGCACCTACCTGACTGCTGCTGGACGAGGCAAAGTCAGTTTTCCTCAATGGAGTAACACTTGGTAGACAGAAAAGCCACACACCCAGGAGCAGGTGGCCAACACGACCTGGAGTTCATGGGCTCTGTTTTTAGTTATTATTGTTATTGAACAAGAGAGAGAGCATGGACTGGTAGAGAAGTGGAAGGACCTAGGAACAGTTGGAGGAGTAGAATAAATATGATCAAAGGATATTACATGAAATTCCCAAAGAATAAATGAGGTATGTTTTGTAAAGGATGACTTCTAAATTACTTTTATTAACATAACTAAGCCACTAATTCTTGTGATGTTATCGCAGATTTGCTAGTAAAATGTTCACCTTTAATGAAAACATTTAAAAGATTCCAGAGTTCACTGCAATGAACTTCTGAAGAGCCTCTCTCCATGTTCAGCTGACCTGACACACTGCAGTCAGGACTGGGGCCTCGTGAACACCCGGTCAGCACTCTCTACTGACTTACTTCCCCAGTCCTCTTTTCATTCCTTATTTTAAGAGGAGATCTCATTAAATTCCTCAGACTGGCCTTGTGCTTAATCTATACCCTAGGCAAGTCTTGAACTTGAGATCCTCCTACTTAAGCCTCCTGAATAATTGGAATTAGAGACTTGACCACTGGCCTTAGCCTGACCCTGTTTCTAATAAAGAATCATCTAATAGCTTACACAAACCAGGCATTATAGTGTACGCCTATAATCCTATCACTCAGGTTGAGGGTAAGATATTCAGAAGTTTGAGGTCATCCTAAGCAAGTTCAAGCCAGCTTAGAGCACACAAGAGCTGTTTGGGGGGTTAATTTATAAATATCTAAATAAATATATGCAAGATGAATACACACATACATAATGTATATAAGCATGTTATTCTTAGTAATCACTTTGCTTTCACTTTTAATAGACTGATTTAAAAGAGTCTCATAAGATTTAAGCTAGTTTGAAATTATTCTACCTGGCTATTAAAATTAATTTCTCATGAATCTCCTCCTAATACAACACAGATAAGCCAAGAGCAACTGTAAGGCAGTATAGTTAGGCTGATGATCTTAAGGAGCTTAGAGTGCTTCCCATTTTCAGGTTAATATCCACCTTCAGTTACAAGCTGGTCTGGAATGCTGCAGTGCAGCTGGGGTAGGTGAAACACTTACAGAACAGTTGCTTTCCATGGAAACTGTAACCAAGACAAACCTTCTTGTAAGATGGACTTCCAAGGACATTAAATCATAAGAAATCGTTTCAGCAGCTGGTTAGAGCTGAGCATACATAACACAAGACATCTGGCTGCCTGTGAGTTTTCAGTTCATTTAAAAAGTATAAACACATTAAAACACTGACTGCTTGACAGACTGCAACACTGTCTGCTTGCTCCTCTACGCGCTGTTCCATTCACTGTATCTAGAGTCTATTTATTATCTAAACATATTTACTACTTCCAACTCCCTAACTTCAACAAACCATAATCAATAAAGGCCAAAAGACTGTGCTCATTCAATAGTTGGTACCTGGCAACAAAACCAAATATTATTAAAAGCCTGATTTTTTGTTTGCTTCAGACTGGGTCTCACTATGTAGCCTAAGCTGTTCTGGAACTAATTATGTGGCCCAGGCTGACCATTACCTCTCCATCTTCTTGCCTCAGCCTCCTGAGTGCTAGGGTTATGGGCATGTGTTACCAGACTTGGTTTAAGTATAATTTAAAAAAATTAAATCAGACACTTAGAAAACATCTAGCTTAGCATGACTAGAAAAGAACAGGCAATATATGAGTTTTCAACCCCCATCTGGAAAAAATTCTGATATATATATATACCTGCCCCCCAGAAACCTAGCCACAATGGCTTAACCAAGACAGCAATTTTTTTTTCTCATATAAGATGAAATACAGATAAGCGACACTGAGTACTCACAGCAATCTTATAGTCCATGCTCCAAGGACACTACTCTTGGCAAGATACACTCTTATCCATGGTTCAATATGATTTGAACACTGCCTCAATTTCCAAGTAAGAAGAGGACAGAGCAAGAAACAAAGAAGTTAAAATGCATGTGCTCTGTGAGGTGATAAGGCCTGCTTATGTATCACTGTAACAGCCCAAACCATGTGACATTGCTACAAAAAGTTACCAACAAATCTGAAAACTGGGCTTATACTGCCACCCCAAACTATATTAAAACTATATTCAAAACAGAGAGAGAGAGAAAGAAAATTGGCAGACATGTAAACAATTCTGTGTATCTCAGGCATTTTGGTGGGAAGCTATCTCCCATGTCCTTCCCTAGCCAGCAAGTCTGCTCAGCTCACCATCTAGGCTACAGAGGAGCCATTAAAGCAGGACAAGCATGGTGCTTCTTCTCCAGCTCTAGTAGAAGGATGGATTCTGTACAGTGTCCCCAAGAGCCTATTTGCTCACAAATATTTGTCTTTTGTTTCTGAGCTAGAGGCAAATAGCCTGTTTAGGACCAAACCCCTCTTCTTGGCTGGAGATACGGGCCAGTTGGTAGAGTGCACACCTAGCATGCCTGGGTTCAGCCTCCAGCATCACATAAACTGGGTGTGTTGGCACAGAAAAAAGCAGGAGAAACTGTACAAGGCTGGGCTAGAGAGATGGCTGTTCTTCCAGAGAATACAGGTTTAATACCCAGCACCCTTGGCAGTTGGCCACTCACAACTTCTAGAACTACAGTTCCAGGGGGTCCGATATCCTCTTTGGTCTCCTCAGGCAATGGAACATACACGGTAAACAGACATATATGCAGATAAAACATATATATAAAATATTTTTATATAAAGTTCAAGGTCATTCTCAGCTACATAGTGAGCTCAAAGACAGCCTGGGATACACAGATCCTGTTTAATAAGTAAATGTAATTCCTGTAAAATACGTATCTCTGGGAGCAGAGAGATGGATCCAGTAATGGTGCTTACCACCATGCCTGATGACCCGAGTTCAGTCCTCAGGACTCACGTGGCAGAAGGAGAGAACTTACTCCCACAGCTATCCTCTGACCTCCACACATATGCTATGGCACATACATGCCCACACACATGGATGCATGTGCATGCCCACAGACAGTGAGTGAGTGTATTTTAAAAATGTAATAAAATATACATTCTCATCCTAGCTACTCACAAGCTAAGGCTGGAAGATTGAGATCTGACACCATTAAGAGCAACAGTTTTGTAAATTCTCAAAAATAACAAAATTAGCTCTTCAGGGATGGAAGAATGTCACAGATATTACAAAGGTTCATGTCCTTTCAAAGGTAAGTAGGTAGGCAGAGTATAAAGAAAGGCAATGATAACAGAAATGCATCAAGGATTCTGGAGGAGCATCAGTAGTGAAAGGGGTGATAAGCAATGGATCATGATAAACACATTTTTATACACGTAGGAACTGCACTCAGCTGCAGAGATCAAAACCCGGTTACTGTAGCATGAACAACTAAGGGTCTGTTTGTCATATGAGAAGTCCAGGGTGAGGGCGTGGGTGGCAGCTGCTGACTTTGGTTCAGCAGCTCAGTGACATCAAAGCAAAACCTCTATGAGACTACTGGCTTGTGATGCCAGGATGGGGCAGCAACTCAAAAGACCTCGCGTGCATTCCAGGACACAGGAGAAAGGCTGTCAGAAGGAAAACCATACCCTTCTTCACTGAGTCAGCTCCTTGTTAAGAACTTCACTCAGAGCCCCATTGGAGGACCTCCCCAACTTCATCTCAAGGAACACACCTAGCTTCAAAGGGCACTGGGAAGAAATCTATCCTCTCTAAAACAGCACCAAAACAAAGCCAAGGGAAAAGAGTGTTCTCTGTGGTCAGTTCGCTTTCTCTACCACAAAGACTGGATTCAACTTGCTTCTCTCAGACTGTTTACAGAGACTGGTAAGATCTCTTCTTACCCAAGCTACAGTAATTCTCTGCCCGGCTTCTGTTAATACTATGGAAGGACTTAATAGCTCTCCCTTAACACGCAATTCTTGTTTGGAGGTGGTATAGTTTGAATGAAAATGGCCCCCAACCTCATATATCTCTGAATGCTTTGTCCTTGGTTGCTGGAACTGTTCAGGAAGGATTAGGAGCTGTGGCTTTGTTGGAGGTGTGTCGCTGGGAGTGAGCTTTGCTGGGAGTGAGCACTGAGGTTTCAAAAGCCCACACCATTTCCAGTTAGCTCTCTCTATGTGAGCTCTCACTCCTGCTCCAAGCATTATGCCTGCCTGATTGCTGCCATGCTCCCTGCCAGGGTGGCCACAGACTCTTATGCATCTTGGAACCATGACCACAAATTAAATGTTTTTTTTTTATAAGTTTCCTTGCTCAAGGTGTTTTGTCACAGCAAAAGAAAAGTAAGCAAGATAGGCAAACAGTCTACACATTACCAGATAAAAGAGATAAAAGAATTACATGGATGTATAATCCTTAAACACTGTGCCAGAATTTATAAGCTCTTCCACATGGGGCTTGAGCACACAGCCTAGTAGATCCTGGGTTAGGATCCTCATCACCCACATCAAATCCTAGTGTGATGGCTCACACCTGCAACCCCAGTGCTGGCACAGATCCCCTGGGGCTTGCTGGCCAGCTAGTACAGGCAAGACAGAGAAGTCCAGGTTCCATAAAAGACCTGTCTCAGAAAATAAGGCAAGATGGGCACAGTGGCCTCTAATGTCCCAGCAGCTGGGAGGCATGGGCAGGTAGATCCCTGTGAATTTGAGGCCAGGCTGGGCTATATAGGGAGTTCTAGGCTAACCAGAGTTACATGGTAAGACCCTGTCCCAGAAAAAGAGAGAGGCAGAGAGAGCGTGTGAAACAGAGAGAGAGACAGAGAAAGAGAAGGGAGGGAGAGAGAGGGTGGAAGGGGAGAGGAAAGTGATTAAGGAAGTCACCCAACACTGACTACTGGTCTCTGTACATGCTTCTCTTTCTCTCTCTCTCTCTCTCTCTCTCTCTCTCTCTCACACACACACACACACACACACACACACACACACACACACACCTCCTCAGCACAATCGATTATCATTTTTCATTATAGAATGAAGACAAAGCTTGGCTGAGGCAGAACTTACAAGAGTGGCGTATCAGTGATTAACTGTATCAGGCTGCAGAGCAATTCTTCCAAAAGATCTTCAGAGTCAGAACCTAGTAAGACACATAAAACTTTGTTTTGACAAGGCATACAATAGATGAAATTACATAGATGTTAAGTTTTCATTTCTAATAACTTAAAATTATTACATATATTCAAAATTGACCTCTGAATAAAATCCAAATCATGAGCAAGTCAGCACCTAATAGAACCTTAAAAACAACTTTTAATGATTTTTTTCCTTTCACATGTGTGAAAGTCAATGCGTTGGTGTGTGTGTGTATGTGTGTGTGTGCTGTAGCACAGGTGTGAAAGTCAGAATATCAGTGTGTATATGCCATAGCACACATGAAAGTCAGCATGTTAATGTGTGTGTGCGCTGTGGCACACATGTGAAAGTCAGAAGATACTTCCTTGGAGTTGGCTTTCACCTTTATGTGAGTTTCAGGGTTAGAAAAGCTCAGGCTGCATGGTGATGCCAAGCAGTTTTACTTGCTCAAGAATCTTGCTGCATCTATTTCTCCTTTCCTTTTAAAAAAGATTGGGTCTCACTGAGTAGGCCTCAACTGGGAAGCCTCCTGCCTTAGCCTCCCCCAAATCCTGAGATTACAAGTATCTACTGCCACTCCTGGTAGCTTGGAAATGCCTTAAGGCTCCTACAGGCTAATTATTTTCAAATTTCTTCTACTTCACACTGCTTCTTTTGGTGGAATTTTATGTTAAAGTCAAAGACATAAGTAACTTCTTAAAAGTTGCTTCAGCTGCTTCGCTTGAAGCAAAGATATTTAGGCCTGTACCCCTCCCCACCATGTTCATAGGGCCTTGCCCTTGATCCTGGTGAGCCCCCAGGCCCCTGTGAGAGCCAGAGATGACAGAATGAATTCTGACAGGAAGGTAACAAACTCCTCACAAAAAAAGCCAACGACGAGACAGCTTTCCTGATCAGAGAATCAGTAAGTGGCAAGACAGGATGCAAACTGTCACACCAACACAACAAGCACTTTTCTATGACATTTTTTCTGTTTTTCTATGACATTCCAAACTCCCACAACTAAGAGACCTCCAAACTGCTTAAGCCAGATGTTATCCTTGAGACTCCCGGTTTGGGTTCTGGACACTAGTGACATCTACTCTTTCGTGAAATGATTTCCTAGCTCCTATACAGCCTCACTTGTAACCTTTCTTCCCAGCACTCCTCCAGAACACTGTCTGTAAGTTCTCTGCCTGGATGTCTTCTCTCGCGCTATTCTCTCCCAGCCATCACACTTTACATGCTGCTGATTCCCAAACCGACAGGCTGCCTTTTAGCCTCTCGTCTACCATCCTGTTTCCTATCAAACTGTCCCCCACCCAGGCTCTCACCAGGACAGGCTCTGATCAGTTCCCAGATCAGACAAGACCTGGAGCATTCAGAGGGGCATGGCTGCTGACTCCAGCCAACTGTCTACTGGAAGTGACCACCAAGATGAGGAGCCATTATCTCAAACTCAGGATGTTCAAAATCGGTGCTTCCAACACTTCACTTGTTCCTCTCCTTTTGATTTCATGTGCATGAGTGCTTTGTGCATGTGTGCCTGCACCACAGAGGTCCCAGAAGAGGGAGCTTGATCCTCTGAGACTGGAGTACTGTTGTAAACAGCCATGTGAGTGCTGGGATTCAAACCTGGGTCCTCTGCAAGAGCAGCTATGCTCTTCACCACTGAGCCGTCTATCTAACCCAACTTGTTTCTTTCTAATTTTCATTTTTGCTGACTGCATTAGTAGCCCAGTGTTAAAACCCAGACCTCTTCACCCTCTCTTGACTATTCAGTCCACCTCTCTGATGCGGCCTCTTTTTTTTCTATTGAGAAAGGATCTCACCGTGTAGCCTGGGATAACCTTGAACTGGAGTTCCTTGGACCTCAGCCTGGCATTACAGATACACACCACCACACCCAACTGCCTTCTACTGCCTCGTGGCCCAGAAGCTCTTTCATTGTCTTCTTTTTCGTTATTTCATGATCTCAGTTCAGCTAAGCAAATTTAGCTCAAACTCACTCATATATATCCTTTACGGCCTTCAGTTGGAGTATTTATCCTCCAATTTCTACTTTAACTCCAGGTTGTTATTAGAGAGAGCTACCTGAACTCTCTTCCTTCACTTTCTTGGCTTAGATAATTTTAATCATTTTAAGCTAATGATTATGTATCAAAAAAAAAAAAAAAGTGGAGATCCTCACTGATCATTAGAAGCAAAGCAGTAATGAAAAGCAAAACAAAACACATGTGGACCATTCATTAAAAGGAATGGAGGCCAGAGAGATGCTCAGCAGTTAGAAGCTCTGGCTGCTCTTGCAGAAGGCGTGGGTGCAGTTTCCAGCATCTACAAGGATGCTCACACTGTCCATCACTGTCGCTGGCCTCTGCAGGCACCAAGTGTGCACATGGTGCACACACACAGCAGACAAGCACTCATACACATAGACTAAAAATGAATCTTTAACAAACGAAATGAAAGCAATGGTGAAAGAGAGAATTACTGCTCTTGCTCTCTCAGCATTCGGGTCACTGCCAGCTTCTCAGTACTGCCCAAAGTACACTGTGCCAAAGACAAATGTTAAAACCTTCATCAAGTACAGAGACATACTTTAAAAACAGTTTACAGTGCCTGAAAGCCAGAACAAACTGATTTATTTCATTCAGAATGCACAGCAGGGCATTATGGTACAAAGATGCAAGCCTAGCACATGAAAGGCTTAGTTCAAGGCCAGCCTGGACTACAAAATAAGTTCTAATGAAGTATACAGCAAGACCCCAACTCAAAACTAACAGACAACACACAATCAGATTTATTATGTACCTATATTCAGAGAGTCTTGGTAGAGTCTATGTTTTTGCCTATTTTCATTGGTGTTACTTTAAAATATTAAATGTTTAATTAGCAGCATTCTAAAATGCTCTGATAAATTAATCACAAAAAAACAAATGAATTCATTCTTCTCTAACACAGATCTATTTGCCGATGCATTACAGTATTTATGAGCTGTTTTTCTATGACATTCCAATTACGTCAGTGCTTCTGCTTGTCTGCAGTTTCTGTGACCAAACAGAAAAAACTCCACTATGTACCAGGTGCACCTATAGTAAAATTTAAATGATGATGTTCCAGTGATTGCAAAAGGACTCCTGAGTGTACTGGCTGGTTCTGTGTGTTAACTTGACACAAGTTAGAGTCATAAGATAGAAAGGAACCTCAGCTGAGGAAAAGCCTCCAAGAGATTTAGCTCTAAGACATGCTCTCAATTAGTGACTGACAGAGAAGGGCCTAGCCGATGAGGGGTGGTACCATCCCTGGGCTGGTGGTTCTGGGTTCTATAAGAAAGCAGGCTGTGCAGGCCAGAGGAAATAGTCCAGTAAGCAGCACCCCTCCACGGCCTCTGTATCAGCTCCTGCCTCCAGGTGCCTGCACCGTTTGAGTTCCTGTCCCAACTTCCTTTGGTGATGAACAGCAATATTGAAGTATAAGCCAAATAAACCCTTTCCTCCCCAACTGGCTTTTTGGTCGTGGTGTTCCATCACAGCGATAGTAACCCTAAGACACTGAGGCAGCACCTTTACAAAGACCAAACAGGAACTCAGGAGTGGAGTGCCCAGAGGCATTTCTCTATTTTTCTGCAAAGATCAACTTAAGTTTTGTATGTTTTCAGGTTTTCTGAAAAGGTGCCTTGCTATGGTGAGCAGGCCTCCCTGACATATAAACTTTCTTCTCTGAGTCACATATTTCCATTGTTGGGTTGATTTATTTGTTTTTCTTGTTGTTCATTTTTTTTTTACTTCTGCTTATATATAAGTAATCAAATTACATCATTAAAATTTATATTAAAATTCCTAAAAAAATCAGTCCTTGGTGTGGAATGCCAGGCTTGCCTGCACCCATCTCCAGGGCCTAGTTCAAGCAGAAGAAAGTGAGAAGTGAAACTTTGCTGCCAGGGCAGCTATAGCTCCTCAGCTAGCTGCAAAACCAAAGCTCCTTCAGTAAAAGATTTACTTCTGTCCTAATTAGGATGTTATTGCTGTGGAGAGACACCAGGACCACAACAACTCTTAGACTCTTTCCCCTGCTTGTGGGACCCTTCTCCTCCTACTGGGCTGTCCAGTCTTGCTGTGATGGAATGCGCCTGGTCTTATTGTATCTTGTTGTTCTGTGTTTGGTTGATGTCCCTGGGAGGCCTGATGTTTTCTGAGGGGACATGGGGGAGGGGGTGAATCTGAAGGAGAAGGGAGGTGGTGGTGGAAGACTGGAAGAGGGGAAACCACAGTTGGGATATAATATATGAGAGAAGACTATAGAAAAAAGAAGTAAAGAGAAAAAAGGATAAAAAGAAAAAAGAACATTTAATAGGGGCTGACTTACAGTTTCAGAGGTTTAGTCCATTATTATCATGGTGGGAAACATAGCAGCATACAGGCAAACATGGTGCCAAAATTCTACATCCTGATCCACAGGCAGCAGCAGGAGAATGTGTATCACACCGGGCCTAGCTTGAACTTATGAGACCTCAAAGCCCGCCCCTACAGTGACACACTTCCTCCAACAAGGCAACACTTATTCCCACAAAGCCACATGTCCTGAGCTACTCCCTACCGGCCAAGTATTCCAACACATGAGTCTATGGGCCACTCCTATTCAAATCACCACAACCTCCATGGGATATAACAAGTCAAAACACCATGATTTCAAGGGTGATGCCTAAGTGTTCAAATGCTTCTGAGGCAGAGAATGGGAAGGAGAGTGATTGTGTTAGAACAGGTAAGGATTTTAAAGTCTGTTTCTACAGATTTCCTATCTCACATTATTCTCTCGTTTGCTTACATTGCTCTCTAACATGTTATTTGCTCTTCTCTTATGAGTTATTTGCTCTTCTCTTACCTGTTATTTGCTCTTCTCCACTATTTGGGCTCCATCTACCTGCTCTTGAGGCAAAGGCTAACTACAAGCTTTGTGTACACTGGCAGAGTCCATGCAGGGCAGGTGGACAGTCTCCCTCTGAAGGGCTCCCAGATGCTTCTTTGAGGACACCAAACCTATTTCTTTCCTATTTTGGCTCATTTGGTTTTGGATCCACTAACCTCCTGTGACCTCCTGCTGGAGTCACACTCCAAAGCCTGCACTTGACTAGCCAAGTTAGGGCAGCTCCCTCCTGTGCTTTCAGCCTTCGCCCTTAAGGGATGCTCAGGAGGCTCCCAGGGAGGCCTTGCCAGGTGGCTGAAAAGAAAATAAACTCACAATATTACACTGGGACCGGTGGCCTCAGAACTGAGGCCGACTGAGGCCAGAGGAGAGCCTCAGCCTATGAGTGCTTTCCCAGAAGCCCTGAGGGCCTGCCTCTGAGGCACCTGTCACTTCTAGGCCCCAGCCTCCACAGAGTTCTGGAACAAGAGGCTTTCTTCTGGTGCCCTCCAAAGACAAAGCATTTAGTGTTCAGCTCTCACTGACCTGCTAAACTCTTTATTTCCTGACTTTCTAATGTCTGAAGTGTCAGCATGTTCTCCCCTAATAAGTTATTTATCTGTTTCCCAACTATCAGGAATGTCCCCAGCATATCCGAGGTTTAAATTTGCAACTAGAGTTTCAAGAGAAAGCAAAGATGAACACACATATAACCTGCTGTGCTTGAGAGCAAACCTCATAAAATAATAAGTGAAATAAAATAATCATTTTCCAATATTTTTATGTTGAACTATTTCATGCTTTTCAAGGATCTGATCTAGTCTTAGCTCAAACTGCCTCTTCCTCCACCTTAGCACCCGCAGAAAAGCCACTGCTGGCCATGAGCGGCAGTACCTACTCTTGACCAGTGAGCCGTTTCTCCAGCCCCCATGGGGGAGGGGGCGTTTTTCTTACCTTGTAGAACTGTTTTGAGTACTACTGATGTCAAAACATGAAGATTAGTATAAAAACAATCCTGAGTAAAAGCCTGCTCATTTCTCAGTACTTAGAAAGAAAAGAATAAAAATATAGCATGTTTTTAAGATTCTAGACTATGTTAGCTGATGGGAAGAAGGGAGGGAAAGCAAGTCTATCCTAATGCAGGCAGCACTGCCCACAGCTAGCCCCAGCTGAATCTGCCCCTACCACCATGCCTTCCTGGACTGGACAGTACTCTTAAGCTTCCTTCCTTACACTGCTTTGTCAGGTACCTGACAAGATAAGGAGCTAATGTAGAGAAACGGTAGGTACCGTGATGCGGCTGCTGCTGTGATAAGCTCAACCACATGGTCTGGGCTCTTGGACTACTGGTCTTCAGCAGGAGAACCCTGGGCTCAAAGAGCCCTTGATTAGTTAGGCAGAGTCCAGGGGGTTCTTCTTCTGCCAGCAGACCACAGATCAGGCTCATCACATTCAGACAGAACAGTCGGCTGGATCAGGAAGTAAGCTAAAAGGTCATTCAAGTCACATTCTGGCAAAGAACCTGGCTCTGTTTGTCCATGTCCTATGAACTTAATTAGGGGTAAATTCAAAGTTATAGGGGGCTGGTGAGATGGCTCTGCAGGTAAGGGCACCTGGTGCCAAACATGATGACTAGAGTTCTAGTCACTGGAACCCACACAGTGCAGAAGGATCCAGCAAGCTGTCCTCTGACCTCCACATGCATGCCATGGCATTCTCAACAACCCACATGCAAACATAAATAGATAAATGTAATTTTTAAAGAGAACTTTTTAAGCACCAGCATGCCTTTAATCTCAGCACTCGGGAGCAGAGGCAGGTGAATCTCTTAAGCTTTAGATGTTAGGCATACAGCCACTGAATTTGGTGTTTGCCTTGCTTGGTTTTGGTCTAACTTTGGTCCAATCTTTCGTTGCTATGCTGCCATTCCTTGCTGCAGAGATGGGAATGTTTATTATGTCTGAAGGCAAGCAAGATTGTTTTACAGGTAAAGGCGCTTGCCATAAAAACCTGATAACCTGAGTCAGATGCCAGGAACCCACAATAGAAGGAAAAGTTGATCCCTGAAAGTTTCCTCTGACCTCTACCTGCATGTCAAAGCATAGCGTGCACCATACACCTGCTCTCATTTACACACACACACACACACACACACGGCTGGAGAGATGTCTCAGTGGTTAAGAGCAATGCTACCCTTGCAGAGGACCTGGATACACAAGGGGGCTCACACCAGAGATCCATCTGTCAAGTTGACAAGGAGTAGACTTTGTTATGATTAACACTGATTGTCAACATGATGGGACCTAGAATCACCCAAGAGAAAGACCTCTGGGCATGCCTGTAGCAGTTTCTAGATTAGCTTTATTAAGTGGGTGGCACCGTCCCACAGGCTGAGGCACCAGATGAAATACAGAGGCAAAGAGCAGCTGAGCACCAGCACCAGCACTCGCCTCTCTCGGCTCCCTGACAGCGATGCCATGTGACCAGCTGCCTCCCGTCCTGCTGCCACAGCGTCCCCACCACGACACACTGTGTCCTCAAACTCCAGGCAAAAGAAGCCCCCCTCCCCCCTCTACCCCTTCCCTTCCTTCCTTCCTTTCTTCTTTCCTTCCTTTCTTCTTTCCTTCCTTTCTTCCCTGTTCTGTCAGGGATTTTGTTATTAGCACCAAGAAAAGTAACTAATACAGATGTCAAGAGGGAAGATCTTTTCCCATTGGCTTTTTTTAAGAAAGAAAATTAAGAGTTATTACAGGAAAACTAGTATTTTCAAAGTTAATGCTCTTTAAATGCTGGTGTGTGGGGGGGGTGTGAAACGGTGCACATGTGGAGTTCGAAGACAATTTAGTGTGAAAGGCTCTGTCCTTCCACCTTTACATGGGTTTGAAAACTGACTCAGGCAGCCAGCTTGCAGGGCTGGAAGGACAGTGCCTTTGCGCACTAAGCCATCCTACTTCTGCTTTCTTCTGAAGGTCTGCAGTTCCCCTGTCACTTACTGTAACTGCCAGGAGACTTTTCTTCATACGTGAAATGAAGCTGCAGGTCCTCCTCAGACATCTCACAGATGAAAACTTTCAGCAAGCAGCAAATAATAAACAAAGCATTGTGTGTCTGCCAAATGAAGATGTGGCTGGAAAGGAAAGACCACAATCACCTAAAATCCAGCACTTAATCACACACCAGTCCGGTTTGTTTCGAGTCCATTATGTCGTCACAGCCTGCTCACAATATCAAGACAATGTCTGTGTCTTCCAAAAGTTTACAGTTATATTGAGCCAGTGACAGCTACGGCATTTTCCCTCAGATCGCACTCTACACAGTTAAATCTACTGAATTAAAATGGTTTCAATGTAACCAAAAGGAGACATCAGTAACAGGGTGCCTGTTACTGGCATTAATGACCAGAATTTTTTAACTGGATTTGACATATTTGTTTATAAGCAGGGCAATGAATAATCTTAAAAATACTATCCAACTAAAACAATTTTATAAGAGCCAGGCACAGTGGCTCCCACCTGTTATCCCAGCACTTGGAGGCTTAAAGCATCAGAATGCCATGAAACCAAGGTCCAGCCTGAACTACAAACAAACAAAGTTATGCTGCAGTGATAAACAATCAGACTTCCCTGACCCACTATTTAGGGCATAGATGCAGTAAATGTAGAACTATATTAATAATAATGAGAAGTGATAGTGGGAGGAAATTACCTTTTATGGTAACAATCACATCATGACAAAGGAGGCTAATAACAAGATGAATATGAGCAAATAAATGATACCATGTATGAAAAATGTCACCATCAAACCCATGTGCTAACTATAACAAAAATTAGTGATTAATTTTTAAAAACTTTTTAAATTTTGAATTCAAATATATAATTTTGAAGAATATAATTTTAAAAATTAACCAAAACACTGGAATCAAACAAATTCCTGAACCTCACACCAGTAATTTAAGACCCTAAAATAAAAATGTCTCTTTTACTTTTTTTTTCTCTTAATAAAGAGTGTAATCCCTTCACAAGGGTTTTCAAAAGATCCTAGCCATTTCCCACTACTCCTCATAGCACTAAATCTGCCATGGTGACTGTTAGACAGCAGCTTACTTCTGACACTCCACCGAAAGCCTCAGCTCTCTGGTTCTAGAAAGAAAGACCTTAGTTAGCGCGCCAAGATTTCCTGTTCGAGGGTTGTTTTCAACTGCAAAAGACAAGAAAGGCATTTAAGTAGTTTACACTGAGCATATCATACTATTTACAAAATGTCAAACTGAAACTGCCGACCAATCACTCTTACAGCCAATTTTACATTTAATTCAGAAAATAAGCAATGAGAGAAAATGCTACTCTTGGTCTGTGCTGGAAAGTTTTCTGTCAACCTAACACAAGGTAGAGTCATCCGAGAGGAGGGGCCTCAATTGAGAAGATGCCTCCATAACTTGGGGTCATAGGCAGCCTGTCGGGCATTTTCTTAATTAGTGATCATTGGGGGAGAGCCCAGCCCATGGTGGGTGGTGCCATCCCTGGGCTGGTGCTCCTGGGTTCTTTAAAAAAGCAGGCTGAGCAAGTCATGGGGAGCAAGCCAGTAAAAGCATTCCTCCAAGGTTCCCGCCCTGCTTGAGTTCCTGCCCTGAGTCCCTTCAATTATGGACAAGACAATGTAGAAGTATAGCCAAATAAACCCTTTCCTCCTCAACTTACTCTGGTCATGCACTTCCGTACAGCAAAAGAACAATGACTAGACACAGTCTTGATTACCAACATAAAGTTTTTCTTTACAGAGCAAACTGCAGAAGGGCAACCTCAAGTGAGGTAAGCACCAATACTACCGCCATTTTTCATAGTTTTTACATTTTTAAGAAGTGTGGCTATTTGGCCGCACATTTATCTATGCATCATGTGCGTTCCTAAGAAGACCAGAAGAGGGTATTTTCTTGACCAATGATTTCCAATGTAAAGGTCAACTTTAGAGTCATGGATATGCTGCTGGACCAGAATCGTACACACTGTCCTACGCTATCAGAACTCATTTTCACACAGCTCTGGGAATTATGTATCTGTGTGACACAGACGGTCTTCTTGACACATGCTGAAGAGTGTCAAAGATGGAGTTCTTCGGAATGTATTTTAAAAATAAATGCGGGTCTGCAAATACATATTATAGGAGAATGTACAAGGGAAGCCAGGGTTGGGGCACATGACTGAAACCGCAGCAGGGTCCCCCAATACCGCTACAAATACAGACCAGGCGCACTGAGAAACTTGTACAAAGCACCAATGAGTCCATTACACAAATATCATATTATCATCTTCATGACAATAAGAATGTCACTTCGTTAATTCAACTCATTGTGTACTACCAAGATTTTTACCAGAAATTTTGAAAAACTGCCTCATTTCCTTTCCTTTCCCACCTTACCCAAAGACTTGCAAACTGAAATGGTTGCCTCTTCCAACAGCTTCAACTCAGTACTGTAGAGACAAAAGAAGAAAAGTAATTTACAACACAATACTAACTATGTACACACTAACATAATGGAATGTATCAATTGGAAAACTAAATTAGAACAAGAATATGGTAAACAAGGTAAACAATAAAATTAGCAAAATGAAATAAAGCTATACTGCCTGGGCTTCAATGTAGACTTTGTCTCAATTCAATATTCAGTGTAGTTAGGAAATTGATTCTAACTCTCAAGATAGTAGGGAGAAGAATTTGGGGTGCCCTTTCAGGACCTGGGGTGGGTAATGCAAAACAGAGTACACAGACAGCCCATGCCAGGTTCCAAAGCAGCATTAACCATGCCCTACAGTCATTTACAGATTGCTATGCTTAGGAGACATGTAAAGTATGCTATCTCAGTACTGTCAAAAGCTCAACCAAAGGCACGAACAGTCTCGTGTACCTGTAACTACAAGCATTCGGGAAACTGAAGCAGGAGGATTGCCATGAGTTGAAGGCTAACCTACACTACATGAACTAATAGTTATTTCAGAACAGCCTGGGCTACAGTGTAGACCCTGTCTCAAACAACAGCAACAAAAAAATTTAAAACAAGAGGAGTGAAGAAAAGAAAGCAATCCACAAACAAATGCCAGTGACTCATAGACACCGAGAAAAACACAAAGGCATGCTGATACACAGCAGGACTCTGGGAGGCAGAGGCAAAAGAGCTCTATAAATTTGAGGCCAGCCTGCCCTACACACCAAGCTCCAGGCCAACCACGCTACACAGTGAGACCTCATGTCAAAAACACAAACACACACAAGCATGCACGCACACGAACACATACACAGACAGTGATTGTTTTGTTTTGTTTTAACCTACAACTCAAAACAGTCCCAAAACATTTTTTAAAAAATGTTTTTTTGAAATGGGCAAAGGAAAAGGCTGGGCAGTAATGGTACACACAGAGGCAGGCAGATCTCAATGAGTTCAAGGCCAACTTGGTCTACAAAGTCAGTTCCAGGACAGCCAGAGCTATGTAAATATAGCTTTAAAAAGCCAGGGGTTGGGGACAGAGAAAGAGAGATGGGTCCAAGGTTAAGAGCACTGGCTGCAGAAGACCTGGGTTTGGTTCCCAGCACCCACATATCAGCTCACAGCCATCTCTAACTCCAGTCCAAGGAATTCAATACTCTGTTCTGATCTCCACAGGCAGGAGGAACACAAACATGTGTTGGAGGTTGGTCTGATGCATGTTACTGGCACTCAAGATCTGGTTATACCTATCCTTGTTTTGTAAACCTTCCTAAAGACATACCTGATTGGTTGATTAAACAGCCTATACCTGGGCAGGGCAGAATGGGGTGAAAGACCCCAGCCTCACACTAAGTTAAACATAGCTAACGCCATTTTGTGGGACACCACTGTTTTGTAAAACTCTGAAGGCCAGATGAGAAACTGGAAAATTACTGAGAAATCCTAGCTGTGTCACCCACTTGGGATATCTGTGGTCAGGCTGCCCCAGTCATACTAAAAACAGTTTTGTGTTAATCACTCTCATAGATATCTGTGAGATTGCTTCAGCTAAGATAGGGAAAAACAAAATAACAGGTGGCGGGCCACGTCAAGGGGTCATCCTACCCCCCTTGACCACCCAGTTCCTGGAATCTTGGTGCCCCTGCCAAACTTTGACGCAAATTGTGGTCTCGTGTAAACGTACCAATCAGCCCCCTGTAACCATGCCTCTCGCTTCTGTACCAGTGCTTCTGCTCTAAAACCCTATAAAAACCCCAGTTTTTCCCCAAGGAGGCGCGCAAGATCCTCCCGAGTGACCTTGCTGCCCCGAGTACTCGTGTATCAAAAAAAAAGCCTCTTGCTGTTTGCATCCGAATGGACTCGTTGTTCTTTGGGAGGGGGTCTCTCTGACGGAAGATACCCTCCGGGGATCTTTCAGGGGTAGGTGTGGCTAAGGTTCCCGGTCTTTGGAGGACAGGGAATCATGGAAGACAAGGGGACAGGAAGAGAGGAGAAAGGAGGACATCATGATAGGTTAGCCTGGAGAAGAAATTTTGTGAGACCAGAGGAAGTACTCCAATAATGGCATGAAAAGGCTCAGATGAAGACTACAAGCAAGTACCATGGGATTATGGAAGATGGTCCAGATAGGATTAAGATGAATGTCATTGGATAGGGGCTGGGAGGTGGATGGTGAGGATATTGAAACAGTATAAGTAAAATATCTGCCTAGTCCAAGGTAAATAAGGCAATTATAAATCTAACAGGTGTCTGTGTCTTATTATTTGTGATAGCAGGTTAAATAATACCACCATCATAATTTTAGGGCTAATAATAATAAACATTATATAGCCCAACACTCTTTTATTTACTACAACAAATATGTGTAGGCAAAACACTTACATACATAAAATAAATCTTTTGTTTACTCATTTGTTTGGAAACAGGATCTCTCTATACAGCCCTCACAGAAATCAGCCTTAGTGATGGTATTAAAGGCGTGTACAACCATACCCATCTTTTTTGTTATGGGAAGTGAGTAGGTGTGGTAACACAAGCCTTTAATCCCTGCACTTGGGAAACTGGCAGGCAGATCACTGTTGAGTTCAAGGCCAGCTTGTCTCCAATTCTAGGACAAACCAAGTGGCATGGTGAGACCTTGGTTTTTCGAGATGGGGTTTCTCCGTGTAGCCTTGGCTGTCCTGGACTTTGTAGACCAGGTGGCCTAGAACTCATTGAAATCTGCCTGCCTCTGCCTGGGATTACAGGTATGTACCACCACACCTGGCAGGTTCTTTTTTTTTTTTTTTTAATTAAATTATAAATGGTTACTTCAGAGACATGGCAGGCACAGAATTCCCACCATGTTTGGAACATAGAGGCCAATCAACGCAGGTCATCTGAAGAGCTGTAAGTTACTGATCTTAACCACTGAGCCATCTCTCTGACCAGGAGAAGAGACCTAAGTGATCCAAGTTTAAATATTTGTTAAAATGTTTCAGAGGTATTTGTTTACAAATGTAAAAGAACATATTTTTAAATTTTATTTTTATTATTTTAAATTGTGAATGTACACTCACCCGAATGCGCGCGCGTGCGCGCGCGCGCGCGCGCACACACACACACACACACACCCACTCACAGAGGCTAGATGTTGGATCCTCCTGCAGCTGGTGTTAGAGGTGGTTTTGAACTACCTGATATGAGTGCTGGGAATCAATCTCAGGTCCTCTAAAAAAAAAAATAATAATAATAGGAAGTGTTGCTCTTAAAGGCTGAGTCATCTCTCCAGCTCCAGGAACGTATCCTTTGAAGCAGTTTAATTTCTTTCTCAGAATGATCCCACTTCCTTGGAAAGCTGCTCTTTGTGGCTAGCCAGGCAGCTAGCACAGGCCCATGAAGCCTGGCTCTCCTTACACAGCTATCTCAATCCCATCTCAACAATCACTTAACGGCCAGGCCATCCTCAGCGCCCACATTTATGACCCAGGAAAGCAGGCAGGTGCTTCACTCATCATGCATCCTATCTGGCCTGTCCACCCGGAAGGTACTCGGCAGTCATTCACGCACTGAAAGTCAGGGCTCTGCTGCTGGAGGCCACAACTCCTATGTGTTAAATGTTACTTTAAGTTTCGGGAAAGCAGCAGTTCCCAACCTATTGGCTGGGGTCTTATCAGATATTACGTTACATATGAGATATTTATATTACAATTCATAACCGCAGTAAAACTAATTATGAAGTAGCAACTGTTGCTACTTCCAGTAGCAACACCAATCGCAGTCAGATATGGATGGTTTAGTGAAAGCAACACCCCAAGGCTGACCACGACCAGGGACACAGTGAACTTGGGAGCCAAATTATGAATTTTTAAAGGAAAAAGATGATAACAGGCAGGAAGAATCAATTCTGTTCCCAGTTCATTGTATCTAGGTAGCTAGACAAAGCATTTTAAGTTGAAGGGTTGAGAATTTAGGGTAGGGGAACTTTTGAGGACTTTCAAGTTTTTCCAAAAGAAAGGAACATAGCAGGCTGTTACGGTTTAACTAATAGAACATTCATTTATCTTTAACTCAAGCAGAACATGCATTTGTGAAGCTACTGTTTTATTCTAAGCAAATAATGAATTGTAAGTAAAGGCTATTCTTGTGTCAGGCAGACAGAGCCCGAAAATTTGAATTCAGTTTCACCTTATGCTCAAAATGGAAACTAAAGACAAAATGGCTTCAGCTATGCTAAAGCAGGTGTTAACAGAGCAGCTACAGCTATGCTAAAAACTAAAGTACATCTCAACAGGGGGGCTATAGTCATGCAAAAAGCTTAAAGCAGCAAGGAAATAATTTTACAGATGGAGGTTATCACAATACTAGGAACTGTATTAAAAGGTCATAGCTTAGGAAGGTTGGGAACCACTTCTGTAAAGGAACTCAACCAGGCCTACTGACTGCTGTGACAGAACTTCTTTCCTCTCATCCAGCCACGCTCCAGTTTTCTAAACTTCTCAGGCATTTAAAAACAATGTGCTAAGCCAGCTGCTCGATTTGGAGCCCCAGTGATGTGAAGCTGGCTGGTGACTGTTGTGGCTGTTATGGGGACCCAGTGCAGTACTTTTAAACAGATGAGCTCAGATATTCTGGCAGGAGACAACAAAGCATTTAAGTAAATACAAGTAAAATGGTACTGCAAAAATGCCAGTATTTCCAAGACAATTACAATCAGAAATCAAATGTTTCCTAAGACAGATCTGGGGCCCTGGAAATACACAAAAAGAGACAGGATGTAGTGAATACTAATTCAGATTACACAAATGGTGTCAGGCGGAGTACTTCAATCTTACTCTACACATCAACTCCATATCTGCAGGTCAATCAGGAAACTGGAGAATATTAAGAGAATTTTTGCTCCCAAACTAAATTCTCTTCAGCAACCACATGGGGTCCTGAAGCAACCCTGTCTGTGGTGCCACATCAGGCACGCTCTCAGATCACAGCCACTCCACCAGCCTGACAGTGAGTTACAGAACTGAGCAGTCACAAAAGGTGATGGTCTCCGTTTGGCAGGTGCCATCCCAATGCACAAGAAAACTGAAGGGACTGGAGAACAAATGACAGAAAGCACTCCCTGCCCACACACACATGGGCAGAGACAAAAACAGGGAAACACTTACTTTCCCACAATAGTAAGAACTTTGTTGGGCTTTTTACACAGAATTAACTCATCAAGAAGATGCTTATTAAGATATTCACAGTAGAGCTGGGAATGGAAATGTATGCCTTCAACACCAGTCAGTACAAGGCCAAGCTGGGCTACAAAGCATACTCTGGGCCAATCTAGGCTACAAATGACTGTTGGAAAAAAAAATTTTCACAAGCACATATAAGTTCTTAAACATTATACACTGCCATTTCTGGGTTGTACTTTAAATCTTTACTTTCTTACTTTGATTTGGCTCTCCCCAGGGACAGCTGTCATCAACAAGCAGCCCCTGCCTCTCCCTCTCTCTCCATACACACACAATCCCTTAAAATCTTCCATTCCAAAAATCCAATGAAAAACACCAATAACACAGTCACATTTCACCCAAGTTATGCCTTAGATACCCAGTAAGTAACTCATAAGAGGTGACAAACAAGAGTTAAGTTTCCAGGAAGGACGGATAACAGGAGGGCCTGGACAGACACACTGCCAGGGAAGGAGCATGCAATGCCATCCATGGAGCTTCAACATCACCCTGAAGCGACAGGGAGTGCCAAAGCACAAAACTCAAAATCACACACCACCAAACTCCCCCAGCATGGGGGCACTTCCAGTGTGCAATGGTTAAGGATCTGACCTTGGCTACAACTACTGTGAGTATTTTAGCAAAAACACCACCACGCTAACACTTCCTCCAGCACACACAAGGCTCACGAGCCTCAGGCCAGTAGACACAGAGTAAATCAGAGAAAGAGAGCACAGTCAAGCATATAACCTTTACAATTCTAATAAAATTCCACCTAACATGGATACGTAGTTAAAGCCCCAAGAAGGAATTCCAACAGCAAGAGCATGGAATGTCTCTTCAGCCACTGGATTCCACAGCAGGGTCACCGCCAAAGCATGTCCGGCAAGCACACTACCTCAGAACACAGCCACTACCATCACTGAACAGAACTGCCACACTGCACACAGATTTGTAATCACTGGCCGGTTAACAGGAAGCAAAGCATCCCCTGACATGACAGAGAATACAGACTGATGCCACAGCTCAGCAGCAGGGCAGTTTTGTTTTCCGGTTATATAACCTATATACAGTACCTAGTTTGAGAGTCTCAGTGTTCTCCTTATGGTGAAGGAAGGATGCCACCACCAACACAACAATGTACAAACCACAATGCAACTTGTGGAAAGCACCCAGCACACAGCTCGGTGTGAGTTCCCTCAATTACAAAGAACACTCACAAGTTAAAATTTCATATATTTATTCCTCATGCACTTACAAATAACTTAGTTATGCTGTCTTCTCCAAATGGAGAAAAGGAAGCAGACCACATCATTTAGTGATTTTAAAGTGGTGAGACATTTTGAAATGTATCAGACAAGAGTAGATATGGTTGGTGTCCCAAACCTATAATCCCAGCACCAGGAAGAACCATGAATTCAAAGCCAAACCTTGAGCACCTGCACTCAAATGCGCACACCTCCACACAGACACACACACAAACATAATTTTAAAATCTTAAAAAAAAAATCCACACATAGCCAGGCATGGTGGCACATGCCTTTATTTCCAGCACTGGGGAAGAGAGACCAGCAGATCTCTGAGTTGGAGGCCAACCTGGTTTTTTACGTAGTTGACATAGTGAGACACTGTATCAAGAAACAAACAAACCCACACTTATGAACATGTACACACACAAAAAAAATTAAATAACATGAAGGCGTGCTCGCTTTGGCAGCACATATACTAAAATTGGAACAATACAGAGAAGATTAGCATGGTCCCTGCACAAGGATGGCACACAAATTTGCAAAGCGTTCCATATTTTTGGTGCCTTCTCAGACAATTAGGAATAGTGCTTCCCCAAGATCCAGCTATACCACTGCTAGGCATATATCTAAAAGATGCTCAAGTACTCAAGGACATTTGCTCAACCATGTTCGTAGCAGCTTTATTTGTAATAGCCAGAACCTGGAAACAACCCAGATGTCCCTCAACAAAGAAATAGATACAGAAATTGTGGTACTTTTATACAATGGAATACTACTCAGCAATTAAAAACACGGAAATCATGAAATTTGCAGGCAAATTTCTAGATGATCTAGAAAAGATCATCCTGAGTGTGGTATCCCAGAAGCAGAAAGACACACATGGTATACACTCACTTGTAAGTGGATACTAGACCTATAAGATAGGATAAACATACTAAAATCTGTACACCTAAAGAAGATAAACAAGAGGACCCAGGGTAAGATGATCAATCTTCACTTACAAAGACAAATGTTTTGGACAATGGAAATAGGAGAAAACAGGACAGGAGCCTACCATAGAGGGCCCCTGAAAGACTCTACCTAGCCGTATATCAACCCAGATGCTAAGACTCATAATCAAACTTTGGGCAGAGTGCAGGGAGTCATATGAAAAAAGGGGGAGTTAGTATGACCTAGAAAGGACAGGAGCTCCACAAGGACCAAATATATCTGGGCACAGGAGACTTTTCTGAGACTGTTTCTCCAACCAAGGATCATGCATGGCTATAACCTAGAACCCCTGCCTGGATGTAGCCCATGGCAGCCCAGTATCCAAGTGGGTTCCCTAGTTAGGGGAACAGGGACTGTCTCTGACATGAACTCAATAGCTGGCTCTTTGACCACCCCCCCACCCCCACCCCCACCCAGGGAGGAGCAGCCTTGCTAAACCACAGAGGACAATGCAACCAGTCCTGAAGAGACATGATAAGCTAGGGTCAGATGGAAGGGGAGGAGGACCTCCCCCATCAGTGGACTTAGAGAAAGGCAGAGAGGAGATGAGGGAGGGAGGGTGGGATTGGGAGAGAATAAGGGAGGGGGCTACAGCTGAGATACAAAGTGAATAAACTGAAACTAATATAAAAAATAAAAATTTAATAAAAAAAATATCATGAAGGCTGGGACACATCAAGCTATATATTTTACAATTTCTTCTGGTTTAAATTCAGTGTCATAATCCTCTGGAATGACAAACATCTTTGCCCTTTACTGCAAGAATGGTTTGGAGAGCACTGTGACAGAAAAAGTAAAAATTTGACCAATATAAAGTGAAAAGCTGTAGGAAATGTTTCATTATAAAGATAAATTATCAACTATATTAACCACTAAAGGAGAACATTTTTCCAAATGTCATCAGCCACAACTTGGGACACAACTTGGATGAACAGACCTGCTGGTCCCCACTGCCCTCAGGGAAGAGGCCACTTTCAGTTCAGGGCAGAGTGCAGAGTCAGCACGCCCACTGCCATCAGTCAATAGGGTGCTGCTGCTGAATGTCCAGCCATTTTCTAAAACCGATAATCTAAAAGAACATTTTTAATAAGAAGAGAAAAACTGTTCTTGTGTATAAAGCCTGTAGGTCAAGAATTCAAGTTTCTACTACCAAAGTAAATACAGAGCATAGGTTACTAAATAAAGCAAACATTCCCAATAACGATCCTATATGAAAATTTGCAAATATTATTTATAGTCCTTTTGGTCAGCTGGCATTAAGAGGTCAGACAGGTGACCATTGGCAAATAAAACACAAGTAGAGTTAACACAGGCAGCACTCTGAACTAGAGACTTAAAAGAATATGCTTTGTGCCAAATGCAGCTCAAGAAGGAACTATTTATGCCCCTTTAGTATTTCTATCCCTTGACACATATCTCTTTGTCAACTCAAGTTCTTTTCTACCAACCCATCTTTGCTTATCCAGATTGTGAGTCTGTATTTACAGGGACTAATAAATAGATTGTTGGGCCTCAGTGTTGGCCCTGAAGAACTAGAGAGAGAGAGAGAGAGAGAGAGAGAGAGAGAGAAGATTGAATAGTACAGTCTTGGAAACCATTATTACCAATTTGTTACAAAGTAGCACTACTGGCCGAAGAAAGGACTCAGCCACAAGGAGTGCTCCTACTGCTCTTCAGAGGATCTGGGTTCAGCTCCCAACATCCACTTTTGATGGCTTAGTGTTCCCCTTTTTTGGCCTCCATGGCACCCATGCATATGTCATGCTGCATGTTTATACAGGCATGCATGCGTGCGTGTGTGCGTGTGTGTGTGTGTGTGTGTGTGTGTGTGTGTGTGTGTGTAATAAAGGATACTTCTTAAAAAGAATTCTCTATTTAGTTCTATGCCTAATTTTTTAATTGGATTATTTGGTTTGTTAGTGTCTAACTTCTTGAGTTCTTTATATATTCTGGATATTAGACCTCTGTCAGATATAGGGTTGGTGAAGATCTTTTCCCAGTCTGTAGGCTGCCATTTTGTTCTAGTGACAGTGTCCTTTGCTTTACAGAAGTTTCTCAATTTCATGAGGTCCCATTTATTAATTGTTGGTCTTAGAGCCTGAGCTGTTGGTGTTCTGTTCAGGAAGTTGTCTGCTATGCCAGTAAGATCAAGGCTCTTCCTCATTTTCTCTGATAATAGATTTAGTGTGTCTAAATCTAATGGATTTATGTTGAGGTCTTTGATCCACTTAGACTTTGGTTTAGTGAAGGGTGATAAATATGGATCTATTTGCATTTTTCTACATGTAGACATCCAGTTAGACCAGCACTTTTTGTTAAAGATGCTATTTTTTTTCCATTGTATGGTTTTGGCTTCTTTGTCAAAAATCAAGTGTTCATAAGTGTGTGGGTTTATTTCTGGGTCTTTAATTTGAATCCATTGATTCAGAAGCCTGTTTCTATGCAGTACCATATATCTTTTAAAACAAAAAGTGTATCATGCATATAAAATGTTATAAAATTATATCTTGGTATTAATTATAATCACACAAAACAATGTGAATGATAAAGAATTAAAAGAAAATAAATTAAGGATAACAAGGAAAATGATAAGACTGCTATGGAAATACAGTTTATTCAGGAAGCACACCTCTAAATTATGCATATTCTTTCACTCACAACTTCCAGGAACTTAGGCTGGCTATATTTTACTTTTTAGGCACAACAGCCCCCTTACACAAATGGTAAAAGATGAAGAGCTGATAGATCAAATCTTTTAAAGAAAACAGATGTGCAAAAAGCTGTTGGAAGAAATTACAAAGGAATTCTTAACACAGATTTGTTAAACAAATCACAATTGTGATGTTTATAAAATAAATACTAAAAAATGTTTTCATCCTTTTCAATGAAAATTGTCACAGGTCTTCAAAACTTACACTTTACACTAATGTCATTTTCACCACACCTATTCAAACAAATATGCAATCTTTGTCAGTTGAAAGCATGGTCTAAATAAATCAACAAGTGATCATTCAAAAAAGAGCAGAGGCATTTCTAAAGACTTCCCCCTTACATTAGCAAAGAGGGAATTACAGAAATTCAGAAAACTACAAGAATCAGCCTATTCAGTGGTTAAACTGCAAAAACAGAACCTATTCATAGTAAAATTTCAAAGGATAAAACTGCATATAAATTTATTGCAGAAAATTTTAATGCATCAGGCAGAACCAAAAAGGTTTTATGCATGTGATTCATAGACAATCTATATGCTGACATTCAACTGCAAAAATCAAAGGCCTGGAACTATGAATACTACCAAAACTAAAACAACCACCACACTAAGACGGCATTTATTTTCTCAAGAAAATAAGAGAAATTAATGACCTTAAAATTCAGATTTCAATACAACAGAGAAAGCAATCAAGGGAGCAATGGTTTTCTTGGCCTCTTACTTTTTAGCACTGTGACAATGCTTATTATTCCCTTGTGAATGGAAATTTTTTTTTAGGACTTTTTAAATTTTTTTCAGTTATTTATTATCTATTCCAAGTGAAGGTCCCTCCCTCAACTCCCCCCAATCCCACCCTTCTTCCCTCTTCCCACCATCCCCTTCCCTAGTGAGGAGCTGTCATGAACTCGGTTGACTACTCTTTGATCACTCGCCTTGGTGATGAGGCCTTGCCAGGCCATGGAGGAAGAAGATCCAGGCAGTCCTGGTGAGACTTAACAAGCTATGGGCAGATGGTAATGGTGGAGAACTCCCTCTTTCAGTAAACAGAACTTTTATTCACCTGTTTTAATTGTTGTCTCAGAAGCTTACTGCTTAATAAGCTCACCCTTTCTTGTTCTTTCTGAGCTCATAGCTGGCTGGTTCAATCCAGCTGTTCTGGCTCAAACTCCTCTCAGAGCTAAATTATTCAATCCAGCTTTTTTCTCATCCTCTGAATTGCTCTGCTTAGCTGTAAACTAACTCCAGCAATCCTTCCTAATCTTGTGGCTACACCTGTGTCTAGCTTGTTCAACCTCTCTCTGTAACTCTCCTGGTAAAACTGCCTCTTCCCCCATCTAATTCTCTGTGTTGCTCCTTAAAGTAGCTTCCCTTTCCTCTCTGTTCTCTCTCAGTTGAGGGTATTCTATTCTGTCAAATCTTTCTCTGGTTCATCACTTTTTCTGCCACTCAAGTAATCACTTTCAAACATAGGTGCTTCCTTCTACAAACTAACTTTACCTTCACTATTTGGGATTAAAGGCATGCACCACCACACCTGGACCTAAAGAAAACCTGAAACTTGCTCTATGCCAGCTGGCCTTGAACTCAGATCTGCTTGCCTCTGTCTCCAGGATTAAAGGCATGTTTCTATTCCAGCTGGATCACACAGGCCTAGAAGGTCTTTGGCTGTCATCTCTTGCCAGAGCAGCCATGCTCTGAATTAAAATTCCTCTACGTTCCCTCATTTAAGCTTAAGCGTTCAGTTTAAGGGAATGATCCACAGATACACTAGATAACCTCAATCACCTTCTGAATTAACTGTTCATTGGAAAGTATAAATGTAAGGAGAAAATAAAGTTTTTGTTTTAAGTTGTAAAAACTGAACTTTCTGAGGGAACTCAATCTGAGAAAATGAGATATCAAGGAAAGTTGCATGCTGTTAACATTTACAAAAGAGCCTGATGCGTTCCTTCTGTCATCATCAGTACATGCCTCTTATGAAGGAAATGAGAATCTAGGAGACAGTTTAGTAGCTGCCCTAGTCCACCTCAGTGACAGGCAGACTATTCCCTGCATGGAATGTAGGCCAAGAATGAAAACGCAGAGGCAGGCACCAAAGAGTCAAAGAGGAAAATGTTTCATGAGCACTTGTTTCTATCCATCAGATACTCGTGAGCTAATTCAAGTCTGTTTTCTAGTTCTCAAGTGAGTAAACACATTTAAAAACTTTAAGATCACTCAGCTAAGTAACCCTCCCCCCAGAGAAGACACCCCCCCGCCTGCAGGCAAGGTAAAAATACTGGACAAGCCACCTGTTCCTTGCAGGGGAGATTGCCAATAGTACCTTTGAAGCACTATCGAAAGTAACGTGTGAAGCACAGCTTTGGACAGGCCTGAAATACATAACCTTATAATCCTTTTCTCCAGGTCACCAGGTCATTTCACAGCGCAGCACTCTGGTTGCTGTCTGACGCTCAGGTTGATGAGTCCATGCTTCCAAACGAAGACAGTGACACATGACAATCAACAGAATCCATCTCTGGAGCCATATAGACCTGGTTTAAATTTGGCCCTTACCAGTGTTAACATGAGAATAACAACAGATGTGAAAACTAGCTGAAAAGAGATATGACAATCACTTGGAAATGTGAGAGACTTCATAAATAACTGATAAATTGACAATGTCTACAGAAGCAAAGCTTCTCAGCAGAATGTTCTTTTTATATAATACATGGAAAATCTCTGAGAGAAAAAGTGAAGTTGTTAGCTGGAACAATGCTAAAGAGAAATGGAGGCTCTTTGTGTCTAGCAAAGCAAAGTTTTGAAGCCAATCGTAAAGGACATAGATTACATGACTCTGGTTATCTAGCACCCCTAGCCCAGAAAACTCATAGACAGAAAGTAGCATAGACCAGGAAGGCCTGCGAGCAGTGAGGGAAGTTTGTACTATTTATAGGTAAGGAACTTCTGTTTCAGAGGAAAGAAAGGTCCTGGAAATGAACAGTGGGGATAGTTATACAAATATATTAATTCAAAAAATTTAACAGTTCTACAACATCACATTTTTGTAAAAAAAAAAAAATAAAAATACATACAAAACATTGAAAATAGCATGTGGTATTTGTAAATGGACATGACTACTTTAATTTTTGTTTCTGTATTTTGTAACTTTTCTATAATTACGGATGACTTAAATATTTTAAAAGGTTATTTTATTGGTAAGAGCAGCCATAAAGAAGTCATCTACTCACACAATAAGAAGGGCATAAAAACCTGGTTGTAAGTTCACTAGACTCCTATTTTTATTGGAAAAAAATGAAAAACCAGTGATATACTCGACATTAGTTAAATAATTTAAGGCTATTCATTAAAACAGACAAAACCACTGAAATGAGAAACACTATCAGAGGAAATGTGAAGAATATGATGAAAACATTTCAATATGGAGCACTAAGAACAGATACAGGCAATGTTAACCCTAGTTACTCCTGATTGCTAGTTAATCCTTTCTTAAGAGTTTTCACTCACTGTATTTAGAAGGTTTAAACATGAACATGCAGTCCTTTGGTAACAAATGACTTTTAAGTGACTGTGTCAGAAGCTGCCGTTCTACCTTATCTCAGCACCATCTAGTGCCCAGTGCACGGAATAGTTCTCATGATGCAGTAAAGACTTCTAGACAGCAGCAGTCAGGAAGGCACCTCCCAGAAGCAGGGACACAGGGCCACACTCATGTCCTACACAGCTAACAATTAAGTCCCAACAATCATCTGACCAACTCTGGCAAAGAAAACATTGTCTGTTTAATGAATAGCCTTAAATTATTTAACTAATGTTGAGCATATTTATATTGCCACCAATAGTGGCAAAGAAATGAGAGAAAGAAAATAGAAAGGAAGAAGGAAGGGAGGAAAAGGGCATCCTTTGGCCTCCAACTAAAAAGCGTTATCAGAAAATTAGTTAAATTTATGTTCACTCTCCAGCTTCCACTTTTAAGACAGTCCTTGCTATTTCTGAGCTAATATTAACCGCCTTGAAGAAAAGAAGAGTGTGACCTGTCATACTTTAGGGCAGTGTTCTCAATCCATGGGTCAAGACCCCTTTGTGGGAGTCAAAAGACCCTTTCACAGGGTCACTTATCAGATATCCTGCATATCAGATATTTACATTATGGTTCATAACAGCAGCAAAATTGCAGCTATGAAGTAGCAACAAAAATAATTCTATGGGAGCTGGGCATGGTGGCGCATGCTTTAATCCCAGCACTCAGAGAGGCAGAAACAGGTGAATCGCTGAGTTCAAGGCCAGCCTGGCCTACACAGTGAGTCCATAACAGCCAAAACTACACAGAGGAAGGTTGAGAACCACTGTTCTAAGGAAATGTGTTTCACCAAATCCATCCAACACATGGATTCTCTTTCCTCAGCTTTCTAATGTGTGCCAAAAGTAAGTAACAGGTGGACATAGCCTTATTTCCCCAGTCCTAGACCACTTCACACCTGAGCAGCCTCATCAGGTCACTGTCAGACCAGGAGAAAGGGTGGGAAGCATTTTCAGTATCCCCTGACAATTGTCTAAGCCTCCCACACTACTTCTTACCCCTCTCAATACAAATGAAAAATGAACATAAGAACCCACTCCTGCCCATTTGTGTGACATCATTCACTGCCATAGTAAATGTGAAAACAACCCAAATGGTCACCCTGATTCTTGGGTACCCCATGATTGTTTGCTATGTCCCCACCAAAAGGAATGATGAAGCTATAATGTACAGAAGGCTTTTCAAGATACAATTAACTTCAAAGATGGCTGCACATGCCTTTAATAGCAGAATTCAGTGGGCAGAGGCTGGAGGATCTCTATGAGTTGGAGTCAACCTGACCTACATAATGAGTTCCAGAACAGCCAGGACTACATAGTGAGACCTGACTTAAAGCAAAACAAAAAAACTTGCACTGGTGGTGCAAGCCTTTCATACCAGCACTCAGATGGCACAGGCAGATGGACTTCTGTCAGTTTGAGGCCAGGCTGGCTTACACAGTGAATTCCAGGACAGCCAGGGCTACACAGAGAGGAGAAAAACCTGTTTTGAAAAACAAACAAATAAAAGTATGTAGTATATATGACATTGTGGCCTAAAACTAGGGTGATCTGTGTGCATATGTGTTCACATATGCATAAAATAGCCTTCAAAAGACTATTCAAACAACATGATAGCGGTTACTTCTGGAGAAGAGAATCAGGCACTGAGAAGGGAAAAGAGGAAGGCAGACTTCCATATTTTATATTTTTCATATCCTTTGGAGTTTAAACCACAAAATTGCATATTTTAGCAAAAAAAAAAAAGTAAAATTAGTGGGAGGGGCCTTGCCTTTATTCCGGTTGGGTATGTCCAACCTTTATAGATAGTCATCTACTAAAGTAACATTAATTACTCTAAAGAAAATATGTAAAAGCATTTACAAATACACAAATACTTTATGGCAAATTTTGGATCACACTATTATATTATTAACTTATTTCAGTAAAAAAAAAAAAAAAAGAAGATAGTCATCTATAATCATTACAAAAAAAAAATCTCATGTTCAACTAAATCTGTAACTTTGTCACATGGATACCCGTCACCACGCGCAGCCCCAGCCCTGGATTGGACACACGCCTCCCATCCATGTTCTTTGGGGTTGTTCTTATTCCAGTTTCTTCCTCACAAGTTCCAGGGTCTTGCAGAATCCTCCAGCATCTTCCAGAACTGTCACTGCCATCCAGTACACCCACAGCATCTAGCTTGTCTGAATCCTGTGTCTGACTTTACATCAACTGACTTTCAGTCTTTACTTATGTGAACTCTGTTTCAGAAAAAAAATGTTTACTGAATGACAGTTTCACAAGGTGATATACTCAGAATATCAAATAAGATGTGGAGAAAGGGGAACCCTCCTCCATTGCTGGTGGGAATGTAAACCTGTATAACCACTTTGGAAATCAATCTGGCACTTTCTCAGGAATAGTGCTTCCTCAAGATCCAGCTACACCACCCCAAGGCGTATATTCAAGATATGCTCAAGTATACAACAAGGACACTTGCTCAACAATGTTCATAGCAGCTCTTTTTGTAATAGCCAGGATCTGGAAGCAACCCAGATGTCCTTTAGTTGAGGAATGGACACAGAAATTGTGGTACATTTACACAATGGAATACTACTTAGAAATTAAAAACAAGAAAATCATGAAATTTGCAGGCAAATGTTGGGAACTAGAAAAGATCATCCTGAGTGAGGATACGTATCCCAGAAGCAGGACACACATGGTATATACTCACTTATAAGTGGATACTAGACCTATAAGATAGGATAAGCATACTAAAATCTGTACACCTAAACAAGCTCAACAAGAAGGAGGACCCTGGGTAAGATGTTCAACCCTCATTCAGAAAGGCAAACAGGACAGATATCGGAAGAGGGTGAAAACAAGGAACAAGACAGGAGCCTACCACAGAGGGCCTCTGAAAGACTCTTCCCAGCATGGTATTATAGCAGATACTGAGACTCATAGCCAAACTTTGGGCAGAGTGCAGGGAATCTTATAAGAAGGGGGAGATAGAAAGACCTGGAGGGGACTGGAGCTCCACAAGGAAAGCAACAGAAGCAAAAAATCTGGGCACAAGAGTCTTTTCTGAGACTGATACTCCAACCAAGGACTATGCATGGAGATAATCTAGAAATCCTGCTCAGATGTAGCCTATGGCAGCTCAGTGTCCAAGTGGGCTCCCTACAGAGGCTGTCTCTGACATGAACTCAGTGGCTGGCTCTTTGATCACCTTCCCCTGAGTTGGGGGCAGCCTTACCAGGCCACAGAGGAAGACAATGCAGATAGTCCTGACAAGACCTGATAGGCTACAGTAAGATGGAAGGAGAGGAGGACCTACCCTATCAGTGGACTGGGGAAGGGACATGGGAGGAGAAGAGGGAGGGAAGGTGGGATTAGGAGGGGACAAGGGAGGGGGCTACAACTGGGATACAAAGTGAATAAATTGTAATAAATACAAAATTTTTAAATTTTTAAAAAATTTAAAAAAAGAACATCAAATAAGATGAAAGTGTGGTCATGCCCTTTCTGGATAAAATCCTTCAACAGATATTAGAACAAACTTTAAACAACTTTAGTATTTTGTAAAAACTCTCAAATTTCCCCTCACTATTTCCCAGTTCTTTGTGTTCTTCTAGTTTGGGCATGTTGTTTCTGCAATGTGCATGCTCCCCTGCACCATTACAATCTTTATCACGCTTTACTCTATATTCTAAACCTTTTGAGAGCATGTGGTATTATTTTCCTAGTTCACCATAATGGCCTGAGAAACAAGCAAATGATAGAGCAGAACTCAGGGAGAGATACCTGGTCCTGCAGCTCTACATGGTAAGCAGGGTACACACATTATGAACACACTCACATATCATTCTTTCACACCACCATATTCAGATACCTACAAATCAAAATAAACACTGGTTTATTCTGCATTTAATAACCATTATATAATTTAGAAATCTGTACAAAATCAACCATGTAAACAGTTTTTAAATATGTTGCATAAAAAAATGAAAAGAAAGCCAAGGAGATAGTTCAGTTAATAAAGGCTTAAGGGTGTGGGTTTGTCTGCAGAAGTTACACGAAATGGCCAGAGGGGGTGACATGCACTTGCAAGCCCAGCACTGGGGAAGTGGAGACAGGCTTACCTGAGGCTCGCCAGTCAGCAGCCTCGCCTAACCAACAAGCTCCAAGCTACACAAGAGACCCTGTCTCCAACACCAAACAAACAAGGTGGATGGCACCAGAGCAATGACAGAAGGCTGACCTCTGGCCTCTACACTCATGAGCTCATGTGTGCAACACACCCAAACACACTCACATGAGGACCTAGTACCCATCAACTGGACAGAATGGCTACCAGCAAACTCTGGGAATCCAACTGTTACCGCTCTGCCTCAGTTACAGGTGCAAATGGTCATGGCCATGTTTTGTTTTGTTTGTTTGTAGTTTTGGTTGGTTTGTCTTTTTTTTATTCTTTGTTTGTTTGTTGAGACAGTCTCACTATGTAGCCCTGGTTGGCCTAGAACTCCCTATGTAATCAGTCTGGCCTCGAACTCACAAATACCCATCTACTGGGGTGCTGGGATTAAAGGTATGTTCCACCAAGGCAGCAGGGTTTTGTAATTGTTTTAACATGGGTGCTGGGAATCCAAACTCAATTCCTCACACTGCACAGAAGGCACTTTACCAACCGACCAGCTTCCCCACCCCTTGAAGTTTACTCTTCAATTGACCAGCACAATCACTGAGGAATGGGGTGCCTCAGGCAGAAAATGATAAAGTATATGTTACCACAATACATGCAATCTCCACAAACAAAACGTCTGGAGTATTAGGTCCAGAATCTACAACATATGATATATTTGTTCCATAGCTTTTCATAAAAATTACTTTATGCCTTTCTCTATAAACTAGAATGAATTAGTATCTCACAGAATAAACAGAATAATAAAAGGTTTTTGAGAAAAAGTGCAAAATACCTATATCAATGAATCACAAATAAATTATAAAACCTTAGTAATTTAATCTACAAGGCACTGACACAGATGTGGCAAATGTGGAAGCTCAATTGTTAATTAAAATACTGATTTTCATGTGTCTGTGTCTATCTGGGTGTGACTATCTGCACATGTACATGTGAGTGCCCAAGGAAGCCAGAAGGAGGCACTGGATCCTCTGGAGCTGGAATTACAGGCAACTTTGAGCTGCCTCACATGGGTCCTGGGAATTAAACAAGTAAGCAGTAAGAATTCTAAACCACTGAGCATCACTCCAGCCCATCACTCCAGTTTTGGTTTTGGGGTTTTCTTTGTAAGGTAAGTTCTTACTACATAGCTCAGGCTGTACAGAACTTAATAACCGTCCTACTTCTGCTTCACTAATTTACTTCAAAATTCTTGAAAAAAAAGGACAGATAAGCTAGGCTTGGTGAAACATACCTGTAAGCCCAGCATTTGGAAAGCAGAGGCAGGAAGATCAGTTGAAGGTCATCGGCTGCTACAAGGAGAATTTGAAGCCAGCCTGTGCTACATGAGACCCTGCCTTTAAAGAAACAAAGAGTCAAGGCTTCACAATGAGACCCTGTCTCAAAAATCAAAAGCTCCACCAATACAGTAATAACAGAAATGTCTGCTAGCTGATGACTGAATCAAGAAAATGGACATTCATATGGCAGAATATAACAGAGCGATAAAAGGGAATTGAGAAGCATGTGGTCCTTACTTTTCTGACGGACCTGTAAAAGAAGCAGGTCACAAAAGGCCACAGACATGATTCCATTTCTCAGGCATGCTAATGCTGGGGGGAGGGGTGGCAAGAAATAGGAAGTGATCATCTAACTCAGAGAGTATACTAAACACACAAAATTACAACAGGAAACGATATGTGGCTCATACCTCAAAAATATATCAGTTTCTACTGTGGCTATGAAAGTTGCCACAAGTACAGTGGTGTAAAACAATAGAAATTTATCACGCTGCGGTTGTGCAGGGCAGAAGTCTAACAACAGCTCCAGACACAGGAGGAAAAGAAAGCCTTTCCGGCTCCCAGAGGCTGCTCCTGTCTTGGCCCATCAGCCCCTTCTTCAGAGCCAGTGGGGCCCAGACTGAGTCACAACAGGCCACATCACATGACTGACTCGTCTTCTCTCTGTTCCTATCTCTCTTTCCAGAATCCTTGCTTCCCACTGGCCCACCTGGACACTCCACATTGGCCTCCCCAAGGTCAACAGCGTAACAAGCTTACTTCCATCTACTCCCGCCGCCCTTCACCTCCCACCTACCATTACACATTCTCAGAGGGTAGGGACTCAACATGGTGTTTAAAACATTGAAAAATCTAGCTATTGAGTCTATAAAAATTCAATAATTCCAGTTACTCTGTATTACCATGTATCTACCAAATATCAAATGTTCCTAACAGTTTACATGGGTAACTGTACCTGTTAAATCAGCAATGAGAAAAAGCCAAAAAAAAAAACCCAAAAATTGAAACAAAAAAAAAGTGGTGCTGGAAACACAGATCAACAATTACAGACAAACTACTATAGAGTCTGATTCTCAGCACCCATGCCAGATGGCTCACAAGCACATATACATACATACATACATGCGTGCATGCATACACACATACACACAGAGAATAAAATAAATGTTTTTAAAGTCCAAAAAGCAGATTAAATTGACAATAGTAAGGAAACACAAGGCCTCTGAGATTCTGTGGTTCATTGCATGAATTGATAAAACTTCCATAGAATAACCTCGCACATCTACTGGAATTACAAATGCACACACATTCTGACCCAACAATTCCACTTCAAAGAATTCACAGTAGAAGTAAATTTGTATGCATGTAAATAAAATTATATGTATGTATTGTATAAATAATACTCTGCGCTATCAATTAACAAAATGCCAGAAACAGTCTAAACGCTCATAAATAGAGAGCTGATTAGCTGGGCACATGGGGCACATGGCTGTAATCCCAGCAGTCTGGGAGGCAGAAACAGGAAGATCTCTGTGAGTTCAGGGCCAGCCTTGTCTACAAATTTGAGTCTAGAACAACCAAAGCTACAAAGAGAAACCCTATCTCAGGAGGGGGAAAAAAAAAAAAAAAAAAAAAAAGCTGATTTTACATACTGAAAGGCTACTCTAGAGCCATTAAAAAGAATACAGCGATGATCTATATGTTTACACAGACAAGACGTATTTTACTTAACCAGAGGAGAAAACTTGCTATTGTTTGTATCTAAACAGTTTTGTAATTCTGAACGGATGTGTGGAAATGACTTCACATTACCTCTGAAGATTCAAGAGAACTGCTATTGGCAGTTAGAGCTTTATAGTTAATAAAGGAGACAGAGCCCTAATATAAAAACATATTTCCTATTTTCCCCCCATTTAGATCTCCCACTGACGCACATGAGAACCAGTGAAAGAACACTGGAAGCAGCACACTGACAGAACAGGCTCCTGTGGCAGTCTGTCGGAATTTTCCACCTCCAGGGTGTCTTACCTGCTGGTTGGTGCAGGGAAAGAAAATGAAAAGAGCTGATTCCAGAAGGGGTCGTTTTCAGAGATAGACTCAGTGCCTGAGAGTTTTTTCAAGTACTCATTTTTAGGAAGATCACTGATCCTGCTGCTGTTCGATCCCATCTTCCGTACGGTAGCAGCTTGTCCTCACATGGGCATTTCCACAGACACCCTATTAAAAAGGAGAGAACATTCAAACTGTTGCAATAAACATCATATGTTCGCAGCATTGGGCGAGACAGACACGTAGAACTGCACCTCCTCTAAAGGCACACACAGCTAGCTCTCTTCACTTGCAAATACCTGGACCTCAGGTTCAAAATTCCAAAGGAGAAAATGGTATTATAATCATCAGAGCCAACACGAACACAAGAGCAGCGGCCTCTGCTTATACCACACATTAGGATGAACTTAACTGCGGCTAGAGAGACTCTCTGTGGTTATGAGCACTTGCTGATCTATCCCAGGTACCAGAGTTCGATCCTAGCACCCAGGTAAGGCAGCTCACAAATGCCAGTGACGCCAGCTCCAAGGGAACCAGCAACCTCCTTTTGCCTCTGTGGACATCTTGCTCACACACAAAGAAGCACGCATGCACGTGAGTAAAAAACTAATAAAGCTTTTGCTTGAAAAAAAAAAAAAAAAAGGTGAACGTAACTCTACCCAAGAAAATATCTCAAAGCAAATTCCTACTAATCATAACTTGCTAGTTACTAAGGACAGTCTGGAACAAAGCTCTCTTATAACCAGGACAACAGTGCTGAAGAGATACAGCCTGGAAGGCACAGGCACAAAGGAAAGAGTGAGTCAAAACCCCCATGTGCCACAGCACTTTCTCAGGGGATGGGGGCTATCCCATTCTTGGTTCCAGTCAGAGTTCTCAACTCCAAAAAATGACATCTCACAGCAAAAACACCCACAGACATCAGACAATCTAGCAAGTGAATGGCAGTTAAAGACAAACCAGCATACTACTGATATCAGCTAACACAGACTTAAAAATAAGTCAAGATAAGGACAGCCTCTATATTTTAATAAAGGGAAGAAATCACCAGGGAGATACACAAGGGACTGCAGAGATGGCTCCGTGGTCAAAAGTACTTGTCGTTCTTGCAGAGGGCCCAGGTTCATTTCCTAGCACCCACACATGCCTCACAATCATCTGTAACTTCAATTCCAAAGGTTCTGAGCCGCCTTCTGGCCTCCACAGATGCTGGACACACACAGTGAAGACATACACACAGGCAAAACTCCACATACATAAAATAAAAATAAGTCTTTTAAAAAATATCAACCACTGTAAATATGTTAACAAATATTACATTTTCCAACTTTACACACACACATACACATACACCAAACCACTTATGAACATACAAATTCAGATGTCCTATTTGACTAATAGTAGGAAGTTTCAACGCCCTGCTCTCATCTTTATGCCACTAAAATAAAATCAACTGAAAACCTCAGAGGCAAAGTACATCATAGATCAACTACACTTAACAGACATCCACAAACTATTTATATCCAATAGATACAGAATGTATGCTCTCTTCAGCAACACATGGAACTTTTCCAATTTTGACCACATACTAATCCACAAACAAGTCTTACCATATACAAAAGAACTAAAGTAATTGCTTATATTCTATCTGATCACAATGGAATAAACTAAAAGTAAACGGTAAGTAAAACTATAAAAAAATACACAAATTTAGAGAGTCAACAACACACTAATGAATGATAACTAGGTAATTAAGGTATTCAGAAGATAAATTTAAAAATTCATAGAATCTGGGTGGATTAGATGGCCCAGCAGAGAATAATACCACTTGCCAAAGATAAACCAAGACCAGATATGCAAATTAAACAGACCCATAACCCCTACTGAATAGAAGCAGTAATTAAGTCTCCAACCAAAAATGCCCAGGGCCAGATGGATTCAGCACAGAATTCTACCAGATCTTCAAAGAATTAATACTAATACTCCTCGAATTATTCCACAAACTAGAAACTAAAGGAACACTGTCCAATTCTTTTACAAGTCCAACATTATCCCTACCTAAAGCACACAAAGACCCAATAAAGAAAATTACAGACCAATATTCCTTTTGAACATACATAAAAGTTCCCAACATAATACTTGCAAACTAAATTCAAGAACACATCAAAATAATTGTGCACCATGATCAAATATGCTTCATCGCAGAAATGCAGTTTGTTCAACATAACATAAACAGATTGGAAGACAAAAATTACACGATCATCTCCTCAGATGCAGAAAAGGTCTTTGACAAAATCCAACACTCCTTCATGATAACAGTCCTGGAGAGACTAGTAATACAAGGTGATATTATAATAAAGGTGATATACAGCAAGCCCATAACCAACTTCTACTGAAATGACTCCAGGCATTTTCACTAAAGTCAGGAACAAGAAAAGGCTGTTCACTCTCTCCATACCTGTTCAATTGTGTATTTGAAGTCTCAACTAAAGCAATAAGGCAACTACAAGAAACCAAGAGGATGCAAATAGGAAATAAAGGAGTCAAAGTGTCTTTACTTGAAGATGACATGATTTTATACATAAAAGACACCTAAAAAAAAAAAAAAAAAAAAAAAAAAGGCTCAGAGCCCATGGCTGTTGTACATACACCTTTAATCCCAGCACAGGTTTCAAGGCCAGCCTACAAAGTGAGTTCCAGGACAGCCAAGGCTATTACAGAAAGAAACCCTGTCTCAAAAAAGCAAAATAGATGATAGACAGACAGATAGATAAAAGTTTAGAGCCATGATCATAAAGATCACTCAAAAAGTATCACAGAAAATAAGTGTACACCAGAGAGCTGTTTTAAACTAAAGAAGACAAAAGGGCTATAAGCACCAAATACCTTATGTGAACTTTGAACCCAGATTTGGAAAAATAAATAAAACAAACAAACAAATAAAACCACCTTACACAGGACTGGAAAGATGGCTCAGGGGTTAAGAACACTGGCTGTTCTTCCAAAGGTCCTGAGTTCAATTCCCAGCAACCACATGGTGGCTCATAACCATCTAAAATGAGATCTGGTGCCCTCTTCTGGTGTGCAGGCACACATGCAGGCAGAATGCTGTGTAAATGATAAGTAGAGGGATCTTTTTTTAAAAAAACACCTTATACAAACAGTCGGGAATACGGGCTCCAGCGGGTGATGTAGGAGATGCACAATGCAGTGACTGCAGCAGGAAATGCCTTCTCAGATGCGGCTCCACCTTCCCAAGTAAAGTCATTACATCCACAACTAACTTTCAAATGGATGCATTTTTAACTAGCACAAAGTACAGGTGACAACAGGTGGTCTTTATTGTGGTATTCTACTTTCCTGTACTTGAAACTTAGTAAAAATAATGTTAGCAAACAAGTAAAAAGTTGTGTATAGATACAATTCAAGAAATCTTACTAAATAAGTAGGAAGCTATGTATAGCTAAAAACCAAAAGAAATACCAGGGGGAGCAGTTCAGTGGTGGAGGCTTGCTTAATTATGTATTAAAGTCTGAAACACACACACACACACACACACACACACATCAGCATGTGGGAGCCTCCGGCAGGAAGAAGGCCACAGGCTAGCCTGGGGTACATACAAAGACCTTGAATCTTCTCTCTACCCCCATGTGGCCTTGGCTTCTTTCCTGGCTGTAGAAGCAGGCTGTTGAGCTCAATTTGGAGACAGCCAAAAGATACCCTCCTGTGTTGCCTCCTGATGCCAAAGCACTGGGTCCAATAAAACACTCCTCCAGGGCTGTAAAAGTTAGCTCAGTGGTTTACAGTACTTGTTGCTCTTGAAGTGGTCCTAGCTTCAACTCTCAGCCACAAGTTGACTCAAAATCATACCTATGATGATCAGTTCCAGAGGATCCAACCCCCTCCCCTGGCCTCCTTAGGCACCAGGCACTCATGGTGCACACATATGGTACACACATATACATACATACATACATATATACATGCTACATGGAAAACAACCAAAGATAAAAATAAATCTTTAAGCCCACTATAAAGGGTCTCGCATAGAAGCTGCTATGTAGTTCAAACTGGCCTCAGCCTGCCTTAGCCTCACAAATGTTGGGATAACAGATGTGCAACAGCATATCTGACTTCAAGTGGTCTTTTGCATGTGAATTTGTGCGTGGGCAGGGTGCTTTTGTTTTGGGTTCTTGTTGTTTCCAAAAGGAGTTTTGTTTTTTTTTAAGATGTTACTGATTTTATGTGTGTGGATGTTTTGCCTGCATGTATGTCTATGTTCCACATGCATGTAGTTGCTCACAGAATCTGGAAGAGGGAGTTGGATTTCCCAAAACCGGAGTTTAGCAGCTGAGCCACTTCTCCAGCATTTTAAAGACAAGATCTTACAGTTCAGGCTGGCCTTAAACTTGCTATGTAGCCAAAGATGGCTTTCAATTCCTGACCTCCCTACTTTCATGTTCCAAATGCTGAGATTTTAGGGTGCACCACCACACCAGCTTTAAAGCAGCCATTTCTGCTTACTTCTGGCCCTCATCATATTAGTGACATAGCTAAGCTGATAACACACAGAGGCAAACAGCAGCAGAGCAGTGGCAACAGCTGCTGCTGCTAGAACAAAAGAGGCAGCCAGAAGTCCAGAGAGGGGCTGGGCCAAAAACAGGGCGCAGAGAAACTTCAAAGAGCTACGGCCAGCAGATTATATGCCCTATTTCATGGAAAGGTTTCACATAGCTGCCGAACCTGAAGGGTCAAGGATCTGAGCTACCTTAGGCCTGCAAGCTAGACTACCATCTCATAGGGCTGAGGAGCCTGAGAGTGTAAGAATTGCAGCTATGGGGCAGGGATCTCAGGACCAAAGGCCTGCTCAGGAACTCTAAAACTAGCCAATGCCACCTGCAGCTGCTGAATGCTGCCCCTCACAGCTGCTGGAGGGCAGGACTTATAATAGCTGCCAAGTACCAAGGCTACTGATGCTTAGAACTCAGAGCAACAATGTTTTGATCTAATGCCTGCAGCTTTAAGTGTCTGGCTTGAACTGGAGTAAAGGGTACTGGATCCTCAGGGGTTAGGACTATAGCCGGAAAATCTCTGGGGCTGAGGCTAGCCCCTAAGGACACAAAAGGGCCCAGAATAGCCAAAACTGGGAGAGCTGCTCTCCACCACTCACAATTCTTATTTGGAGAGTGAAAAGGTCTGCAACAGCTGATGAGCAACAGTTATACATATACATACATGTGTACGTACATATATATGTTGTGTGTAAGCATTTTCAAGACAGGGTTTCTTGAAACCTGGCTGTCCTAGAGCTTACTCTGTAGACTAAGCTGGCCTTGAACTAGGAGATACACCTCCCTCTGTCCCCCGAGTTCTGAGACTAAAGGCATATATGCCACCATGCTAGGACAATCCTACAGTTCTATTAACACAGGGAGAAATTAGGTGAAAAGTAAAAAGCACACAGTACTTTCCTCTATTGCATTTGAAAAGTATTATTAGTCTATAAGTACTTCAAGATAAAAGACTTATAAAAAAAAGAACTGAATCTAATCTGCAAAGGCTGCAGAGATGGCTCAGTGGTTAAATGCATTTGCTGCTCTTGCAAGGGATCTGGGTTTGGTTCCCAGAACCTATAGAGTGGTGGGTAGCCATCTAGTTCCAAGGGATCTAATGCCCTCTTCTGATTCTGTGGGCACCAGGCATACATGTGGTACATACATGCATGCAAGCTAAACACATATGCATTTATTATAAAAAATAAATAAGTCCTTAGAAGAGAAACATCTAATGTGTAGTTCCCAGGAAGCTACCAACAAATCAGACTCACTGGTTCTTTCTCATACTGCAGCAAGTTCATTTCACAGTGCCTACATCATCAGATGATCAGACACCAGATCTTACCCGCCACTCAGCATCTGAGGCTGCCCAGTCAGTCACACTGGCATCCATAGATAAATCAGTCCTCTCCAGGCTTACCCAGATCTGAAGGCATTCTACACACCCACCAGCGAAGCTCACCTGAGGCATGATCACTGCTAATTAAAAACTAAACAATCCTCTCCTAACAGGAAAATATGCACTGGGGTCTCCCAAACTATGTACTAGAGCGTTCCACTCAAGTCAGTAGCCATTAATGCTGTGGAAAACAGTGTCTTCTCCCCACCTGAGGGGAGCGCCCTTCTGTTGCCTCCCCCTTTTGAGACAGTCTTGCATTTAGCCTAGGCTAACCTTGAAATCACAATCCTCCTAACTTGAAAGTGCTAGCTGGGTAAGTATGTGCCACACAATACCTTAAATTCTTTAACCTGTCCAATTACCTGTGACCCCAGAATATGTCTCACTGTATGTTTTGAAAAGGTGAACTGTTTGCTGATGATATATAGTTTGGGGTGGTTTTCAATTCAGAGCCCTGGATCTGGGCCTGGGCGGCAGCTGAGCTGGTCAGCCCCCCAGCTGGCTCTCCAGCACTGCTCCAGCTAGGCCACCCAAAGAGGCAGAATACCTTTTGTGACGATTTCTCTTCCTGGCTTGCCTTGTTCCTCCCTACATTCCCTCTGCTGTGGGCACTGCTTTCACCCTCATGAAGGTGGGATGGTAGGGACAGCCAGCAGAACTTTGCTGTAGTCCTCTGAGCAGGGGCAATTGCCCAAGGCTGCTCTACACAAACTTCTGTTAGTTGTCCCTGGGCTGGAATCACCATCTCCAGGCATCCTTGGTGCCCTTGAAGCCAGTTAATGCTCTGGGACTCCAATTTCCCGTTTGAGCACATCTTCAGTTTTCTATTTGGTATTTCTATACGAAGGTTCTTTGATGCTTCTTGTCCCCCATGAATCTTTAATTGATTGATTGATTGATTGATTGATTGATTTTTTTTTTTACTATGGCTGTGTTAAAATAAAAATAAAATAAGTAAAATAAAATAAAAATAAAATAAGTAAAATAAAACAAAAATAAGTAAAATAAGTAGCTTTTACAATATTTCTAGGGGGAAAAAAAGGAAGCCCTTTGTGCTTGATGGGCTACCTTAATTTTCACTCTTTTGGCCCCTCCCTTCTAGTCATTTTGCAGACTTCATTCATACTGCTAACCAAACTGTTCTGAGCAGTTATTTTATACTTATCTTTGTGGTGTATCCTGTTTTAAAAATAGCTATTTTAATATAAGTCAATACAAAATAAGCCATATATGTATATGTGTGTGTGTGTGTGTGTGTGTGTGTGTGTGTATTATTGGCCTCATTCATAGTAGGTAAGACATACAAATTAAACACATACTGAAAAGTTTTTTTTTTAACCTATTAGTAAAGATCAAATAGTTTAAACAGTAGTGCCTGTGGAGTGGGGAACTAGGCATTGCTGATGTAAATATAAGTTTGGACAACTGTAAGATAGAAATAATGACTGAAACATCAAAAACAAAACAAAACTATAAATTCCCTCCATGCCCATCAGCGTAAGTGTTTCTCGGTTATCCATTGGAAAAAGGAATGAAGTGCTTCATATACAGACAGAAAATGACTTCCAATATATTGACAGTTTCTGTGCCAACAAAGTAAAGAGATTTATATCACAGACCACGGACAATGTAAACAGGACATACTACACGTTTCTATCTATATGGAACATGTAAGGACCTTTACTTGAAAAGAAAAAAACAGAGTATTTCCTCTGACTTGAGAAACTAAATGGTTAGGGAATGGGATGGCAGAGACACTTTCCACTGTGTATCCTTCAAACTTTGTATTTGTTCCATTTATATGGAAAAGAGCCTGCCTTTTTCACCAGTAGGTTTCACAGTAATATTGTCTTCCATTTTTGCCTTGTCTCGAGAGGAAGAGGGCAGATTTCTCAGTGAAATTTTGTTTTGAAGATGAAGTATTCACATACCTGATAAACTCAGTTTTCACAAATTACTTTTCTGAAGCAGAATCTCATGTAGCCAAGACTGACCTTAGATTTCCCTGCATCTTGAGCTACTTATTCTCCTGCATCTAGCTCATACAGTGTTGGAATTACAGGTGTGAAGCAACATGCTTGTTTTCTTTAAAAAAATAAGTTAATGGTTTTTATCTTATGTGCATTGACGTTTTATCCGCATATATGTTTGAGTGTGGAAGCCCTTGGAACTGGAGTTACAGACAGATGTGAGCTGCCATGTGGGTGCTGGGAATTAAAGGTTGGTCCTCTGGAAGAACAGCTAGTATTCTTAATTGCTGAACCATCTTTCCAGCCCCAACCACCCTGCTTGCTTTATACAGTTCTGGGGACCAAAGGCATGAAAGCAGTCTACCAGTGGAGTACATTTTCAGCCATGCTCATGGAATCCCTTAAGGTACTACAGGAAAGTGAAACGCTATTGCATTGAAGTAAACTGCCACACTTATCATTTTTTTTTTTTTGGTCTGATATCATCTTCTTTAATAAAGCCTACAGAGGCAAAATTGAGCCAGTAGAAAGCCAGTGAAAGGCAGACTTATGCCACCCATCCAATACTCTTTCCTAAGCAACCCATTTTTAACCCACACACTTGGACGTGTTTATCCAGGAAGGCAGTGCTAGGTCTATAGTGCTAACAGCTCCTTAGCATAGTCTGGTGATAAATGGCTGAGCAAACTGTTATGGTCTCTTTTATTTGTATCTCAGTCAGTTTTCTCTTGCTAGGAAGAGACACCATGACCATGGCAACTCTTATAGAGGAAACATTTAATTGGGACCAGCTTACAGTTTCAGAGTAAAGTTTAGTCCGCCGAGGACTATTCGTGGAGATAACCTAGAACCCCTGCACTGATGTAGCCCATGGCAGTTCAGTGTCCAAGTGGGTTACATAGTATTGGGAAGAGGGACTGCCTCTGACATAATCTGATTGGCCTGCTCGTTGATCACCTCCCCCTGAGGGGGGAGCAGCCTTACCAGGCCACAGTAGAGGACAATGCAGCCACTTCTGATGAGAACTGATAGACTAAGATCAGAAAGGAGAGGAGAACCTCCCCTATCAGTGGACTTGGGGAGTGGCATGCATGCAGAAAGGGGAGGGAGGGTGGGATCGGGAGGGGAGGAGGGAGGGGCTTATGGGGGAATATAAAATGAATAAAGTGTAATTAATAAAAAATTTAAAAAAAAACAAAAAACAAACAAAAAAAAAGTTTAGTCTGTTATCATAGCAGACTTGGTGCTGGAGAAGTAGCAGAGAACTCTCTACTTGGATTGGCAGGCAGCAGGAAGACAGTGAGCCACTGGGCCACAGTGATACTTCCTCTAACAAGGCCACACCTCCAGTAATGCCCCTATCAATCTATGGACGCCATTTTTATTCAGACCACCACAAACACCAACGCCTTTATCTGCTGAAAAGGAGCCAAATGTTCTACATCTGCAGGCAGCAAGAAGAGAGAGCTACTGGTTCTGACTTGAGGTTTTGAAACCCCAAAGCCCACCTCCAGTGACACACTTCTTCCAACAAGGCCACACCTCTTAGTCCCTGTCAAGCAGTGCCTCTCCCTATGACCACACATTCAAATATATGAGCCTGGGGGCCTGGAGAGATGGCTCAGAAGTTAAGAACCCTGATTATTCTTCCAAAGGTCCTGACTTCAATTCCCAGCAACCATGTGGTGGCTCATAACCATATATGAGTTCTGGTGCACAGGCAGAATGCTGTAATCTTAAAAAAAAATTTTAAAATGTGAGCCTGTGAGGCCAATTCCTATTCAAACCACCACAGTTTGCTCTTTCTTTCTTTCTTTCTTTCCCTTCCTTCCTTCCTTCCTTCCTTCCTTCCTTCCTTCCTTCCTTCCTTCCTTCCTTCCTTCCTTCCTTCCTTCC
>NW_026596040.1:35531177-35534849 GCF_907164565.1 Psammomys obesus | reverse complement strand
TCCTTCCTTCCTTCCTTCCTTCCTTCCTTCCTTCCTTCCTTCCTTCCCAGACAGCTATGTAGCCCTGGCTGTCCTGGACTCACTTACAGAGATCTGCCTGCCTCTGCCTCCTGAGTGCTGGGATCAAACAAAGACAAACTTAAAAAGCCTCACCATTCAGCCATGAACAGAGGTCCAGCATCTTTCCCCCTTTGTGTACCAAAGACTTTAGCTCTCAGCATTTCTTCCTAAAAATTTCACAGGAATCAATTCCATCTTCTGGTTTCACCAATGATCTCCACACTACTGATACTTTCAAGTTACTCCTTCCGGTGCTACACTGAGCAGAAGGACACTTCTATCCATACCCTAAAATACTTAAGATTTTATGTTTCCTGTTTGTAATGGTTTGAGTACTCTGCCTATGTGCTATGCACTACAAGCATGCTTGGTACTTGGAGATCAGAAGAGCGTGTTGACTGCCCTGGGACTAGGGTTACAGACAGGTGTGAGCCTGTCAGAAGGGAACCCAGATCCTCCACAAGTGCTCTGAGCCACTGAGCCATCTCTGCAGTGCTACTTAAGCTTTCTAAGAATAGTGTCTCCAATCTGATATTACAGGGCTGGACAGTGCCGGACACAGGCCTATGACTGAATGAGAAGCATGCTGTTCCTGCCGCTTGCAGCACAAAGCCTGAAAAGGAGCTTTCACCCATGGAGTAAAGAATACCAACTCAACCCACAAAAATTGATTCAATCTCCTCCCACACAGCTTTCCTATCACCTCCTCATCTCTCTCCCCACTCCCCCAAGCTCTCATTATGTAAAATGGGGCTTGAAATGGCATCTTCCTACATTACATAAAATGTGGCTCCCTAGTTGGATTACTGCTGAGAGTGAAAAATCAAGCTTTTTCTTTTTCTTTTCCCTATTAACCTCCAGCACACCGCTAAAGAAAAAGTACTCAAAAGATGCTTGCTGAAACAGGAATGGTCCAAGTTGATAAACACATGAGAAGCTCTTCAACCTAAACTAAGAGTAAAATATGCTATTCAAAACAACCAAGTGAGGCTGGTAGGATGACCCAGCAGTTCAGAGCTCTTCCACGGGTCCTGAGTTCAGTTCCCAGCACCCATGCTCCGGCCTCTGCAGGCACACATACATTCCACACAGACACATCCGTAAGTAAAAATCTAAAATATAAAATGTTTTAAAATGCTCTTATCACCGAACTAGTAAAGGCTTATAAACTGTTAACGTGTGAGGACTACAATAGGTAAACAGAGCATCGCTTGTAGAGATTCTCTGAGCCACCGGATGCATGTATACACTTGTTCAGTGCCCAGTACATGGCAGCAGGATTAACTTCCAAAACTCCCATGAGGCAAGGGGCAGGAAGTGGGAGTGGCTAGAGAAACAGTCTCCCTCATTCTCAGCAGGTGGCTAGGCTCAAGGGTGTAGGACAGGCTCCCTTCAAGGATCCCACTGCCACACATGATGCCATGAGCCTTCTTCCACCTGGAATCATCGGACTCCAGCCTCAATCAACGTGGTGCCAATACAAGGCAGCCTTTCTGTCTCACTTGGCTCTACACACGAGCATTCCTGTCCCTCAAAATAGGGAGAATTAAGCCCACTAACATCTACTCATGCCTCTGGGTTCCAGAAAATCAAAAAGGGTCCTATATCTGTGCTTCCTCTTACCCTCCCATTCTACCTGCCTACTCCAACATGGCTGGTACCCAAAAGGAAGTTAGGAGACTAGAATTCTTCCTAGCATAGGAAGCACCAATCTAAGATAAGGGGACATGGACACCAATGCTGGGGCTTATGTATATGTAGAATGAGTTCCTAGTGGGTGAGATAGAACAAAGGATTATGGGATATTCACATTCTCTGACACCTAATATTTACATTTATGTATTTATCCACTGCCTTCTAACAGGCTAGCTCCATAAAGGAAAAGCTTTCTATCTGCTTTCTGAAAAACTCACTTCACAGATAAACTGACACAAGTTGACAAGTTCTGTGAATGCAAGATATTCACCACACCACTGTTTATCAAAAACCTAAACAGTTTGTACAACAATCATCATCACTTGGGGATAAATTACACTATAGAATAAACATACAATAAAACACTCTCAAAAGAAGTTAGATCTTCAATGTGTGAAGATATGAAGAAGATATTCTGTGGTGGTTGGACTAAGAATGGCTCCAATAGGTTCATATATTTGAATGATTAGTCACTAGAGAGTGGTACTATTTGAAAGGATTAGAAGGATTAGGAGGATGTATGTCACTGGTAGTTGGCTCTGCGGTTTCACAAGCTCATGCCAGGCTCAGTCTGTCTATCTCTTGTCTCCCTATCTCTGTCTCTGTCTGTCTGTCTGTCTCTCTCTCTCTCTGTGAGTGTGAGTGTGTGTGTGTGTGTGTGTGTGTGTGTGTGTGTGTGTGTGTGTCTGCCTAGGGATGTGCATGTAGAACTCTCAGCTACTTCTCCAGCACCATGTCTACATGCAGGTAGTCAGGCTCCTCACCATGATGGTGGACCAAGCTCTAAAAATGTATGCCGGCCCATGATTAAATTCTTTCTTTTTCATAAGAACTGCCTTGGTCATGGGGTCTCTTCACATCAACAGTGACTAAGACATATCCTAAATAACTTAAGCAAAAGCCAACAATGAAGAACATTAGCAGGAAAAGGAGTCTATCAAAAGACGAACATACCAGTTCTTACAGGATAGATACTTAAGAACTTGCCTCTAAGAAACATAATGGCCTCAAAATAGTTACTTTTAAAGAACAGGACTAAGGGCCAACAACATGGGACCTAGCTAGTAAAGGCACTACCATCAAGCCTGCCCACCCAGTTTGATCCCTAGGACCCGCATAGTCAAGGAGATAACTGACTCTCCCCAAGCTGCCCTCTAACATCCAGACTTGCACAGTGGCATGTGCATGCCCACGTTCATAAACATACAACAAGAAAGAAATAAAATTGCATTTTAATTTTTTTTTTAAAGAATAGTGCTAGAGTGTGGCATAGTAGTCACACCTGTAAAATAGAACTTGGAGGCAGAGGTGGATCTCTGCCTCACTATAGCTACATAGTGATAGCCTATCTCAAAAAGGAGAAAGGAAGGAAGGAAGGAAGGAAGGAAGGAAGGAAGGAAGGAAGGAAGGGAGGGAGGGAGGGAGGGAGGGAGGGAGGGAGGCGGAGGGAAGGAAAGAAAGAATGAAAGAAAGAGGGAGGGAAGAAGGAAGGAAAGGAGGGAGGGAGAGGGAGGGAGGGAAAGAAACAAAGAATGAAAGAGGGAGGGAAGAAGGAAGGAAGGAAGAAAGGGAAGGAGGAAGGGAAGGAGGGAGGGAGGGAGAGGGAGGGAAAGAAAGAAAGAATGAAAGAGGGAGGGAAGAAGGAAGGAAGGGAAAGAGGAAGGGAAGGAGGGAGGGAGGGAGAGGGAGGGAGAGGGAGGGAAAGAAAGAAAGAATGAAAGAGGGAGGGAAGAAGGAAGGAAGGAAGGGAAGGAGGGAGGGAGAGGGAGGGAAGGAAAAAGAATGAAAGAAAGAAAGAAAGAAAGAAAGAAAGAAAGAAAGAAAGGAAGGAAGGAAGGAAGGAAGGAAGGAAGGAAGGAAGGAAGGAAGGAAGAAAGAAAGAAAGAAAGAAAGAAAGAAAGAAAGAAAGAAAGAAAG
>NW_026596040.1:35445680-35531167 GCF_907164565.1 Psammomys obesus | reverse complement strand
AAGAAAGAAAGAAAGAAAGAAAGAAAGAAAGAAAGAAAGAAAGAAAGAAAGAAAGAAAGAAAAGAAGAGAAAAGAAGGAAGGAAGGAAAGAAGAAAGAAGACAGACAGACAATTGGTTGGGTTGGGAAAGACTTTTTCTTCTGTCCTTCTGTATTGCATGCTCTCATTATATCTTATGAAGATAAGCCAAATGCTCTCTACCTACTGTCCTTCTAGGAGGACCCAACATGCTCCAAGTTTTTGTTAGTACCTCTAAGTGAGTAACTCAAGGTTACATACTTAGTCTTGACTTCTCAGTCAAAATTCAACCATAAATCTTTACTTAATGGACATTTTGATTTGATGTCCGGCTCTCATATTAAATATCAACACTGAGTTCATCACTGTACCCCAAAATAAGGAACCACTTCAAAAGTCAGTATTTCTACCAATGCTATCAGCATTCTTGGCTTGTATTATTTCACTTACATAGCCAAGTGTTCACTCCACAAATAGTTATTATAGATGGGTAACAAAGGCTAGGTGAAAATGATAACAACAACAACAAAAATATGAACAAAACCAGGTCTCTGCCACTAATGAATCAAACTTTGAAATAGAATATATCAATCAATCAGGGTAAATAACTATCCCAGAGTCATTTCTACCCAAGAAACTATGAAAATATGAAAGAATTTGAGGTTAAAGGAACTTGTTACTTTCATTTAACTAGTTTATTTCCTTTCCTTATTACATTATTTATTTATTTACCTTGAGGCAGAGAGAGAGAACTCAGGGTTACCAGCATTTCCTGCTCTTGCAGAGAGCACAGGTTTGGTCCCCAGCACCCACAGCGAGCAGCTCACACCTGTAACTTCCGTCCCAGGAGAGCCAGTTCCCTGTCTGCACTTCCGTCAGCACTTGCATGTTCATGATGCACACTCCTTCACTCTCTCACACACACACACAAAATAAAACAAATGCTTTTTAAATATAAATGCATTTGTGTGCATGCATGTGGGGGAAAGGACGTGTGCCAGGAAGATGTATGGAGGTCAGAGGTCAGCTTGAGGGAATGAGTTCTCATCGCACACACATACCATTTGTCCTTAAGACACTTTAAAGAGAAATCTCATAGTTGAACCAGGTGACTAGAGGAATGGGCAATGGTCACTAAGCAAAGAACATGTTAACTGTCACTGACAGACACCAAGGGTTGGTGGAGTAAAGGAAAATTCTCTGAAAGGCTGCTCCAAGTGCTATCTTACCTAGAGTGAGGTGTTCCACCCAGCGAATGAAAACAATGAAAATAAAAAGATGTAGCCCAGCAAAGATGAGAGCAGAGAGAGAGCATCTTAACCAGCACAGCTGAGGCAACCCCAACCTGAGTTTCTGCCAAAAGGGACACCAACAGAAAGTGGACCAACTAACCCCATGGAACCCTGGGACAATTACAGAAATGCAGACAAGGCACGACAGAGTACAAGCCAGGTGTACGGCTGCCTGTGCAACCTTGTCCATGGGAACAGGAGGCTGACTGCAAGGACCAGGGACTCTAAGACGGACGGGGGGGGGGGGGGGGAGAGGAGAATCTAAATGGCAACCCAGGACCCAAAGATCTTTAGGATTCTTTCCTCCAGCACACTTTAACAACTTTTTACCACTTACAACAATGCCCATCAGACAGCAAAACCACACACACACAGAGCTTCCAATGTGCACATGCTGTGTGAGGTGGGGGAGGTGTCTTAAATAGAAAGGACAATCAAAATGTTAGACTTTTGCCATTAAAAACCTCTAGTATAAAATAGAGACACCAAAACAAACCAGAGAAAGGAATCACGGGAAGCAGATCCTGCTGAAAAAAAAAAAAAAAAAACAATGCTTTGTTTTTCCAAGACAGCATTTCTCTGTGACTCCCTGGCTCTATAGACCAGGCATAGCCTTGAATTCAGAGATCTGCCTGCTTCTGCCTCCCGGGCACCGGGATTAAAGGTGTGTGCCACTACTGCTACTCCCCAGCTCCAACTCTGAGGGAAAGTTTAATATTTAAATCAATCTGCTCCAAGAGCTAATGATGCTAAAGAATCCCAGCAGAGCACCCACTGTGTCCCTTACATCCTACACAGCACTCCACACACACTGACTCATGTTCTCTTCAATAACCAGTGAGGTAGGGCTGACTCACTGCCTTGCTTTCAAGGATGGCAAACTGTGGTGTCAGTGTCAAATTTAGCCAGCTGCCTGAACAATAATTTGTTACATTTTTAAGTGGCTACCAAAAATAATGACTACTTTTATGATATGAAATTAAAATTTCAGTGCCCGTAAGTAAAGTCCTCTTAAAACACTGCCATGATCCTTTGCTTAGAGAGCTCTTCCTGATACCCACAAGCAATGCCCTGGCTCCTTTCTACTGCTTCTCAACACAGCACAAATTTCCACGATGCACTCCAGGTCCAGGGCTGATGGCTCATGCCTGTTAACCCAGCACAATGGGACACTGAGGCAGGAGGACAGCTTCGAGTGTGAGGACACCCTGGACATACCGGGCCCCTGAGTAGTCTGGCTATAGAATGAGACTATCTCACAAACACAAAAAAGCAAACAGACTCCGGAGTCACATACCTTTTAAAGTTCTTTTTAACATCTTGTTTTTGTTATCTTTAGCTATGTATGTGTGTGTGCACAAAGACATGTGTGGGTATGTGCACATGAGAGCAGGTGCCTGCAGAGGCCAGAGGTGTGAGAACTTCCGGAGGTGGAGTTGGGGGTGCTGGGGCCTGAACTGAGTCCTCTGCAGGGGCAACACAGGCTCTTAACCAATGAGCCGACTCTCTAGCCCTTTCCATTTTAATTTAATTTTATTTCTGTGACTGGGTATGTGAGCGTAGGTCACACACGGTCAGCTGCCCTTACAGGTCAGAGGGATCAGATTCCCTTGGAACTGGAACCACAGGCAGGTGTGAGCTGCCCAATATAAGCACTGGGCTCTAAATCTGGGTCCTCAAGAAGATACAGAAGTGGCCAGATGTGGTAGCTTTTAACCCCAGCAGGCAGGGACAGGTGGATCTCTATGAGTTCAAGGCTAGCCTGGCCTACACAGTGAGCTCCAGGACAGCCATCGAGCTACATATCAAGACCCTGCCTCAAAATAAATAAATAAATAAATACATACATACATAAATAGCTATTAAAATTATAAATAAATAAATGAATGAATGAATAAATAAATAGATAAATGAATAAATAAATAAATAGAAGAGCTACAAGAGTTCTTGAAGGTTGAGCTGACCTTCCACGTCTTTTATCTTACTTGGTGCCAGGATTTTGTTTACTGTTATTAACAGTGGAGCTGGGACAGAAGAACACAATCTAGGAAGCATTGCTGGGCTGTGCCGCACTGAGCACTCATTGAAATACCTATGCTGCCACACAGTGCTCAGCAGGCGATCGGAAAACTAGAACATTTAAAACTAAGCATCTCCTCACAACACCATGTCCCCCCAAAATAACCAGGAAAAATAAGGCCACAACCAAATTAGATTTCAGAATGGTTCGTTTGATAAACAAGTAAAGAAAGGCATTAATAAACAGTGAGCCAATTAAACTGTATTGGATTATAGAAGCCAAGAACTGTGCCCAGAGAAAAAAAATTAACATTTGACTCTTTAAAGTGAAAAGTTACTCAAAAAATAAAAATAAAAATAAAAATAAAAAGTCTGTGTGGAGTAATGATAGCTGAGTGTTTTCTTTCTTTCTTTCTTTCTTTCTTTCTTTTTTTTTTTTTTACAGAAAAGAAAGTCATTTTATTTAATGAAAAACTAGAATAAAAATTGGCAAATACACACACACCAAAAACAAACAAACAAACAAACAAACACCACAGCAGCACTATATATTGACTCACAAAGGGAAAACAGTGGTACATGACCATGCAGATGGCTTGTCAGTTAAACACAGTCACAACCCCAAAAAAAATGTTGTCAACAATACAATCAATCTACAACAAACACAAAGTTCAGAATATTTTACAATGTTTCCTTCCCTAATACAAAAGAGGCCCATATTGGGTATATTTTTTTTTCAGTGGTTTACTGTTGAATTATTTTTAAATATGTTAGTTTACTACATGCAACTGTTTCCTGTATTAACAGCCTTTCTTTTATTTACTTTCATGTGTCTAGCTTCTACCTACCAGGAGAGTTTTAGGTTGGCAAGCAGATGGGTGCATTATTCTCTATGAAGTCAAATGTAAATTTTAAACACTGGCCAGAAATATTTGATTGCCATTTTAACACATGGAAATAGTTACATTGATGCCTAAATTGCCATTTTCTGCAAAAAGCTGTGCAATGCTGGTGTCACATAGGAAAATATTAATTCAGGCATCAGTGAGCTGGCGCAGTGGGGAAAGGTGCTTGCCACTAAGACCGACAGCCTGAGTTCTATCCATTGAACCCGTACGGGGAAGAGAACTGATTCTTTCACACGTACCTCATGTACACACACACACACACACACACACACACACACACACACACACACACACCAAAAAGCAAAGAAAGAAAAGTAAAGAAAAGAGGAAGACAACCTGACATAGAATCTGTAAAGATGTGTTAACAGCTGAAGTGGGAGATATGGGCCGAGCAAAAAGAGGTACAACTGAATAAATTTACAAACCCTGAAGAAATACAAGATCTATGAAGTCTGCAGAGCCTTGATATTATGTCTCCATGAATTCAGCCTAGCATCAGAAGGCCCCTCCTAAAACCCCTGTCAATGCACAGCCATAATACCAGCCCACAATACTGCCAACTATTTACTACCAATGATAAAAATCAAACAGTAGGGGCTGGAGAGATGGCTCAGTGGTTAAGAGTACTGTCTGCTCTTCAAAAGGACCTGGGTTCAATTCTCAGCACCCACATGGCAGCTCACAACTGTCTGTACCACAAATTCCAAGGGATCTGACACCTTCAAACATAAAATTAAAAAAAATAAAAATAAAAAAATCAACTAGTAGTAATGATGGGCTGGAGAGATGGCTCAGTGGTTAAGAACACTTAACCCCTTAATCCCTTCTTCCAGAGGGATGCGGTTCAATTCCCAGCATCCACATGGTAGCTCACAACTGCCCATAACTCCAGTTCTGGGGGACAGAACACCCTCTTGTGATCTTTATAGGCACCAGGCACATTCATGATGCACAGACATACCTGCAAGCAAAACACTCATATACGTAAAATAAATAAATCTAGAAAGAATTTTTAATAATAAAAGTTATTTTTTCTTCTTGAAGATAGGGTATCATCAGCGTGTCAGGCTAACCCTGAATTCAGTATTTAACTAATTTGGCTGGCTTTAAACTTTCAGCAGCCCTCCCACCTCAGCCTCCTGAGTGCAGGAATTACAATCTAGTATCATGATATGCCTACCTTTAATATATCTATCCTTAAGACAGGGTCTCACATAGCCCAAGCTGGGCTTAAACTTGCTAGTAGCAAAGGACAGCCTTGAATTTCTGCCCATCCTGACTCTACCTCCTAAGTGCTGGGGTGACAGGCGTGTGCCACCATACCCACGCCAGAAAGCACCAGGGACAGAATCCAGAACTGCCTGAATGCCAGCCAAACACCCCAATTCCTCGCTCTGCATTTTAAATTTCAATAACAACTGAGAGAAATTTCCTCTCTCTTATTAAAGAAGTACCCACATAGTATCTTTCAATTTATCTTTCAGACTACAAACACTAAACTATTTTCATCTCATCTTTTTCTTCAAAATATCAACAGTTCTTGGGCCTAAGAAAACAAAATAAAGCAAAAAGTGCTTACTTAATTTACCTAAAATTATAGGCGCATAAAGTGGCGAACCAGATGTTAAACTCAAGCAGGCAAGGTGCAAAAAGCATTCTCTTTGACCACTGTCCCCATCACACTATCACCTACAACACACTGTCTCATGAACCAAGAACAGAATATCATCACAAATGAAAACTGGGCAGGCGGCTCAGTCAGTAAAGTGCTTGCCATGAAGGCCTGAGGACCTGGGTTCGGCTTCCCAGCCTGTGCGAAAAGCCAAAGGCAGGGGTGCGTGTTTCATAATTCCGGTGCTGGAGAGACACACAGATAGTCCCTAGTGTTCACTAGCCAACCAGCCCAGCCAATCAGTAAGCTCCAGGCTTAATGAGAGAGAGACACCGCGGCAAAAAGCATGGGAGGAAGATACCCAGCACTGGGGGCCTCGGGCCTTCGAGAATGTTTACAGCACACACAGGCAAACACGGGCACATGCAGAGGCAGGAACAATCAAAGAATAAAAATGAGCCCTAAGATGAAAAACAGAATAAAGCGCTGGGGTCTAATCCCAGGACTCTGAAGGCACGGACAGGCAGATCCCAACGTGCGAGGCCAGCCTGGGTTACCTAATGAGTTCCGGGCCAGCCAGAGACACGAACCAAGTTTCCTCTCAAAAACAAAGCAAAATAATAACAAAAAAGAAAGAGCAGAAGAAAGTCAACAGTGGATGGCCAGTGAGTGGTGGTGCACACCTTTGATCCTACAGCTTGGGAGGCAGAGGCAGGAGAATCTCTGTGAGTCTGAGACCAGCCTGGTCTACAGAGTGAATTCTAAGACAGCCAGGGCTACACACAAAGAAACCCTGTCATGAAAAAAAAAAATCAACAATGAGGAAAAAAAAAAGATAATGCCAATGAAACTCCATAATCAAGAAAGAAAGAAATGAAAAACAGAAAGCAAATAAACACAAACAACTTGGAAGGTTAGAAGACAAATTTAGAGGCTTTTAACTTTCTAACAGGACATTATTATATAAGAACATTACTATCAATTCTCAGCCGCAAGGGTCTAAAGTTGTTACCTTTTGCAATGCTAAGCACCACGAAGACTCTGGAACAAATCGGTAAAAAGAAAAACATTTTAGAAGCAGCAGCAGCTTGCGCACCATGTGACAGCAGTCCCCAGGTCCTGAGCTCACTGGTCTTTCCAAGGATTTGTAAGTGAACACATTCATGGAAAACTAAGCAAACTGAGGGCACCACCACTGAAGGGAACTATCAGGCAGGGTATCCAGTCTGTGCTGATAACGTAAACACTATGTTAAGCAAGATCCAGGAAGATTGGAAGACACCCTCCACCACAGCAAGGCGTTCACAGGTGTGCTCCAAAAGTCCACAACTCAGAGGAAGGCATTTTGTTAGTAATCTATCCTCTAGTTAGTATTATTTTCTCTTGTTATTGTTGTTTTGTATGTGTTTGGGTTTTTTTGTTTTGTTTTGTTTTGTTGCTTTTTCTGAGACAGGGTTTCTCTGTGTAGCCTTGGCTGTCCTGGACTCTGTCCTGGCTTTGTAGATCAGGCTGGCCTCAAATTCAAAGATATCTGCCTGCCCCTGCCTCCCAAGCGCTGGGATTAAAGGCGTGGGTAATTATTACTACTATGTGTACAGTGAGAAGAGATGGGGGGCACACCTTTCAGGAATGCTTCTCCCCCCCCACTGTGGGTTCACGACGAGCAAGCGCCATCCCTGCGAGGCCACCTCACTCGCCCAGTTTATCTCTACTTTTGTTTTTGTTGTTTGTTTTGTTTTATTTTTGTTTTCCCTCTGGAGCCTTGGCTGTCCTGTACTCACTCAGTAGACCATGCTGGCCTCGAACTCAGAAAGATCTGCCTCTGACCCCTGCCCCTGCCTCCCTGGGATTACCATGCCCAGCTTTAGTATTATTTTCTAACAAGACATAAGTATTACTTTAATTAGAAACAGTTAACTTTTAAATAAATTGGAGAAACTGTGTTTACTATTTCACAATCACTGATTCAAAAAAAGAAAAACAAAAAGGGCAAGGCTGGAAAACCGAGCAAAGTACCCAAGATCCATCATAATATACACAAAGGTATCTGCCAACAGTCAACAAATATCTGAGTGCCCACTAGGTGGCTAGCAATATGTCAAGGACTGAGGTTAAAACTATCAAGAATAGAATGTTCTGGGCTGGAAAGGTGGCTCAGCAGTGAGAGCATTTGCTGTTTTTGCAGAGGACATGCATCTAGTTTCCTGCACCCACATGGCAGCTCACAATTCTCTGTAACTCCAGTTCCAGGGGATCTAACACCCTCCTCTAGCCTTCCTGGGCACATATGGTAGAGATATATTTATACAGGAAAACACTCATACACATACAAATAGATATTTTTTAAAGAAACTGGTTTGAAAAAAATTTAATATATTTAGTCTAGTAAACATTGAAGTAAATCACAAGAAACTAATTATAACGCCTGGCATACTGGCACAAGCCTCCTGTAATCCCACCAAGCCAGAGCATGATGCAGGAGGATTAGCACGTCTAAACCCTTTCTCAAAAGAGAATAAATTATAATATAGAAACAATTTAAAATGGTGTTCATCTGTTTTCTCTCACTAAAACAAAATACCCGGGATAATTAGCTTAAAAAGAAAAGGGTTATTTTGGCTCAGGTTTTAGAGGTTCCAGTCCACGGCTGATCGGCCCTGTTGTGTCAGGTGTCTGTTGTGACAGCACATGGAGCATGTGGCAGAGCAAAGTTGCCCCTATCACAACCCAGGGACAAAAAAAGAACGGGTCTACTCCCAAAATTACCCTGAGCACATCCCCAATGACCTGAGGCTCTCCCATGAGGCTGATGTCACTAGTTCCACAACCACCCAATAACGCCACCCTAAAGACAAAACCTCTAACATATGGGCCCTGGTAGGATACTCAAGATCCAAACTGTAACAGACCCTTGGGGAACTTCCCCCCCTCAAGGTCATGCCATAAAACCTAAGACTGGAAGGGAAAGTATGGCTGGCTGGGTTAGGTGGGCTAGTTCAGAAACCTCCAAACCAGAAAAGAAGTGTATGACAAGTTCTAGGTTACGAAAAATAGGTAGAGCCAGGCGTGGTGGCACACACCTTTGATTCCAGTGCTTAGGAGGCAGAGGCAGGTGTGTCTCTGAGTTTGAGGCCAGTCTGGTCTACAGAGTAAGTTCCAGGACCACACAGAGAAACCCTGTCTCGAAGAAAAAAAGAAAAGGAAGTTAGGAAGGAAGAAAGGAAGGCAAAAAGGAAAAAAGGAAGGTGGAACACTCTAGGACCAAAAAGAGTTCAGCAAGGCTGTTCAGGAAGGAATCAAAGCCTTAAGAAGCTGAAGCAAAAACAAGCAGTAGTGGCTCACACCTTTCAATCCCAACACTCAGGAGGCAGAGGCAGGTGGATTCCTGTGAGCTGGTCTACACAGCAAGTTCCAGGACAGCAAGAACTATTAAAAAAGAGAGAAAGAGAGAGAGAGAGAAGCCAGAGCATAGGCTGATGCTGGGTGCTTTATAGAGAGACTTAGGATACAGCAAGTATTTTATTACTATTACTAATTATTTTTAATTATTGAGACAAGGCCTACTATCCAGCTCTGCCTGGTGTGGAACTCACTATGTAGGCCAGGATTCACAGAGACCTGTCTGCCTCTGCCTCTGTCTCTGCTGGGATTAAGGTATTTGCCACCACACCCAAATAAAACATCATATATACACCATGTAATTCCTGTATCCTGCCAGTTCTAGATTAGTGAACTCCACTCTGACATACTGATGAACCCAGTCCAGAACTCTGTAGTGAGTGCCAGGTGCATTTACCTGATTGTCATCTAGTGTCCCCGAAGTACCTCAAACTCAACACCCCAATGCTGTCTACTTCCACACCACCTAATCAGGTTTCTATGTTCAGAAACATGAATGATCAGACAGACATATAAATGATAGACTTGTGTTTGTTGATTTTGAAAGTATCTCCTTTAACTCTCTAGCCAACATAGAGTAATTGTTAGTCCCATCTTGCAGATAAGAAAATTTAGAGTCAAGAAAGTTGAATATCTAGGTGTGGTTGGCCCATACCAAATTCCAGCACTCAGAAGGCTGAGGCAGGAGTTTGAGGTCAATCTTCTAAACTGCATCATGAGTTCATGACCAACTTAGGCTACAAATTAAGACCCTGTCTCAAGAGGTAAGTGATTAATATCACACCAAAGAGAAAACATAGCAGAACTGGGGTTGCAGTGCGCATGTAGATTAGCCTGAGGTCACAGAAAAAGCTGACTGCCTCCAGCCTCTCCAGCCCTTCCTTCCATTTGCTAAAAGAATCGCATTTTTAACTAGTCATATTTCTGTCTAACTAAAAGATACATCAGCACCTCCTAATAAGTAGACAGCCACTTCTTGGTACCTCCTTCCCCTACTGTTTGGATATTTTAGCTACAAACCCAGCAATCCTCCTAGACCCAAAGGTCAAGGTCTATGCCCTAAGAATGACAAAGAAACCACTAGGCCCTGAGACAATGAACTGCCAAACCTCCTACTGCGAACCCCTAACCTTATGCCAAGTGAAAGTCCCATCTGTAACATGCTGAAGCTACTATGTGACAGGTCTGTAACTAAATCCTAATTGTAAAAGATACAGGAGGCTCTGAAAGAGTAAGAAACAAGGTGGACTGTCTCCCTCCCATCAGGTGAGTCTCAGGGTAAGCCAAGCACTGGCTGGACATTCCCTCAATCTCTATCTTCATTCCTGCACATCTTGTAGGCAGGGTAAATTTTGAGTAGGAAGTTTTTGTGGCTCCCTCCACTAGGGTAAATTTGTGGTCAGTTTTTCCCTTCACTGCACTAGGAGACTTGTCTAGTTAGAGGGTGTCCTCTTCAGTCTCCATGACCCCTACTACTAGGAATCTCATCTAGAGCCGTCCCCATATCCTCCCAGAAGCCTACCCTGTCCTAGGTCTCCAGCTTGTCACAGGGATGCCTCCACCTACAGTTTCTCAGTATTAATGTAACTCAGTATTAGTGTTATATACTACACTAGCATAGCTGTTCTCTGAGAGGCTCCACCCAGTGGTAGATCCAAACAGATGCAGAGATTCACAGTCAAACATTGGGCGAAGCGCAGGGAGTCTTCTGGAAAAATGGGGGGATGGATAGAAGGACCTGGAGATAACAGGAGCTCCACAAGAAGACCAACAAAGCCAACTAACCAGGGCCCAGAGGAGCTTTCAGAGACTGACACACAACCAAGTTCCATGCACAGACTGGACCTAGGCCCCCTACACAGATGTAGCAGATGGGCAGCTCAGGATTCACGTGGGTCTCCTAGTAAGGGGAAGTGGGAGGGGGGTGGAGATGGGAGCTGTCTCTGACATGGACTCTGTTGCCTACCTTCTGATCATTCCCCCGGTGGGGCTGCCTCACCAGGCCACAGAGGAAGAAGATGAGCTCAGAAGAGGAAGAGCTGATGAGCTGGGGTGGGTGAGTAGGAGGGTTCCCCTTTTCTGAGGAATAGGGGAGAAGGGAGAGGGCTACAATCAGGATGTAAAGTAAATAAATAAATTAATTTAATAATAAAAAAAAAACAATTGGGAGGGGATGGGGAAGGGGCTACAGATGGGCTACAAAGTGAATAAACTGTAATTAATAAAATAAAACAAAAAGAAACAAGGTGTAGGGCTGATTGCCTGAGAAATCCTGAAGGAAGTTGTCAAAGTTGTCTCTCATCCAAGAATAACCAGGCCTAACCCTTCTGAGGTCAGCCAAGATTGGGAGCATTTAGGGCAGCGGTTCTCACCCTTCCTGACACTGTGACCTTTAACACAGTTCCTCATGTTGCAGTGACCCCCAACCACAAAATTATTTTCATTGCTACTTCATAACTGTAATTTTGCTACTATTATGAATTATAATATAAATATCTGTGCTGTCTGATGGTCTTGGGCCACCCCCTCAGAGAAAGTCATTCAAACCTCAAAGGGGATCGAGAACCACTGGTTTAGGGTATTCTGGCCATACACAACTTTTCATGATTGTAATCTCAGTATTGGAGAGGCTGAGACAGCTGCTGTAAAATCAAGTCAAGGTTAAGCCACTTGGTGAAAACCTGTCTTGGAAAAAAAATGTAATGACAAATTCAAGCAGAAAAGAAATATACTATCGGTAGTGCTAGAGAAATGAAAGAAATATACTATCATACGACAAAGAAAAGATTTTTCAACGATAACCTGTCCAATGGAGAGACAGCCACTTCTAGAGTAGTTTTCAAAGAATGAGATAAAACTGGCACACAACTTTAGTTCCAGCATTTGGGAGGCAGAGGCAGAAGAATTTCTGTGAGTTCAAGGTCACATAGACAAATCCAGGCCAGCCAGTGCTACTCAGTAAAAGTATCTCAAACAAACAAACAAACAAACAAACAAAACCCACATATTTTATTTTATTTATTTATTTTGCAAAAGACTTCAAAAATTTAAAAGAAAATTTTAAATAAAGAAAATTAAAGAAAAGATATGTATAGTTATTTCCAATCCTGTAGATTAGTTTAGTCTAGATATAAATAACATAAAGATAATATACAAACCATTTACCAGCACAACATTAAGTTCAGAAAATTAAGCTCTGCTCTAAAACTAAAACCTTAGTAGGGAAATTAAGCTAGAAGACAAAAGCAGATATTGGTAACTGCCATTGTCTCCCTGTTAAAAGACACTAAGACATATCATCATCCTAGAGCCAAGCAATGCTTCACACCCCAGGATAGGGACGCACACTCACTAGCAGTGTGAAGCAGGACAGCACACTAGAGAAGTTCCACAAAGCCTCCCCACTTCTGTCCCAGGAAGGAGGAGCAACTGCCACCTTGTCCCTCTGCTTTCTGGCCCACAGCACTCACCCATGTACAGCTGAGTCACAGTACAGTACAGAAAAGGAACTTCAATATCCCTGCCACTCAGTCTGCCTGCAAAACTTCTCTCACTCTTGGAGCACCTTCTTTTCCTGATGAGTTAGGGGTGTCTTGGAGAATCCTAGTCTTCTCACCTTGTACATGAAAACAAGCACCACCCCAGAGAGAGAGCAAGAGAGAGGCGTATGCAAGTGTCTGTGTGTTTGCAAGTGTGCATGGGCATGTATATGCAGCATACCTAGGTAAGTGTGTATTCTTACTACAAGTATCTAATGTTTTAAAAACATGAATATGAAAGAGACCAAAATAAACAGCCTGGACTATATAGTCAGACCCTGTTAAGGAAGGGGAGCAGGAGGGGAGGGGAGGAGAGGGGAGAGAGAAGGGAGGAGGAGAAACTTCGCATGGTGTTGTGCTGCTTTATGCTTACGCACTTTGAGAGCGCTCCTTTACGTTTCTCAGCACCGTTTACAGTCACCGAAGAGTCGAATGCAAGTGCTCTCTGCTCGAACCAGCCCATCAGCTTCATGCGTCCCTGACCAAAAGGCTGTCCTCCCTGGCATTCGTAGCAAAGAAAGTCACCTAATTTCTTAAGCCTCAGTAAAATATCCCAAAGCATACTATGACGGGCAGTATAACAGGCTCCAAAGGCGTCCACATTCATCTGTGTAACTCAAGATTATGTTACCTCCAAAAGAGATTGCCATAAAAGCCAGGCGTGGTGGTTTAAGCCTGTAATCCAGTACTCTGGAGGCCGAGGCGTGAGAGTTTTTAGTTCAGGGGAAGTGGAGAGACTTCAGAGATGTGACCGATTTAAGGACAAAGAGTGGGGGCTGGGGAGATGCTCAGCCAGTTAAGGTACTTGCCACACAAACAGGACCTGACCTCAGATCCCCAACAACCATGTAAAAAATCAATAACACCAACAACAATAACCTTTTTTAAGAAAACAAGTAACACAGACTATCCTGGATTGTATGAAACTGATCTAATCACGCGGATCCTTAGAAGCAGGAGATGCCTTTAACCCCAGCCAGCACTCAGGGGGCAGGCAGATCTCTGTGAGTTCAAAGGCAACCAGGTCTACCAAGTAAGCTCCAGGGTAGCCAGAGCTATAAAACTGAGAAACCCTGCCTCGAAAAATAGGTAAATAAAAAAATAAATGCCCTATAGATATTGATGATACTGAAAAATTAATAAGTATGCTAGTGGTTTTGCACAGATATTTTTTTAAAAGGAGGATGGACATCAATCTCCTGAAGGTATTACTGAAATGCTACACTTCTATAAGGGAGAACAGGCGTGTGCAAGACAGATGGCACAACACTGGCACTGTTAGAGCTGGCTACAGTACGTGACAATATATTACCTTAGTTCAATATTTGTTCTTTTTTTTTCTTCCTCCTGAGGCTAAGGATGAAACCCGGGGCCTTGCGCATGCCAGGCAAAAATTCTACTACTGAGTTATACCTCCAGTAGTTCTCAACCTGTGGGTTGTGACCCTTTGAGAGGTCAAACAACCCTTTCACAGGGGTGACCTCAGACCATCAGAAAACACAGATATTTACATTATGATTCATAAGGGTAGCAAAATTACACTTATGAAGTAGCAATGAAAACAATTTTACGGTTGGGGTTCACCATAACTTAAGGAACTGTATTAAAGGATCGCAGCATTAGGAAGGTTGAGAACCACTGCTCCAGCCTATCTGAACCTTCCCACAAAGCAACAAGATCTTGACCAAACCAAACAATACAGACCCCTTAACATACATATTCCAACTCAGACCTTTTGTTTGTTTGTTTGTTTGAGACAAAGTTTCTCTGTGAAGATCTGGCTGTCCTGGAATTCACTGTGTAGACCGTCTATAGACCAGAGTGGCCTAGAACTCACAGGTATTTACTAACTTTAAAAGTTTAACTAAGTACCCCAAACTCTAAAAGGCTGGTCCTTCATTTCCCAGTTTCCTAGCCCAGTTTCCCTGAGTTGCCAAGAAGGTCATCAAAAATAAAAACCCCAGAGCAGGAGAGTCATTCTATAAACCCTTGAATGTCATTCATCCTCTGCAGCTACCATTCACCTATTTCTACAGTCTTCCTCAACTGAGCCCTCAACTCAGGCACAAGCATCCGGTTCTGGTAAATCTACACTGCTCTCCACCACCTCCACTCCCATTTTCTCATCTTCCTGCCCAGCATCTCCTCTCCAGGCTGTCAAGGATCCCACTTCCTCTGTCCTTAGTCAGTCTTTGCTAGCCCTATTACAATCCCCTCGCTGTCGTACGGTCCTTTCTTTCACCTGCTTCATCGCTCCAACTCCCTCAGGCCCCACTGTGGCCCCTTTTCACCCTTCAGCTAACACCCAATGACTCAAGCAAATCTACCAAGGAAAAAATAGTCTGATGGTTGCAGGGCGTGAAGGAGGGAGTAGGAGCGACTGCTAATGGGTACAGATCTCTTTCGAGGACATAAAATGTTGAGGGACTGCTGCAAGGCAGCTCGATCACGTGAACAGACTAAAAGCTAGTGAGCTGTACTTCAGTGGTACTTCCAAAACATCCACTTTATAGTTTAGAATGATATCGCAATAAAAAAAAGTGTATGACAGACACGCAACACACTACTGCTCGCCCTGCCCATCACACGCCCATTTGTCCAGCCAACCTCGGCTGTCCGGAGTGTCCGGAAGCTCCAGCCGTTCCGGCAACCCCTAGGTCCCCGCGGGCCGGCCAGGGGTCCCGTTCACTTGGTTCTACACAACCGGGCGCCGAGGGGACGAGCGGACGCGGCCCGCCGGGCTCCGCTCAGCCCCGGGGCGGCCCAACCTTCCCGGATCGCAGCTCTCCGGCGCGCGGCCGGTCACCTCTGGCTCAGACCCCGCGGGGCGGTGCCGTGCCGGGGAAGCCCACCTGTGTCAGAGGCGCGGACTCCCCTGCCAGCCGCGGCGGGCAGACAGCAAGGAAGCAGGAGAGCGGACGAACAGCGGCTCGGGTGCGCACGCCGGCTCAGGCCTCCATGGTTCCGCCGCTCAGCGGCTCCGGCTCTGGCTCCAGCTCCGGCAGCGCTCCGGCCCCAGAGGTGTCGGTGCGGAGACGCCGGGATTTCAAGAGGGAAGCGGCGGAGGACGCGGCTGGGGACCGAACGGCCGAGCGCGCGCCAGCAGCGGGCGGTCCCGTGGCACGCTGAGCGCGCGGAGTTCTGGGAAATGTAGTCCATTTGGGGTTTCATTTTCCTAGCGTTTCCCGGGCAACCATATAGCCACGTGGCAAAGTATAGAAGCCACAAGCTCTCAGCTTCTGGGACTAAGAGCCCCCAGAATTGAGATTAAGGCTCCTGTTAATTCCTGCTGGATAGTCACACCAATGCCAAAAAAATTTTTTGGATGCTGTGAAGAATTGAAAAATAAAATATTTTTTTAACAGAAAGATCTACTAGACCCTTCCACAATATAATCAGTACCAGTCCCTCCAGAATGAGAATCAATGTTGTGTTGCTTCAGAGATATGGTATTTGCTTGAGAGAATTTTCAGAATTCAAGGTCAGCATGGACTACATAGTGAGTAACAAGCCAGCCACAGCTGCATAATAAGACCCTGTCTCAAAACAAGAAAAGTAAGTGTAATTAATAGTAAAAAAAAAAATTTAAGAAAAACCAAAAACAAGAAAAGTATGGAATTTGAGTCTGAAATCCCAGAACTTAAATCACCATTCTGCTATATATTAAAGCCAGACTTACTACATGAAACAGTGTCTTATGGAAAAATATGGAAATTAAAGTCAAATGACTGGAGGTCACCAAATTAATACCCTTGAGTATTTACCTCTCCTCATCTAAGACACTTACAAATTGCTGCCATTACAGTAATAGCCATTCACATTATGGACTGTTTTCTATGGGCTATATGTTATTGTGTTTATTTTTCCAAAAAAAAATTATGAACAGCTATCACTATTACCTCCACTATGTAAACACCACAGTTCTCTGTAAAATACTACACAAATATTAGACTTTACTTTTATATTTATTGGAGAGAGTGTGTGCGTGCCATGGCACAAATGTGGAGAATGGAGGACAACTTGTGGAAGTGGATTTTCTCCTTCTACTCATCCTGGGATAGACTCAGGGCCCTGGGATTGGCAGCAAGCACCTTTTCCCATTGAGCCATTTTGCCAGCCTAGACATTTTCCCCCCAGTATCAACTGCCAGCAAATTCACTGAGCTTGCAGCAGAATTGCAAAGCAAACTAAAACATGCGGTGCCTAGGGATGTAGGTAAACAGAATGAGGCACTTTACAAAGGTCAGCCACAGTAAAGAATGGTGTTGCTAACACTAAAACATGTTTGTGGAGGTGGACATCATGAGTCATACCTGTAATCCTAGCAGTTGACATGGAGTCAGGAGGATCAAGAATTCAAGGTCACCCTTGGGTATATAACAAGTTCAAGGCCAGCTGGAGCTACACAAGACCTTGTCTTTTTTTTTTTTTAAGATTTATTTTTTATACAACATTCTGCCTGCACACCAGATCTCACTAGAGATGGTTATGAGCCACCATGTGGTTGCTGGGAATTGAACTCATGACCCTTGAAAGAATAGCAAGTGTTCTTAACCTCTGAGCCAGCTCACCAGGCCACGAGACCTTGTCTTAAAAAACTACCAAAAAAAATAGGATGCGGTGATGTCTCAGTGGATAAAGTGCAAGCATGTATGAGGAACTCAGCTGAAATCACCAGAACTCAGATAGAGCTGTGTGCAGTAGCACGTGTCTATAATGGTGCTCATAGGGTGGGAAGGGGTTGGGGAGGTGGGGAAAGATTTGGAATCCCCGGAAGCACTTGGACTTGCTAACATGGAACACATAATAGCAAACAAAAACATCCTGTCCTGAGCCTGACACAGAGGGCCTCTGAAAGGCTCTACCCTGCAGGGTATCAAAGCAGATTCTGAGACTTATAGCCAACCTTTGGGCAGAGTGCAGGGAATCTTATGAAAGAAGTGGGAAATAGGAGGATCTGGAGAGGATGGGAGCTCCACAGGGATTGCTCCAGAGCCAAAAAATCTGGGCACAGGGGTCTTTTCTGGGACTGATAGGAGTATCAGTCCCAAGGACCGTTTATGGAGATAACCTAGAACCTCTGCACAGATGTAGCCCATGGCAGTTCAGTGTCCAAGTAGGTTCTATAGTAATGGGGACAGGGTCTGTCTCTGACATGAACTGATTGGCCTGCTCTTTAGTCACCTCCCCCTGAGGGGGGAGCATCCTTACCAGGACAAGGGAGAAGGCAGTGTAGCCACTCCTGATGGGACCTGACAGACTGGGATCAGAGGGAGGGAGAGGAGAACTTCCCCTATCGGTGGACTTGGGGAGGAGCATGCGTGGAGAAGCAAGAGAGAGGGTGGAATTGGGAGAGGAGAAGAGAGGGAGCTACAGGGGGGATACAAAGTGAGTAAAGTGTAATTAATAAAAATTAAAATTAAAAAAATTTAAAAAGATCCTGTCTCAAACAAGATGAAAGGCAAAGGACATCCAAGATTGTCCTCTGACCTCTACACATCATACCCTGCACTTACCTCCATTCACACACACAAACATATGCAAACACGTCAAATACTCAAACACAGAGATCACACAATGAGAGAGGGAGAAGAGAAGGGGATACAAAAAGAAGAAAAAAGAAAAAAGCAGGATGTGGTAGTTTATTTCTGCTTCCCTCTTCATCTGAGAAGCAAAGAGAGGGAATGACAACACCTATTTCCTTTCCTCTTTTTATAAATAGTTGGGCAGTGGTAGCCCACATCTTTAATCCCAGCACACAAGAGGCAGAGGCAGGCAGATCTCTGGTCTACAGAGTGAGTTCCAGTACAGCCAAAGCTATACAGAGAAACTCTTCTGAAAAAAAGAAAGAGAGAGAGAGAGAGAGAGAGAGAGAGAGAAAGAAAAAACTGTGCCCTCCAATACATGGAATTGTGCCACTCACATTCAGTCAAAGTGTTCAGTTAATCCTCTCCAGAAACACCTGAGCAGACACACACAGAGGTGTCTCAGTCTTCTAAGGGATTCTGAGTCAAGCCAACTAGGCAAAGGTAGTAAAGTCAAGAATTGTTTGCATTGTGCTCTAGGCATGGTTCTGAACTTCTGATGCCTAAGGATTAGGCATTAGTGGTGCTGCAGGTTTTACACACATTTTTAAAAAAATGTGCTTAATTACCATGAAGGAAAAGAACAGCTGGCCTAGCTCAGTTCCAGCCCCAAAGAAATGGCTTTTGAGCAAGCAGATTTTGAAAATTAACTAGTTGAGATTAGCATAAGCAAATCTTCACCAGTGTCTTCATAGTGGAATTTGCATCTGCAGATATAAAGGTGCATTCCCTCTGGTGTTAGGACACAATTCATCTGAACCAATACAAAGTTATTCCAGAAGTAATCTAAATACCACAGCAGCCTTTCAGGAATAAACACTTCCCCAGACCGTCAAATCACTGTAGCTTTGAACTCATAGAAGTGTTTACCAGATTTACCTAGTTGATACTATGCCAATACCATGATTTTTCGTGAGTGTTCTACTTTTTTTTTCTGTGTTATAACATCTAGCTTTATCTTGTTTTGGTCACAGGCTGTATTTTATATGACAGCTGTCACTTTTTTAATATATTGAAGTTTAATTTGTGAGGCAAAGAAAACTCCATGTTCTTTTGTATCTATTACGGGTAGGCAGTTCACCATGTTGCTCAAGTCTTCTGTGTCCTGTCTGGTTGTTTTATCCATGACAGATGGTGGGTTTTGTTGCTTGCTTTGTTGCTTTCTGGTGCTGTAGATCAAATTCAGTACATGCTGGGGCACCACTGAGCTGCATCTGCAGCACCTAGATAATAGGGTAACTAAGGCCTCTAGCTCATATTGCAGGGATATTTATCTGTGTTCCAGTTCTGTCAGCGTTTGCTTCAAATACATTGATGGTCTATTACTGATACAATCCCAGTTGTATCAGTAATCTTCAAAATACGTGTTTTCCTTAGGAGGCAGAAATAGCAAAATTGAAAGTCCAAACACAAATATGGTTAGTGGCAAACACCTATATCCCTAGCACTTGGAATTTGGAGGAAGAATTGGGACTTTAATGTCATTCTCAGCTACCTACAAAGCCAGTTTAGTTACGTAAGACCCTGTGTTGAGATCTGTAAGTAGGCACCTCTATGGCCAGCCCCAAGGGACCTGACAAACCAGGTATCAGGCATCTGTGAAGCCAACTACAGACCATCTGAAACCACCTGCACCTGCTCTGGGTCATGCCGGGGACCAGGAATCCCAGGCACGTAGTTACGACTGATGCTGGCTCCAGGGTCTGCAATCAACTTCAACCACCTGTAGGAGACTTCCCGAGAAGTTGCTAAACCACCCCCACCCTGACTGATTTTATCGATTCCAGGAAGAGCCACGGAATGTGCCACTTATGCAAGAGATAATTTACCCCCTTTTTCCAATTAGGAGGGTAGTTGCTCCCTTATTTCAAAAATATAAAAAATATAGCTCCAGTGAGCAATAAACAGACCTTGACAACTCATTGCCTGGTCTCATTCCTTGTCTCTCGCCCGTTTTTCTTTCAGGCTTGGTCCTCCTCGGGATCCCACGAATTACTAGGTCCCATGGGTCGGGACAGAGTCACCTTAAAAGAGAACTCACACCACCTCCAATCTCTCTCTCTCTCTCTCTCTCTTTCTCTCTCTCTCTCCATACCCAGAGATGGTCCCTGTGAGCCTTTTTCCCTTCCCTTAATAAATCTCCCACCTGGAACCAGTCGTGTGGCATGATTTGTGAAACTGCCATGTAACTTTGTTGCACAATCCTAACATTGGTGCATTGGCCGGGAATAGGTGCCTCTAGCAGCCATGCCACATGGTGGTTGCCGGCACCCCACAGGAGCTGCTAAGAACCTATTTCATTCCAAACTGCCCTCGACCCATTTTCCAGCAACTAGATCACTATCTGCTGCATGCAACACCAGCTGGATTGGTGAGTTCCCCTCATTGGTCAGCATAAAAGCCTCTCTTGGTAGGGGAAAATTGGCCATTGAGTGTCTGGCAACTTCCTACTACCCTTTGAGGTGGAGGAACCCCCAACCATGGTCTTCACTGGCTCCAGTTGACCCTTTTTGCTCACCTCCATTTAGGACTTCCCCTTTCCCTTGGGAGAGATTTTTTCCACCCTTCTACATGCATGGTTTCTCTCCCTTTCATGGTCACCTACAAAAATCCTAGTGCTAGGTAAACTGTCTCCTTTGGGCAGCTGTGCCCTTGTCTCTGGCCAATGCTGACAAGTTGTTGGATCAGGTAAGGCCATACTCTCCTGGGTCAAACCTTACCTTTGAGATGCCTCTGGAAGGTCACTGACCCCTACCCTCCCAATGGGAACAGCCCATTCGACTGTTCCTGCAGCGTCCTCACTGGGATGTCTTCTGGAGAATTTTAAAACCTTATGCATGGAGCCTAAGTTAAAGTCCTCTTAGCTCATATGCCTCTGTAATAAAACTTGGCCTACATATTCCTTAGATAATGGCCAATATGGGATCTTTTTAATTACTGTCAGCAATCTGGTAAATAGAAAGAGATAAATAGAAAGAAGCTTTCTCTCTTCTTTGCTCTAAACCTTCTCTCTGTTCTTCCTGTTCTCCTACCTAACTTCTTCTAGCTATAAAGTCTCAAGCTCAAGAGTTCTTTACCTTTGATCCTGTGGATAAACCTCCACCTTTCTGTTCTCAACCTCTGGCTTCTTAACCTCCTTTGCTTCCTCCTCTTCCTCTTTGGCTTCCCCAAAACCCTCACCCTCCTCCCTAGCAACAGGCCATCCTAGTCATATTACTTTGGCAACCACTTTCACCCCACCAACAGCTATTAGCCCCCTGCTACCCGCTCTCGCTCTATAGCAAAGCCCCCTTCTTCTTCTACTCAGCAGAAACCAGCCTCAATTCTTCCCTTGCAGGAGATGACGGGTGTGGATGGCTTAGTTAGGGTACATGTTCCCTTCTCATTAACTGAACTTTCTCAAGTAGAAAAGAGACTAGGATTCTGTACCTCTAATCCTACTTTCATTAAAGATTTTCAATATCTCACTCAATCTTATACTCTTACATTCCATGATATATAATACATATGATTCTTACCTACAACCTATTACCTGAGGAGCACAGGTGAGTTTGGGAACAGGCTAGAACACATGCAGATGAGGTTCAACAAACAAACACAGCACATCTGGTTAGGGTTGAGATGGTGCCCGACTAGGATGCACAATGGGATTATAATACCCCCGAAAGGAAGGCATTCTAGCTAGAGATCAGTTCACGTCCTGTCTCCTGGCTGGTGGCTGCAAGGCTGCCCTTAAGCCAGTTAATTATGAGAAGCTCCAGGAGGTCATTCAGGACAAGAATGAAAACCTGTTTCAAATCCTAGAGTTCCTTACAAAGGCCCTTTTACAACATACTAATCTAGACCCTGAGAGGACAGAGGGTAGGCAACTTCTGATGACCTATTTTTTCTCCCAGAGTTATCCCAACATCAGGGCTAAGCTTAAATGCTTGGAGAGAGGACCTCTGACTCCACAAGCAGAAGTCTTAGCCCTGTCTTTAAGGTGTACCATGGGAGAGATGAGAAAGCCCACAAGCAAAAATACTAAATGCTGGCCAAGGCCATCCGACTGGCCTCAGTGACTACCCAAGCTCCCTTGCCTCCTAAGGCATGAGGACCATGGGGTCCTTGTTTCAAATGTGGTTAAGGTCACTGGGCCCAGTTTTGTCCTAATCCCCACAAGGCACCAGGGGTATGTCCAAAATGCCACCAAGAGGGACATTGGGGTGTTGACTGCAACTGTTTCTCCCATGATATAGGGATATCACTCCAAGATCATCCTCTGGCCAATATCCTAGGCCTGGCTATGAACGACTGAAGATGCCTGGGTTCCCTTGATCTGACCACTGCCATTACTAGCAGGGAGCCATGGGTAATTATCATGGTATCGGGCAGCCTGTCTCCTTCCTTAACACCAGTGCCACTTACTCAGCCCTGATGGAGTATTGGGGACCAACTTCTCCTTCTAGTTCCTCTATTGTCAGGGTAGGGGGACATCCTTGCCAGCCTTGGCAGACTCCACCACTCAACTATATTTTCAGGGTTGTTCCCTTGTCTCATTCCTTTTTAGTGATGCTAACCTGTCCAGTTCCCTTACTGGGAAGGGACTTTTTAGCCAACGTGGGAGCCTCTATCTCCTTTACTCCACCCATTTGCCTGACCCCAAGCTCACCAGCATCCTCTCTCCTCCTTCTCCTAGCTACCCTACCTGCCAGTTGTGACACATTGCTTCCTTTACTAGGTTCTCAGGCTAGAGAGATGGCTCAGTGGTTAAGAGCAGTGACTGCTCTTCTGGAGGTCCTGGGTTCAATTCCTGGCAACCACATGGTGGTTCACAGCCATCTGTGATGTGATATGATGCTTTCTTCTGGCATGCAGGTGAATATGCAGATAGAACACTCATATATATTAAAAAACAAAACACAGCAGTCTCCTCCTTTACCAACCAAGCTCTCAAGTGGACCTCCAAGTCTGGGATGTCCAAAACCCCTCTGTCGCTCGGCACCATTCCCCTGTGGTCATTCAGTTACAGGATCCCACCTGGTATATTACCCAGCCCCTGGGGATGGAAGTAGAGAAGGTAATTAAACACTCCTCCAAGTGTGGATAGCTGCTTGTTTGTCAAGCTGCTTTGTTATTTATCAAAAGCCATGTTTTCACCCTGGCCTTCACCTTGAGACAGAGAAAAGAGAAAGTTTCACTAAGTTCCTTAAAACTTGTTTGTGTGACCTCGGACCATATCTGCTATAAGGAAGTTTTAGAAAACAAGTTTGGCAATTCCACGAACTTCTTTCTTGTATTGATGTGACTTGCTTTAATTATTTCAATCCTTACTCTCCACTCAGGAACTGTTCATTCTACTCTGCCTGTGGGCTCTGGCATCTAAGGTCATGGCCTCTCTGACATCCCCTCTCCTAAATAATACAAAAGTGTCATTTTGTCTCCTACTTCAGAGTCTGACCATGGCCTACAAGCTCCTTAATGTGACCCAACTGGGACATTTTAAAGCTTGCTGGCTGTGTGTCCCTCCTGGGACCAACTCAGAACTACCACTGACAGCTTCTCTGGTGACTCTGTCAAGTAACCTTACTTCACCATTTACTAATTGCCCTGACTCTGATATTGCCACAACCTCCTACCTTTTTTATATCACCCTCTTTGGTTAGGCAAGCTGTTTCAAGGCATCCAGGACACACTCTGTAGGAACGCTAAGTTCCTTAGAGTGTAATAAAACTATAATCCTTGATACCTCACCTCAACTCCAATGCCCTACTGCTGATTCTTTGTGGCACTCAGGTCTACCATACTCTGCTTGTGGTTGGTCAGGAGTTTTCACACTTGTGCTCCTCTTCCCCGAGCTGGGAGTGATAGATGAAAAGGAGCCCCTACCAATCCCAGCCATGGACTCAATAGCTGCCCAGCAGGATAAGAGGACAATTCAAATCTTGCCCCTCTTGGCTGTTGCAGGAATCTGTCAGGACTGGGACAGCAGGACTAGCCACTTCACTAACTTTGTATTATCAGCTTTCTTCCCAGTTCATCCAGAACCTCCAGCAAGTGGTAAGAGACCAAAAGACTTAAAAATCAGTGGCTATTATTTTAAATTTTAAAGCACAAGCATGAACCAAGGCCAGCCAAGTGGAGATATGTCCAGCCACCTTCAGGGAAGAACTAGCCTTACTGCATTCTTTCCTGCCCACTAAAGATACAATTGCTAGGAAACCTGCCCATCCCCCTAGGAAGGGAAGCCAGATCATTAATGGTTTGGGGGCCTTCCTATAGCCAATCAATTCAAAATTCAACATCCCTTTTGTGTTTCGACTAATAGATGCTTGCCAGGCAGGTATCCCCTGCTTTGGTCATGCTGGGAGGGACGGGAACCTTTAAATCACCCAACTAACCTGAACACAAGGCTCTCGGCTCTCACTGCTTCGGCAGTGGGGGTGTGAGCCCAAGCTGCAGTTTGTAATAAAAAGATCCTCATGTGTTTTACAATGGACTCGACTCCTGGTGGTGGTCTTTTGGTGGCTTGTGATTCTGGCATAACAGTGGCTCAGACAATACAACTCTCCAAAGACAGATCGACTCACTGGCAGCAGTAGTACTTCAAAACCAACGTGGATTGGATCTCCTCACAGCTAAAGAAGGTGGCCTGTGCATCTTCCTCCAGGAGAAATGCTGTTTTTTTAATGTCAACCAGTTGGGTATAGTAAAAGACAAAACCCAACAACTCCAGACAAATCTACAAAAGCGAAGGGAACAGCTCGAGGCCTCTAGCTCTTGGGCCTTGAGAACCCCATATGGAAATGAATTCTGCCCTTCCTCACACCCCTTCTGCTTTCTTTTTTTCTTTCTGCTTTTGCTTTTTGTACCCTATTTTACTATCTTCCTCTCTACATAATTCCAACAACAAATGCAAAAATTCTCTAATCAAACCATTAATCAGTTACTCTTACAGGATTATCAACCTCTGCCCACAGAACCAGAAGACAATGACCTTCCAATCGTCCCTGTTGGTGGGGACCAGTTATACCCTGAGAATGACAACGCCCCTAATCAGCAGGAAGTAGCTTGAAGAGCAAAAGTTGTCCCTATGCCCTCCCACCATCACCCTTCCTAGCTCCTCACTTTTTAATAAAACAAAAAGGGAGGAATGTTGGGATCTATAAGCAGGCCTCTCCAAGGCCAGCCCCAAGAGACCTGACAAACCGGATATCAGGCATCTGTGAAACCACCTATGCACCATCTGAAACCACTGGCACCTGCTCTGGGTCACCTTAAAAGAGAACTCATACCACCTCCAATCTCTCCCTCTTGCCCTACCCAGAGACAGTCCCTGTGAGCCTTTTTCCCTTCCCTTAATAAACCTCCCATGTGGAGCCAGTCCTGTGGTGTGATTTGTGAACCCGCCATGCAACTTTGCTGCACCATCCTGACACCCTGTCTCAACAAAAGAAAACAAAACCAAAAGCCAACCACAAGACTCAAAAACTCTGCTTATTATTCTCCTGTGCCTTGCAGACCCATCAATTGCTCAAAACTAAGTGCATTCACCAATACCAATGCTGCCCTCCTTTTCCTTCCTGCTGCTCTGACAGTGCCCTGACAAAAACAACCTAGAGGGAACCTGTAATGCTCAAAGGCAGTGGAGCACATCTATTACCTCAGCTTGGCCAGAATGTGCAGTACTCCAGGTGTAACCCCGAGGACTGCGAAAGGAACAAACAAGCAAACAAGCCCCAAAATTCTAAGCTGGGCATCATTTAAAAATGTCCCGCTGTAATGAGTCATATAATGGTCATGAGGATGTTCTGGAATAGACGTCATTGTTTCAATGTAAGTGTCCCTCCAAACTTTTCCCAGTAGTACCTAAATCCCAGGGTGATGGTATTTAGAGGGGGATGCCTTAAAGAGTTGACAGAATGGCTCTCTAACAGTGGATACAGATAATCTAGGTAAGATCCGTATGTGGTGCGGAGTGCTCAGAATTAGGTATTTGTGTCCTTAAGCCAAAGTAGGTAAAAATTTATTTCAATCACATTAGATCATGTGCTTTAAAAAAAAAAATTATTTGTGACTTTCACATCATGTACCCCAATCCCATTCATCTCCCTGTCCCTTTGGGACCCGCCGTCTGCCCTTGCAACCTCCCCTCCAAAAAGATAAAATAAATCTTGTTGTGGAAGCTGTAGTGTGTTACAGTGTGTCCCACTCTGTACTTTTTTGTTCACACTATTTCGTTGGCAAATGTTCATTACAATGAGTCATTAGGCTGGTTTGAGGCCTCTGACTTCTGCTACACCATCAATACTGGATTCTCACTAGGATTCCTCTAGGATGGCCTGTTGTTACCCTGTATCATGGAGAGCCTGCAGCTTTGGATCTGTGGGCAGGACTAGCTGCTTCATGTGCTCCAGCAGTTCATTGATGGGGTAAGATATTGGGGTGGGCCAACTCAAAGCCGTGGATCCGGCCTAGGCGGTAACTGAGCTCATCAGCCCACCAGCTCTCCCAAATCCCCACCACCAGGTCGAGCTCTCCAGCACTGCCCTAAGTAGCTCACCCAATGCCACAGCTAGCAAGAGGCAGAATTACCTCTCCTGCTCTCAAGACCTCAGGGATGGCTCACCTGCGGCCCCAGAGCCAGCTCTACTGTGCTGCCCAGGAGAGGTACGGGGACCACTCTCCTGAGCACTGCAGCCAGTGAGGGGCAGGGACAGCTCCCCACTCTCATGCTTTAAGACTGATTTTTATTTTATGGATATAAATGTTTTGTCTGGGGGCTGGAGAGATGGCTCAGAGGTTAAGAACACTGGCTGTTCTTGCAAAGGTCCTGAGTTCAATTACCAGCAACCACATGGTGTCTCACAACCATCTATAGTGAGATCTGGTGCTTCTTCTGGCATGCAGGGACACATGTAGGAAGAATACTGTATAAATAATAAATAAATAAATATTTCTAAAAAAGCTTTTGTCTGCATGTATGTCAGTGCCCCGTTTGCATGTCTGGTGCCTCAGAAGACCAGAAGTCGTCAGATCCCCCGGAACTGGAGTTACAGACAATTATGAACCACCATGTAGGTACTAGGAATTGAACCTAGGTCTCTGGAAGAGGAGCCAGTGCTCTTAAATGCTGAGACATCTCTCTAGTCATGCTTTACAGAAAGATTTAATTACTCAATAATGACGCTGCAAGTCTCATTAGGCAAAAATGAATGTTCTAGAGGCGAGCAGTATGAACTACAGGCTGTATGACCTATCTGTATTGTTCTATGGTTTTTGAACTTTTTTGTATGTGGAGCAGTGGAGTAGGGCTTCCTGGAGGACTTCTTACCCCGGAGTCATTAGGTGTCTGACAAGGTCACAGAAGCTGCCTTTCCAAGAACTACTAAAATGTCATAGGACTAGGTGCCTGTACTTTAGTGAGTTAGCATCTGCTCATTTCTAATTGATTACAGTTGTTTCTACTCCCAGGCCTTTAGCAGTGTCTTACAAGGCACCATGGGAGGATGATGACATAAAGACACCAGTCTGTGACAAACACAGCCAATGCCCCAAGGGAGCTGGGGCAAGGTCACCTGGATAAGAAGCCCTGAGAGGACCTCACAAAGCAGCAGGACAGGAGAGAGAAGGGAGGGAGGGATTGCTATTAAGGGGACATGGGCACTGATAGAGCTGGGATAATCCAGCCCACCAAAGTGGACTGCGGAGAACAGCTTTGCAGCCGCTGAAGCCAGAGAAGAAACAACAACAAAAAACTACTGAAGAAAGCAGCAACGTGCCTGGCAGCCTGCAGCAACCAGCTGAACGGAATCATTTTTAACAAATGTTGGCAGAGACAGAAACAGGATTTGACTGAACGTCTAGAAACTTTTGGTAGGACCTCTGTTCCGCACTCCTCCAGCAGATTTGACCACTCTTTAATGATTGGTCCTATTTGCAAGCTCATGCTCAGCCAAACAGAGGCCAATTGGGCTCAGCTGGTACCCACTTGTACCCTATAAATCTGGACTGTGGAGGTCTGCGGGGATGGATCAGCAGTTAAGAGCACTGACTGCTCTTGCAGAGTACTGGTGTTTAATTCCAAGCACCGACACAGTGGTTCACAAATGTCTGTGACTTCATTTCCAGGGCACCTTTTCTGGACTTTTCAGGCATCAGCCATGTAAGGGAGAGAGAGACAGGAAGGAAAGAAAAAAAAGATAAGAACTCTATATCCTTAGATGTAGATCCTAAATTTTAATTATTCTGGTGGGGTCTCGATGTGATTCAATTTGCATTCTCCTGGTAATGTCATTAATATTTGTGGGCCCATTCTCTTTTTCATCAAGTATACTATTTCTGTCACTGCCTTCCACACACCATCCAGTGTAGAGGATAAAATGTCTATGCTGGGTGCCTTTTCTTTTTAAATTTAGTTTTGATTAAACAAGGGTTTCACCCTGTAACCTAGATGGCTTTACATTCTCAGGGATGCTTCTGCCTCAAGATTCCAAGTGCTGAAATTACAGGCATGAACCAATACCCCTAAACTCCTTATATTTCAGAATTATAAACTATATTTACTTTAAAATCAGTTTACCACAAGGGCACTGATAGGTGGAAACCATGTAATTCAGGGCCATAGTGTGTTCCTAATTATATTACAGATAGATAATAGATGATAGCTAAGTAGCTAGTCAATATAGACAAAGATACCTGATGACAGACAGATGATGGTGATAAGTAGGTGATAAATAAAAACATGACAAATTGATGGTACATGATATAGACACAGATGGCACTGATTTTTCCTTAGACTTAATTATGTGTCTGATTGTTTTGCCTCCATGTATGTATGTGGACCACATGCATGCCTGCTGTCCAAGGGGGTCTGAAGAGGGCATCAGATCCACAGGAACTGGACTCACTGATGGTATGAGCCAAACGTGAGTGCTGAGAACCAAGCTTAGGTTTTCTGCAAAAGCAGCAAGCGTTCTTAACCAAGAGCCCCGACGGTACTGTTCTCATGAACTGTTCCACCACTGAGGGGTTGGAAGGCAGCGATGGAACTCATACAGCTTTCGTGGGCAGACAAGGAAATGAAGGAGCAGGAATTTGGAGGGCGGGTGGAACGCATCCAACAAGCTCACCGACAGTACTGTTTCATGAATATTTTGAGGAAGTGCGTTGGGAAACCAGGCATGATAGTGCCCTCCGTTAATCTCAGCACTCAGGAGGCTGAAGCACATGGATCTGTGAGTTTGATACCAGCCTGATCCATAAAATAAGTTTCAGGCCAGCCAGGGATCCAGAGACCCTGTCTCAAGAATAAACAAACAAACAAGCAAACAAAACCCAAAAAACACTGGAGGCTGAAAGCACAGTGTAGAACATGTACTAGGCATGATTAAGGTTCTGGGTTTAATCTCTAGCATGAACCAACCCCACCAAAAGAAATATTGGAAGGCTATATAATAGTGTAAAACAGCTAGGAGCTGGAGATGGGGTACTGGTTAAAGAGGACACAGGTACTTTTCTCAGGACCCACTGTCCGTAACTCCAGTTCCAGGGAATCCATCACCCTCTTCTGAGCTTACACCAAGCACACAGCTGGTGCAGACATACACACAGACAAAACACTCATTCACATAAAATAAAGACAGTTAGGTCTCAAATACAATAGGAAGTCAGTCTAAAGTTGATAGCTCAAAACTAGCAGGGATATTTGGAAATATGAAAATACCAAAGGCATGAGGGCAACTAAGAGCATTACAGATTATCTAAGGGCTGGAGAGATAGCTCCATAATTAAGAACATTTGCTGTTCTTACAAAAGACATGGGTTCAATTCCTAGCACCCACGTGATAGCTCACAAACATCCACAGATACACAGATGTACATGCACACAGGTAACATACACATATAAAATACCTCCCCAAACTAAAAATAAATGTTTTACTTCAAACTGATGTAAGCTGGCCAAGCTGGCATACAAGTGTAATACCAGCATCAAGTTCAAGATCATCCTTGCCTACATAGGTCAGGCTGGACTATCAGAGACCACTTCAAAAGGAGTTGCAATGGTTGCTCTTCCAGAAGTTCTGAATTCAATTCCCAGCAACCACATAGTGGCTCACAACCATCTATAAGATCTGGTGCCCTCTTCTGGTGTACAGGCAGACACGCAGACAGTACACTGTATACATAATAAACAAATAAATCTTTAAAAAAATTTACAGGCTGGGTGCAGTGGTGCACATCTTTGATCCCAGCACTTGGGAAAGAGAGGCAAGAGAACTTTTGTGAGTTTGAGGCCAGCCTAGTCTGAGCTTCAGGGTAGCTAGTACATAGACCTTGTTTTAAAACACCAACCCCACTGACCCCAATTTAAAAACAAAAACACAAAAGAAACCCTAACGTGCAATGAGAACCATGATGTGCATATTTAATACAAGCATTCATTTTAAACCAGGAATGGAGGTTCACGTCTCCGTTAGCATTTGACAGGCTAAGCTAGGATCATGGATCCCAGGCCAATCAGAGTTACGTGATGAAACGTTATCTCAAAAGATTAAGAGGGGGTATCGGGGGGGGGGGCGGGGAATGCAGGTGTGATAGTACACTGTAACCCTATCAATGGATAGGCAGTGGTAGGACCGGAGGTTTGAGGCTGTCCTCTGCTACACTGAGGGATGTACAGGGCTGTAGACTGTAGCCAGGGCTTCAGGTTAAGCGAACTTTGTCACTGGGTTACATCTCCAACCCTTTTTGCATTTTAAAATTTTGACACAAGATCTGGCTAAGTTAGACTCAAGCTCATTCTGCAGCAAAGGCCAGGTGTGGCCTTGAATCCTTTTGCCTCAGCCCCCCAAGTAGCTGGGATTACAGGCTTCAGGCACAGGATCGGCTTTTTTCATTAAAGTTCAAGTGAAGCCCACAACCAGACCCCCACTTGCTTTAGGAGAGATCTGGCCAGTCTAGCCACTCCTGCGGAAGTCACTCACTGTGACCTACTGACTTCTGTTCATCTGTCTAGATGCATCACAGTTCTGAGATTCTGCTTGTCAATCTGATCAAACCAAAAAATTACTTTCCAGGGCTGGAGAGGTGGTTCAGTGGCTAAAAGCACTGGCTGCTCTTCCCAAGAACCCGGGTTCAATTCCTAGCACCCACATGGCAGCTCACAACTGTAACTCCAGTTCGGAGGGATCTGGCAACCATCACACCATGCACATGAAATAAAACCTAAATCAATGACTTTTTTAAAAAATTGCTTCCTGCTGGGCAGTGGTGGTGCACACCTGGGTGGCGGGCAGTGGGGGCAAAGCGGCACAGAGAAACTGTCTTGAAATGCAAAACAGCGGACAAAAATTACTTTCCAATATGGGAAGACGGAAAGAAACACGGAACAAATTGAACTGAATGTTTAATGAATTTACAGGAATACAGGTACAGAATCAGAATTTACATGACTGACACTGATGTTGCTGTTACATTTGCAAAGAAGCTTCACCTAGTTCCTTTTTTTCCAGCTTCCTTGGAGCAATAGCTATTCTTAAGTATCTGCTCTCCACTGTGCTTGACAGTAATTACATCTTCCACATTTCATCCCATCATGGACTGTACTGTTTTGCAGCAAGACTCATCCCACCCAAGTTACGAAAGTCCACAGGCAGTGAAAGCAGCAGTCAAATGCAAAGGCCCAGGGGCTCGGAGTTCTGCGTATCTGCTCACAAAAACCTTCTATTCATATTAGTAAAACAGAATAACAGAAATAAAAGCTACTTTAATGAAAAAGAAACTAGGAAGTGAGGTCATTAAATATAACTACTCATATTTCAAATATAAATACCACGTACTTCCTGATCAGTATCAAGTAGGTGCTAAACTGTTTATCTAGAATCCTGGTCTCAGAGGAAAAAGGCAGAGACAAAGAAGGTGCTTCATGTTGTCAGGTCCATTGGAAACAGCCAGGGGCCTTCAGAAAAAACACACTAGTCTTTCTTTTTATCAGAGACCTCTGTTGGTCCTTTTGTGAGTAATCCATTTGTATCTGCACCCTAAAATGAAAAAAAGTTCAAGAATTATTAGAACAAAAAGGTACTGATTTAAAGAGAATTCCTTCTAAAGCAGACAATAAATTTCAGAATTAACAATAAATTTCCCAGAATCATGCATTCCCCCCCCCCAAAAAAAAGCCTTTACTTCCTGGCCCAGGGTTCAACCCCCAATTCAGGTGGGGGAAAAGAAAGATTCCCTGATCAAAGCCATAAAGCACAAGGATACCTCATTAATCAGAAGCCTAGTTTAAAATCTTCTGGCCGAACGTTAATTACTAAAATGCAGACAAACAAATCAAAGCAACCAGTTCCAGAGGCTTACTGTTCCAAAAGCTTCTGGTTACTCAAGCACTGCCCTTTCACCTGCCCTGCCTTGGGCATTTGAAGGGTCTTACCTTGCAGTCTACTTTGCCTATATTTTTATTGTTGGATTCGCGCACAGCTTTTTTGGGCCATATACGGCTGACAACAGGGGAAAATAGAGGGTACAGGTATGGCTCCAGGAATTTTTTGAAGATCCAGAGCAGAACTGGAATGACAATACAAGGAATGCACACCATCTTCCCAGGCTTGAGTTCCTAAGCTGCTGACACAAACGGGGGAGAGGGGGGAATGAGATAATTGATTAGTGACAGAAAGACTTTGTGGAAAGGATTGTTTCCATGGGTTGGGGTCTATGAATATATTTGCTGAGAGCAAAGGTTTCTAAACTGAAATGCTGCTGTCTGCAAAGTAAAGGAACAGGTGAGCAAACACAGAGATGCCAGCATCCAATCCTTTCCAATCTCTGTGGCTTTCTCACAGATTTCATGATAAAAGACAGTGCCTAACGGTGCCTCCTAGCTTAACAACCAACCTAGGACCAACACACTGAGAAGACAGAACCGACTCAGTCCACAACACGCCATGGCACGGGTATGCCCACACGATAAATAACAATGCAATAAAGAACTTTAAAAATATGGACAGTATGTGCTAGGTACTTCACATAGCATACCCACTCATTTATTGCTCAAAGAACCAGGAAGGGGCCAGTGAGATAGTTTAGTGGGTCAAGGTGCCTGCCATTAGGACCCAAATGGTAGAGAAAACAGACCCCTGTAAGTTGTCCTCTGACCTCCACACAGCTCAGTGGAGTGCTCCCTCTTTATGCACACATACACCAAATCAATAAATGAATAAATAAATAAATAAATGAGCAAACAAATAAGTGGTAATAATGGAATAGTAATAATAATAAAAAAAAATCAACAGAAAGACTGGATGCTCTATAGAGTAAAAAAAAAAAAAAAAAAAAAAAATTATAGTCAGGCATGGCGGTACCTGTCCTTAATTCCAGCATCTGATGTCTATGAGTTGGAGGCCAGCCTGGTCTACCGAGGGAGTTCCAGGACAGCCAGGGCTACAAAGTGAGAAGGATTTTTGTTTTGTTTAAATAATCATTATGGTAAAAAATAGTAATAATAAAAGAAAAACATTACTTATACTCAAATATAGGGTATACTTTGTGTGACTTTTATAAGGAATTGACAATTAACAATAAGCCACTGGGCTGGGCAGTGGTGGCACATGCCTTTATTTATTTATTTATTTTTTTAATGAGTTATTTATTTATTATGTATATAGTGTTTTGCCTGCAGGCCAGAAGAAGGAACCAGATCTCATTATAGATGGTTGTGAGCCACCATGTGGGTGCTGGGAATTGAACTCAGGACCTCTGGAAGGGCAGTCAGTGTTCTTAACCTCTAAGCCATCTTTCCAGCCCCAAGCACATGCCTTTAATCCTAGCACTTGGGAGGCAGATCAATGTGAGTTTGAGGCCACCCTGGTCTACATAGTGAGTCCAGGACAGCTAAGGCTACACAGAGAAACCCTACCTTGAAAAACCAAAAAAGAGAAAAAGAAAAAAAAAAAGAAGAACAAGAAGAAAAAGAAGAAAGGAAGAAAAGAGAAAAAGAATGGCCTAGGCTGTCTTGAAACTAAAACTCCTCTTGCTCAAGTCACCCAAGTGCTGAATTACTGGTGCCACAATGTACATCATCTTTCTTTTATTTTTAAAGATTTACTTATTTATTTTATGAGTTTAGTTGATGTTTTGCATGCATGTATAAGCATGCAGTGCTTGTGTGGTCCAGAAGTGAGCCATGGGGGAGCTGGGATATGAACCAGGGCCTTTGGCTCTTAACCTCTGAGCCATTTCTGCGGTCCCGCAATTCTGCATTCCATTTAAGGATATAACTGAAGGTGTGATGGTTAATAATCAACATTTTATTCGGTATTGTGCTAGTTTTATGTCAGCTTGACACAAGCTAAAATCATTTAAGGAAACTTCAATTAAGAAAATTCCTCCAGCCAAGCATAGTGACACATGCTTTTAATCTCAGCACTTGGGGAGGCAGACGCAGGTGTACTTCCTAGAGTTCAAGGCCAGCCTGGTCTACACAGTGAATTCCAGGACTGCCAGTTACATAGTGAAACACAATAGAGAGAGAGAGGGAGAGGGAGAGAGAGAAAAAAAGACCGAAAGACAAAGACAGTAAGAAAGAAAAGAAAAGAAAGAAAGAAAGGAAGGAAGGAAGAAAGAAAGGAAGAAGGCAGAAAGAAAGAAAAAGACCAGGCTGTAGGCAAGCCTGCATACCATTTTCTTAGTGACTGATGGGGTGAGGGCCCGGCCCATTGTGGATAGTGCCATCCCTCAGCTGAAGGTCCTGTGTTCTCTAAAAAAGTAGGCTGGGCAAGCCATGAGGAGGCCTCTGCATCAGCTCTGTTCCTGCCCTGTTGGAGTTCCTATCCTGACTTCCTTCAATGATGAATTGTGCTGTGGAAGTGTAGGTCAAATAAAAATAAACCTTTTCTTCCCAAATTGCTTTGCTCACAGTGCTTCATCACAGCAACAATAACCCTAAGGTAAGAATTATCCTGTAAGTAAATTGTCTATTTCTAAAAGTTAGTACTTCTAATATTCTTTTTCTATTTTAGACAGTCTCTCACCAAGGAGCCCCAGCTGGCTGGGACTCTCTAGGTGGATCGGGCCTTCCTCTGCCTCTCCAGTTCTGGAGTTAAAGCCATGCCCCAACACAGCCAACCCTTGGTGAATTTGATTCTGAAAGTCAAAAAGAGACAACACTTATTCTATTAAATAAAAAATACTCTTAAATTTACTAAATAATTCTCTTAGGACTAGGATTTCAAGATAAAGAATTATTCTAATTTCATTTCTGTTGCTGTAATAAACATTCCAACAAAAAACAATTCAGGGAAGGGTTTCACTTCACAGTTCCAGGACAGTCCATTACTGTGGGAAAGTTGAGGTAGAAACTGAAAACATGACACCTACAATCAGCAGAGAGAAAGATCCTTGCTTGCTTGCTTGCTCGCTCTCGGCTAGCTTTCTCCCCTTACATTGCCAGGACCTCCTCCTATGGAATTGTGGTGCCCAAAGGGGTTAGGTCTTCCAACATCCTTCAACAATCAGACAACCCCTTACAGACCTGCTCAAAGCCAAATGATCTGGCTCATTTCTCATTAAAACTCATTTCCCAGGTAGTTCTAGGCTGTATCAAGTGATAGTTAAAATAACCAGCACAGAGGCCTTAAGAAGTTTCAGAGCTGGGCTTGGTGCCGCCCTCCTTTAGTTGCAGCACTTGGGAGGCAGGGGCAGGCTGATCTCTGTGAGTTCGAGGCCAGCCTGGTCTACAAAGCAAGTTCCAGGACAGCCAAGGATACACAGAGAAACCTTGTCTCAAAAAATCAAAATAAATAAACAAATAGTTTCAGAACAATAAGAGGATTTAAAATTTTCTAATTTTTAGAATTCCATAAGTTACATGGTTTGACTGTGGAACTCACAGAGAGCTGCCTGCCTCTGCCTCCCAGAGTGCGGGATTACAGGCCTGATCCACTTCGCCTGGCTCACTTCACAGATTTCACGGTGAGGCAGCCTGGATCTGAGCCCTCACTTTCTGAAGGGTGTTTCTAGGGAAAATTACTTGACTGTGCTTTAATTCCCTCATGAGAATCTGAGAACAGAGATAGCACGCAGCTTACGAGAATGCCGTGTGCACTGGACAGTGAGACTATAGCACAAAACAGAAACGTAATACAACAAAACAGGCAGGCCAGGCTTGTGATCCAACTATTGTGTAGGCTAATGAAAAGGGCAGCATAGATGAGTTAGGAAAATCCTACCTCAAAATGAAAAAAACAAAACTTCGTTAGAGGTGGTGGGGCAGGGGCTGGGGATGTAGCTTGGTGAATGAGCACTAACAAAAGTGATAGCCTGTGCTCAACCAGCTGGGAATGGTAGCTCATGCCTTTAATCCGGCCCTTGGGAGGGGAAGGAGGGGTTATCTGAGTTTTAGGCCAGCCTGACTACACAATATCTTGTCAGAAAACAAAACAAAACGGGGAGGAGGGAGCTACAGGGGTGATACAAAGTGAATAAATTGTAATTAATAAAAATTAAAAATCAAACAAAACAATTTTTAAAAACCTTTTCCCCAATTAAAAAAAAAGATCTTTGAGAATTTTACGACTTTTTTTCAGGCCCCTTTCCTACCCATCCAACTTTCTTTCTCTGTCTCTCTGTGCAGCCCTGACTGTCCCGAACTCGCTCTGTCGCAGGATGGCCTCGAACTAACAGAGATTTCGCCAGCGTCTGCCTCCCGATTGCTGGGATTAAAATGCTACCAACACCCTGTCCTTATCTTATATTTTAAATTCTACTTGCAGTTAGTAGTTTTAAAATTCGTACACATTATGCTCTAAATAAAACCCAAGAACCAGTGCCAATAACTACATCATTTCACAAGCTCTCACTATGGAGCCTTGCCTCTGCCTCTTTTGTGATGGGTCCAAAGACGAGAGCCAAACCGTGGCGGAAGCAAGGAGGGAGACACCGAGGGTGACAGACGAAGAACGGTGCCGAGATGCGGGGCCACTGGCGCACTGCACTGCACAGCACCGTCCGGGGACGCCGAGCGCCGCAGGCAGACACCCCCCCTTGCGAGCTCTAACCCCCCAAACCTCACTCACCAGCACCAGGACGCCCGGGGTAATGTCCGCACTTCCGGGAGGCCGGGCTGCCAACAGCCAATAGCATGTCAAGGGGCTGACAAAGGCGTGTACGCCAGCCAAGAGACGCACAGCACGTAATGGTGTCGTATACAGAGCACCCCGCAGTTCCGGGGTTGCGCCATAGCTAAAGCCTCGCGCGCGCCCTATCCGGGTAGGGAAGGGAGGCGCTGTGCGCGGAAACCAATTTCCCAGACACTTGACCGGCTTTTGATTCAAGGGGGAAAACCTGTGCTGGGCTGCCCCAGAGCCGCGAATTTGGAGTAAGGCCTGCCTGGACCTCACCAGCAATAGGAAAGGTCCCGGCACATAATAGGGTGTTGCCAGGCTCAGATTCGCTAAACCAGATTATTTTTTGCGGTCTTCACATGACGATCAGACTGATTTGAAGTCGGAGTATGTGATTATGGTTGTGCACTCCAACGCCTAGCTGACTTCCAAAACTTTACTCAAGGGGGTAAATGTGGAGCTAACTAGAAACTAGGGCTTGGGTTGTTTTCCGCTGCCCATTTTACGATAAGCACTACAGTGGACTGGTCTGTTGGCAAGGTTGTGAATGTGGAAACCCCACTTAGTGCTGGTTGAAACCCAAGGCCTTTTCGGCAATGTCTGACACAAACATTACTGAGGTTACCTTAAAATTTGGGGTATCAGGCGCTGGAGAAATGGCTCAGCGTTAAAGAGCACTGTCTGACCTTCCAAAGGTTCTGAGTTCAATTCCCAGCAACCAAACGTGGTTCACTGCTATCTAGAGAGATCTGGTATGTAGGCCCAAGAAACCGAACTTCCTACAGAGCCCTGTACACCAAAGGTTCACAGAGGAACCAGTATTGTTGCTGCCCAGAAATGTGATAAAAACACATCCATGTGCGTGGGGCAACACATGGGTGATAGTCACAGAATTTACGGAAGTATGGTGCTTTTTCCACCATGTGGGCCTGGACCTATAGGCTTGGCACCTTCACCCTGAATCATTCCTTCAGTACTACTGGCCTTTGAAAAAAAAAAAAAAAAAAAAAAAAGCCTTCACGAAAACACTAGCAAAGGGCTACACATACTACCATATCTTGAAATGTCCTAAGTAGGCAAATGTATACAGAGAATAGTTTAGGGGTGCTGTAGCAACTACAAAGTTTTCAGTGAGTGGATGCTTGACTTGAAAAACCTATGTATTACTATTAGGCCAATGCAGTACTGGCCTCCAAGTGCCAGATGATATTTGGGTACTGACTGCCCTCTAACAAATCATCTGCACCACCCCATGCTACACCCTAGCTTAATTATGATCAACTGCAAAGAATTCCTTCTCCTCCCAGCAGGCTTATCATATACTCAATAGTTCTGGTCAGATCTTATACCCAGCCTTCTATCAGTTCCCCAGTAAATGCTAATTCAACAGTGCTAGACAGTCATTTTTACACTGCTTGGTCAAGTGGGTGTCAATCTGTTTCACTGCTTGACTAAAACCACACCTTTCCCAATGGGGCTCATTTATCTAACAGGTAAATGAGCAATCCTAGCAATCTGCTTATAAACAAAGACCACCAGAAGACCTTTACTTTTATCTGCATTTATTTTATGCTGAATTTATTATTCCCGGGCCATCAGCTTTTGTTTCTTCAGTTTCTTCTGAGATATCTAAAAAGACAAAGAAAGGGACAATTTAAGTTTCCAGTCTAGAAGAAACCCACGTTAAAAATCTTAGGAGCCAAATGAGAGGAAGTGTCCTAATAAACCAAATGCCTAGCTGGGCCACAGGAAACTCTAATAGAAAGTGCACTGAAGAGGGTAAAAGGCTGGCCACAATAGTCTCCTTTCATGGCTGTGTGTGTCCAAAGATAGTCTCCACAGCAACCACCGATGTTCCTAGTAGTTCACACCAGCAAAACTGAGTGACTTACTTTTTTCTTCTGTGCAACCTCCTCTTCTGGCTTTGGAACAATTTGTTCCTTTTCAGTGAGGATCATCTCAATGTGGCAGGGGGAGCTCATGTATGGGTTAATCCGGCCATGAGCTCTGTAAGTTCGACGGCGCATCTTAGGTGCCTTGTTCACCTGGATATGTTCAATGACTAGAGAATCTACATCTAAACCCTGGAAAAGGAAGAGTAATTAAGCTAAGTATCTGTTTTATCTTCAGTATCCCAATTTCTAATGTGGATTACTTTGAATTACTGTTTCTATTGCCAAAGTGCACTATGTTATACTTTGTGTTTTAGGTACTAGTATAAGTTTTTTGAGACAGGGCTTCTGTAACAGCGCTCTGGTTGTCCTGGATATTTTGTATTGACCTTGAACTCAGAGATCCACCTGCCTCTGTCTGGGATTAAAGGTGTGTACCACCTTTAATCAACATGGCAAGCTATCTCATTGTATTAAGTAAACCCAGGTAAGAAGGATGCCCATTCTCCTTCCCTCTCACAGTACATACTACTTTTCTTTTTAAAAGGTATAACCTTATTGCAAAGGAAACCATGTATAATTATTTCCAAGTGGGAAGAAGTAATGATTATCCTACCTCTAGACACAGTTACCTATCCCAAACTCCTAAAACTCAACATTTCCTTTATAACAAACTATACCACCACTAGGTCTAACATTATTCAAAAGACAAATGGCACAAGGTGAAAGTATTTTTTGGTGTGCCACACCCTGATCTGCACTCATCAATATATAAACCCCAGGCTAAGAAAAAGATTTGTTTGGGGTGTGGTGTTTTTAATAGAACTAGGGATGGAGGAAACCATTAGGACACAGCATATAATGCTTCTGAACACCTTTAGGCAAGATTCTGTAGTGCTCGAGGTACAAGTACAAGACAAAAGTTGCTCTGGGGGCTGGAGAGATGATGGCTCAGAGGTAAAGAGCTCTGGCTGCTCCTCCAGAGGTCCTGAGTTCAATTCCCAGTAACCATGGTGGCTCCCAACCCTCAATAATAATCTCTGGCACCCTCTTCTGGTGTGCAGGTATACATGCATACAGAACAGTGTATACATTTTCCAGTATATCAAAAAATATTACTGAGGATACACACACACCCGAGCAATAATTTCCAAGATATACAAATAACATGGTAATGGCTTAGGTACCTTAAGTTCAGCATTACTCTCTGCATTTTTAAGCATATGCAGCAAAAATTCAGCACTCTTTTTTGGCCACCGACCTTGAGTCCAGCCCCACTGTTTGGCCTGAAAGAACAAAGGGTAAACAGTTTTGTTACTTTCCCTGATAAATCCGTATTAGACCCCCAATTAAAAAAGATGGTGGCTGACAGCAAGGTTGCTCAGAACATGTTTTATTTCATGGTTAATCCAAAGGTGTCCTAAGATCCATCATCACAGCAACCAAACCATAAGAGACTTTAGCTCCCATACGCCACCCTATTTAACTTCTCACCTGGGCACACCTCCCGACTCCACCGTTATACCGCCGGAATGGCACACACTGCTTCTTTAAAGTGACATCTTTCAGATACTTGGTGGCTTTTCGGATATGCATACCCTTGATGGCCTGGGCGGTTTCCCGGGTGTTCTAACATAAGCCAGAAAGTTTTGGTTAAGTGTTGATCTTCCAATGTTAGAGTTGGGAGATAAATACGCAGTAAAATGCCCAAGGTCATCACCCTGTTATTATATACAGGGTCACACAATGTTATCAAGCATTCACACACCCAACGACCAACATATATATGTATATAAATAAAAAGTGGCTGCTCAGAACGTATTTATTTTCACGGTAAATCCAAAGGTGTCCTAAGTAAGTCATCACGGCAGCTACCTTTCAAACGACAATCGTTAACATGACCACAACTCCCTTACCTTAAAGTGAACACGAAGATTTGAACCTCTTGATTTGCATGCTACAAAAACATAAAAGGAAAGTTGTTTGTTTCGTTACGCACATTCCAAAAACAAAACAAATCGAAACAGAACCATGTCCTTTTTAGTCACTTACATTTCGTAGGATTTTCTGGATCAAGAGAGTAGCGAACCATCTTCAAGGATCACCTGTGAACATAACACCTATTAACAGCCAGCTAGTTACCAAGGAGTTTAATTAAGCATACCAACTGCTGCTCAGAGAATAATTGCTTTCACGATTAATCGAAAGGTGTCCTAAGAAACATCATCATCGCAGCCACCTTCTTCAATCAGGGTTTCTCTATGTAGGCCAGCGTGCCTTCCCAGTGCTGGGACTAAAGGCCTTCCATTCGGGTCTGGCTGTTCTCCCGCAACCCCATGCCTCTACACTGGGACTCAGGACTGGCATGGCGAAGCCAACCCCAGCCCTCTGCAGATCCCTCCTTCACCCCCGACCTCGCGGCTCCCCACATACCCCACGTCCTGATGCGCCCAAGGAGCAGCACTGAGCCCAAATGACTGAAGTCTGCACCCGGCTTTACTCTCGCGGGCACTTTCCTGCATCACCGCCACTAACGCGCCCGTCTCCTCCGCCAGCGGCCGGGCCCTGGCCCCCATATCCGCCCCTTGCGCCCCTCCGCACAGAGAGCGGCCGCCTGTGGCGAGGACCCGTAGCCCTGAGAGCTCAGATGCCGGGGGCCGCGACGCAAGCAGCCCCGAAACCACGATGGCGGCGGATTCGCCACGAGAGCACGAAGCAGAGTAACACTCACCTCTGGCCGCTTTCAGGAAGAGGAAGCGCGAGGGCTACTGGGAGAATTCATGAGACCTCGACCTCTCGCGAGACTTCCTGCCGGAGGCACGAGATCCGGGGAGAGGGAGGGCCGAGAAGGAAAGGAGCGAGTGATGTTTTTAGAAGGTCAGGAAGGAATTGCGTCATTAGAGACTGTCTCAAAATTCTCAGTTTTTAATTCCAAAATTTAAACAAATAAATTTTAAGTATCAGGAAATAAAAACACTCTTGAAGCATAGGACATGAATTACTAGACGTGAACGAGAAATTTAGCCACCGTAGCTGTTAGATTTGGTTATTGTCAACATGGACCTCCGATAGTCGTTTGTAGATGGACGGTTAGGATAAAAGGTCCGAGCAAGGAATGGCTGTGCTAGCTCTTAATTCCGGCACTCCGGAGGTAGAGGCAGTGAGCCTTACTAACTTTGACACCAGCCAGGGTTACTTAAAGACCTAAGTGGAGGCCGTAGAATGGAGACCAGGGCCGGAGAGAACGCTCAGCACTTAATAGCATTTGCTGCTCTTCAATAGAACCAGGGTTCGGTTCCCAGCCACTACCCACAAGGTAGCTCACTTGTGTTACTCCAGTTACAGGGAATTAAGAGTCTTCAGAACTCCGCAGGCACCAGGCACACCCGTGGTGCTTAGACATACTTGCAGGCAAAACACTCATACCCGTAAATTAAATAAATTATTTTTAAAAATAAAATAAAAAGAATTCAGTAAAATAAAAAGAATTCGAAGCAAGGGAAGTAGGGGAGGAGTGGGGGTAAAAAAAAAAAACAGGAAGGGGAGGGGAATAGGGAGGAGAGGGTCAGTTAGTTTATGTTAATTATGCAGATTAGGCTTACTGAAGAATCTGGCTCAAATAGTTGTTCCCCAGGACCAATTCCAGGTCTTCATTAGTTACAGAAGACCTGTCGGCATTTTCTTTTCCTTTCTTCTTTGTCCAAGGTCACCTCTCTGATTCGGTTACAGATTGCGCTAGATCTTCTAGGTCGCCACTTCCAGGCAACTCAGACTCCAAGTCACTGAGTTGGGCTGGCTTGGCTCCTTAGGTATGTTTTCAAAGATCCTCTCCTTTCCTCTACCCTCAGTCCCAAATACTGGATATTATATTTTCTCCTTAGTGTTTCCCTTTCTTCACAAGCTTTTACTACAGGCTGCAAACTCCCAAATAAATTCTTGAGCTAGATAGACCCAGATATCAAACTGCTTTCTCAGTATTTTTCCCAGGGATCTCTGGGGTGAATATTTAATTCACCCTTAAATAGAACCTTGGGCTTGGATGTAGTTTAGAGATGGAATATTTACCTAAACTCTATCAAGAACTGGGTTTGGTCTTCACCACTGAGGAAAAAAAAATTTGGAGGATTAAGAGCTCTAGGCAAGGACGGGGAATGATACAATTACTTCCCTATAGGGAACAAACGAGGGATAGGAGCAGACACAAGGAGAGGGATGTTAGAGGTTTTTGCAGGTCCTGAGGGTCACTTAAGCTAGGCTGTTTCCAGGTCCTGAGGGTCCCTTAAACTAGGCTGTGAAAAGTAGTCCAGTTATGGAACTCTTCTGGAGGTGGGACCAATAAAATTAGCCAACGGACTGTATACTGGAGGTGGTGTAAAGACAAGGAAACATGATCTAGATTAAGTTTCAAACTTGGAACAAGTGGCTCAGGAACCTATTTAACATAGCAGAGCAGACCTGGTCTCCAGGATTTCCCAGCATTCCTCAGTGTTGCAGGGTATGGCTGCCATACTATGCCCTCTGCCCTGAACTTTCCAGCCCAGGGGCTGGGCTGCCCTTCCCTCAGAGGCTCTTCTCTATATAGTCAGACATTTTGGTTACCCTCCCCTTCTTCTCTTTTGCATCTTTGGCCTCCTGGCTGGTGTAGTTGGCTGCCCTTTCTTCCTTCTCTTCCCCCTTCTCCACAATGTTCAGTGTTATGACCACTCTGAACTCTCTTAGATGTGTCTGCCTCTGGCTGTGCTCTCCCACATATCTATAATAAGCTTTCTCCTCCACCATACCCAAAAACAGGCATGTTCCTTTTCTTTTCGTTTTTCTTTTTTCCATTCAGTCTCCGAATTTCCTGATCAAATATGGAGTGGTGCAAACACGCTGAACCTAGAGGAGGGACGAGAGTGATAAAATCAATAGTCTGTGTGACCTTATTCAGTATTTTGTCTTCTCAGATGTGCAGTCTCATGCCACTCAGCACTCAGGATGCTGAGGCAGGAGGATCATGAGTCCAGGCCAGCTTGTGTTACACAGTGAGTTAGAGGCCAGCCTGAGCTATATATAAGAAGATTCCTCTCTGAACGGTTTTTTTTTTTTCTTCCCAGATTTTAGCTTAGGAATATTTAAAACACATACACACACAAAGAAGTGTACAGGCACTTAACTAAACTTCCAGAGCAATCTATTTTTGTCTTTTCCTTTCTCTCTATCTGGCCAGGAACCCCTGATCTTCCTGCTTCTCTCTCTCTTTCTCTTTTTTTAATTGTGCTTTTTATTTTTATGCCTCCTCCTTTAATCACAGAAGTATTTTAAGCAAATCTTAAATCTCTTCATTTAGAAGCATCTTAATGCGTATCTCTAATGGATAAAGATTCCATTTTCCTCCAGGTAGCCTTCTCAGGCATCCTCCTTTTTACGCTTCCATTTTGATTATAACCATGATACCATTAGCATACATCAAACCATCATTGTCAGCAACAGTGCCTTAATATAGCTCATACTTTAGTTTGAGAGTAGTCCCCCCCCCGCAAAAAAAAACCCCTTTACAGTGTGTTCAAATCAGAATCAAGGCATTATCCTAACTGAAAGATCCCCAGAGGGTATCTTCCGTCAGAGAGACCCCCTCCCAAAGAACAAGGAGTCCCTTTGGATGCAAACAGCAAGAGGCTTTTATTTTGATTCACGAGTACTTGGGGCAGCAAGGTCACTCGGGAGGACCTTGCGCGCCTCCTTGGGGAAAAACTGGGGTTTTTATAGGGTTTTAGAGCAGAAGCACTGGTACAGAAGCGAGAGGGCATGGTTACAGGGGGCTGATTGGTACGTTTACACGAGACTACAATTTGTGTCAAAGTTTGGCAGGGGCACCCAGATTCCAGGAACTGGGTGGTCAAGGGGGGTAGGATGACCCCTTGACGTGGCCCGCCACCTGTTATTTTGTTTTTCCCTATCTTAGCTGAAACAGTCTCACAGATATCTATGAGAGTGATTAACACAAACTGTTTTTAGTATGACTGGGGCAGCCTGACCACAGATATCCCAAGTGGGTGACACAGCTAGGATTTTTCAGTAATTTTCCAGTTTCTCATCTGGCCTTCAGAGTTTTATAAAACAGTGGTGTCTCACAAAATGGCGTTAGCTATGTTTAACTTAGTGTGAGGCTGGGGTCTTTCACTAACACTGCATTTGAGAGGTTGCTCTTTACATATCAATGACGGTTCTTCCCTTTCACACTCTGTGTTGCTCCCTTTGCCCTCGTTCTTTGCTCATTTATGGAAGAGATTAGAGCAACTGGTGTGTAAAATCTCCTCACTTCAGGATTTGCTTGTTGCAAGTATATCATGTCTTTAAACATTGTATTATAGTCTCCAAATTCCTAAATACATACCAAAACTTGATCAGATTAATTTCCTTGGTTTTCCTTTTTTGACACAATGTCTATATAGCTCAGACTGACCTCAAAGTCACAGTCCTCCTCAGACTCCCTAGTTCTGGGATTACAGGAGGAGTGCCACCATGCCCTCCTTGTGAGGTAGTCTTCTAACAAGTGGAGAACTAGAACTTGGGTTCCCACAAGGTGGGATGGGAAACACAGGTCTTAATGACCTATTCAGATTGCGGTGTGGCTAAGAAACAGGTCCAGAGGAGACAGAGTGAGGATATGAAGCCTGAGCTCTTCCCACTGCCCTTACTGAATAACCATCCTTTCCTGATTGCTCCAGATTGCTGGTGGGGCAGCTGTGTCACTGCTGCTGGCTTCTTTCCCTTCCTTGCCTTAGGCTGCCCACCTTCTAGTCATCCCAGACCGAGTCTGGTCCACAATCTCTAGTTCTGTGACCACTACTGCCTGCTGTCCTCAAGATGGGCCTGAAAAGGAGAACTTCTACCCAGTGTTGGGAGTGCGTGGGGGTCTATTCTGGGACTGGGTTCCAGCCCCAGGTAAGCTGTAGAGAAACCTAGTTGACAAAGGATGGCAAGGCCGAAGAAAGTGATAATGAACTGCATGCAAATGCCCTTGGACTTTTCAAACAGGAGTAAAACACAATTTCCATTTGACTTTCCTTAATAGCGACTACTAGGGTTTAATAGTGAAGCCTGGGGCTTCCTTTACTCTGTAGATCTCCCCAGAGATGCAGAAAACAACAGACCCTTAGCCTTTTCCCAGCAGCAGCCATTGAGTCTACTCGCTGACCAGCAGTGAGAGATGTCAAGTGGGCCCTGCAGGAGTGTGTGACAGTTTGTCCAGACAACTGATCTTCTTCAATCATGGATCCCTTGGAAGGTCAGCAGCCTTATTAAACCAGCTGACCAAGATGGGTTGGCCTGCCCATCTTCTCAGAAGAGCAGGATTTTAAGAGTGAATATTCCATGTTTAAGTCTTGCAGCATGTCCATTATTCCTTTGCCTCTGGAACAATGCTCTTCAATATAATGCTGCTTTGGTTTCTGCCTCCAGGAGAGTATGGAGAAAAGACTTAATCCCTTGGTGGAGATTTGCTCTGCTCTGCACAGTCTGATTAGCCAGGAAAAGGGGAATTGCTTTCTGACAAGAAGGGGGATGTAATCTTTCTGTAGGGGGTCAGAGTCCTTTGATTTGCTTCCGGGGACAGGAGTGTTGTGGCCATGTGTTGTGTATTGTGTCCCTGTCCCCATGTTGTGCCATCTTGTCCTGTGCACACCCACGCCCACCCCAGTCTTTCCCTGACCTTCTGGAGCTAGGATGGTTTCTGGAATTGTGCTCATCCCGAGGCTTTCTTGAGGGATTGTGCTCTATTTTGTTTCCCTGACACCTTAATTCCCGATGCTACAGTTTACTCTTTATCAGTATAACTCCATTTCTGCATAGATTTTAGGAAGTATGAAGATTTTGAAGGACACATTTTAACTTTTATTTATTATTATTATTAATATTATTATTTAGTCTTAGGAGTTCCACGTTGCTAAGGTTAACATTGAATGTTAGTTCCTCCTGCTTCTACCTCTCAAGTTCCTCTCAAGATTATAGTTATGTGCCCCACATCTGGCTCTAGAGGAGATTTAAAGTACGTTTTCAGGGTTAGGGGCTATTGAAGTCAGTAAAACATTCTTCTTGAAAACATGAAGACTTGAGTTCTATCCCTAGAGCCCAGGCCCAGTGCCCAGAGACAGAATTTAAGTAAGCCATTGGTCTAGACTAGTTGGTGAGTGCCAGGCCGGAGACTATATCTAAAAACAGAAAAGCTAGAGAGTGCTTGAGGAATAACTTGAGGCTGAGGGTGCCCTCTGGCCTCCACACACACATGCTCACATATGTACCTTTGTCAGGCCCATTGTTTGTGTAGCCTGGGGAACGGGTCAAGAGCAAGAGTGTGCTGAGACAGTTCCAAACCCTGAAAATCTCAACCGTGAGATGGCTCCATCCTTGTTCTGTGCTTACATGTTCTGGGTGCATGTAGTCTTGCCACCCCCACCTCCGTCATCCTCGAGGTAGTCACATAGCCTGGTAAACAGAGCAGGTTCATCTAGAACTGGGAATCTCTCTCCATGCAAATGAAGTGTTCAAAGCACCTCAGCTCCAGCCAATGATGTACATGCACCCCCCCTCCCTACCCATTCCCCCAAGGTTTATACAGCCCTTATTCCCCCCAGTAAAGAGAGATGGATCACTGGAAGGGCTGTGCCATTGAAAGGGCTGTATCACTGAAAGAGCTGTATTGGAAAAACCCAACGACATTCCCTCTCACACATGACCACATACAGAAAAGAAAGGTGATCTCTACATACATCTTTATTATACATTTACAGTTGATGTTTTCGGAGATTTGTTTTTGTCATTTGACAGGCTACTTTTTGTGTATCATTTTTCTTTTCTTTTCTTTCCTTCTTTCTTTTTTTTTTTTTCCAAGACAGGGTTTTTCTGTGTAGCCTTGGCTGTCCTGGACTCACTTTAGACCAGGCTGGCCTTCAACTCACATCGATTCGCCTGCCTCTACCTCCCTGAGTGCTGGGATCAAAGGCACTTGCCACCGTGCCCAGCTAATAAAAGTGATTTTAAAAGTACATTTTTCTTAGCTGGTGTTGTGACACATGATTTTATTTCTAGCACTGGGGAGATAGAAACAGATGGAGCTTGAGGTTACATTGTAAGATCCTATTGAAAACAAACAAAACAAAACATAAAGGTACTTTTTTTTTTCATCTTGTTATAAGCAGTCATCATGGGTTTTGTGTGTCTGTGTGTGTGTACATATTCGCCTGTGTGTGCATGAGATTTCCTTGTGTAACTTCATAGGAAGCGATGTCCCTAGGTTGTTTTAGGAACATGTCCTATTGGACACATCTATGACCCCCGTGCACATGTCATATATAACTGTCATCACATTTTTGTGCGTGGAGTTAAAGCCATTGTTATATTTAGAAGAATGATGCCGCAGTAGTCAAGCACAGTACTACAGCTAAGGACTTAGATCATGTGTTTCTGCTCTGCTATATTATCTCACCTGGATTTCGGTTTCACCTATTGTTTCACATACAAACCTGCTTCACAGGCTCAGTTCCATATTGATTCTACCTCCTGTTCTACTGCAAAGCAAGCCTGTACTGACACGGACAAGAGAATCCACCAACAGTCGAAGAGTGCATGGGAGCTTCTTGCCCTGATTAGCTACCATGATTTGTGACTTCTACATCCCAAATCTAGACAAAGTCTCTGGGAGGGAAACTTCTCTTTCATTGAAACATACATACATGTCCAAAGAGATCTATGGACTAGAGACAGTGGTTATGTTAAAGGTCTTTTCCTCTTCACAGGAAGGGAAGAGATTTGTGTGAAGCTGAGGGAGGGTCCAGATGACTGCTGGAGAACATCCCAGTTCTCATTCATAAAAGACCAACAAGGATGTAAGTATGTCTGATGGTTAATCTACATTCTCAATGTAGATTAGATTTAGACTTAACTAAGAAACATATGTCTGTGGATTGTTTCCGGAGGTAGAGCCCAGCTGAGTGCAGGCGGCACCATCCCGTGGGCTAAGGTGCCAGACTGAAATACTATAAAAAAGGAAAAGCAGGCTGAGCGCCAACATCTCTCTTTGAATTCTCTTTGCCGACACGGTGGGACCGGCCTCCTCCTGCTGCCGTTGGTGGGTTTTAGTCTTCTGGAAGTAGCCTCCCAAATTCTGGGATTATAGGTGTGCACTGTCATTCTTGCCGTCTGCGGATGCCTTGCTTCTTCACGGCGTCACTTAGCTTTTAATTAGGTGGACTTCAGGTAAATCATCTTGACTCAAGTACATTATAAATTTTTGTGTCTTCCTCACATAATCATTCTGGAAGACAATACAGGTAACCAACCATTAGGGATGTGAGTATTGAAGCCTGAATGTGGTGGTACCTCTCTGATTCCTTTGAGACATGTAGGACATTGTAATAGTAACTCTTATTCTCCTGATGTAATTTTCACCTCAGAGGCTAGCTGTCTTTATCTGCTAATCTATGTGCTATTATGATTGGCTGGATAAATGTTGATTGACCATCAAATATTTATAGTGCATGTGTGTGTGTATACACTGGAAATCAAATCCACATCCTGAAGCATGCTAACAGGTGTTCTGCTACAGAGCTACATGCTTATTAGACTTATCTAATATTTTATTAATACCAGTGATATTTGTCAGATTAATATTTTTATTAGATCTCATAAAAGTATAAAATTTTTGTTTTTTCATAAACTAAGAAATTTAATTGTGGTCTAGAGAGTTGGCTCAGAGGTTAAGCACACTGGCTGTTCTTCCAAAGGTCTGAGTTCAATTCCCAGCAACCACATGGTGGCTAATAGCCATTTATCATGAGATCTAGTGCCCTCTTCTGGCCTGCAGGCACACATGCAGATGGAATACTATATAAATAATAAATAAAATAAATCTTTAAAAATAAAAAAATTAATTGCAAGACATTTTCTAATTTGAAATATTTCACACCAGAAAACTTTTTGGGTAATACAACTAATTTTTGCAAACTCTTTACTTTATTCACCATTATTAACATTTTATTTTACCTATCACTTTCTATATGTAATATGTATACATAGAAATGTATATTTGTATAGTGGTTCATGCCTGTAATCCTTGCCTAGAGGCAGAGGTAAGAGGATTGTTGGCAGTTTCAGACCAGCCTGGATTAGAGTGAGATGGTGTCTCCCAAATCGAACCACGCAGCTAGAGAGACAGCTCAGTAGCTAAGACCCCTTGTGGCTCTTCCAGAGGACCCAAGTGTAGTTCCCAACATCATGTCAGGTAGTTCACAATCAGCTATAACTCCAGCTCCAGGGGATCTGGTGCCCTCTTCTGGCACACAGGTGCCAAACATTCACACAGAAACAGACACACCACATAAGAAAGAAACAAACAAATGAACAAACAAACAAACAAAAATGTAAATCAAACCAAAGTGGAACAAAACAAAACAAAAAACAAAAAAGAAAAAGAAGCCAATAACCCTCCAGACCTATATGTGTATATGTATGTGTATAGAGACACATTTATATATATGTACCAAAATATACATCTTAGCATATTCTTTAATCACTTGAAATGAACTTAGAGACTTCGTGTCTACATAGTTCCGTGTGTCTTTCCTAAGAGCAGATTGCCTCGCATATGCGGTGCTGACTGATCTCTCCACACTGGCCTCTTTGCTGTTTCAGAGAAACGGGAACTCACGGACATGCTGTTGCTCTTGACGCCTTTGCCAGGAGCAGCTGCCCTGGTCACGGTTACTTCCCCGGAAGCTGAGGCCCCTGCTCCCTTCCCAGCACACATCCGCCGCTACTCTCCACCAGTGCATCTTGCCTTATTGACCTCTCATGTGTCCCACGGAAATGCCTCATTGGTTGTTGTCTTGTTAAGCTTGAACTTTCTTTCCCCTAAACTGTAAGCTTTGTGAGAACATAGCCCTTTTCTTTTTCCCTAGGACCTAGGATAATTCTTTGTTCATTTCATGCTTCCAAGAAATATTAGTGGAATTAATGATATGCACGATGCTTTCCTTTCTGAGTCATAGCTGAGGATACTAAGAAGAGAAAAAAAAAAAACAAACAGAAGAGACACCATGACCACGGCAACTCATAAAGTTAAGCATTTGACTGGGGCTTGCTTACAGATTCAGGTTATCCTTAGGGTAGGGAGATGGCAGCGTGCAGGCAGACATGGTAACATGGCAGCTGAGAGTTCTACATCCAGATCCTCAGGCAGGAGGAGAGAGAGCCACTGGTTCTGACTTGGGCTTCTGAAACCTCAAAGCCCACCCCCAGTGATCTGCTTCCTCTAACAAGGCCGCACCTACTCCAGCAAGGCCACACTTCCTAATTCCTCTAAATTGTGCCATTTCCCGATGACTAAACATTCAAATATATGAGTCTATGGGGCCCATTCTTACGCAAACCACCACAAGAGCCTAGGATCAACCCGTCTGCTTTCCAGTGCTGAGGTTATAAATGCACTGGCATGTCTGAATTTTCACGTGGGTGCTCGGGGTCTGAACTCAGGCCCTCAGGCTTTACACAGCAAGCACTTTACCTACTGTCACGTCACCAGCCCATTCCATTCATTTAAACATACTGAATCCATTGTATTGATATTTATTGAAGGGTTAGCATATCCCAAACACACCTCGATAAATGTTCTTTTAAACCCCTCACGATAACTCTAAGACTGGGGTCAACATGTGTAGAACATCGTTGAATTTGTGCCTGGATATCTGCCCGCTCCCTCCTTCACCCTTCTGTCCAAGGCTTAGGATATCTTTGACTCTTCTTTCTTCCCTCTTACAAAAGACAATGCCTTCCTGACTGGATCTTTGTGAATATTGGTTGCTCTTTGTACCGGTTATGCTAAATACTCCAATTTTCTTGTTACAAAGAAAGGCTATTGAACTTTGTAAACCACAGAGCTGGTAAAGGACTGAGGACTAGTCTCTAGCGTGAATCCTTTGTGCGTCAAATGAATATCAGCGAGTATTTTGGGTAACAGGAAAGTAATTCTAGAACTCGGAGAGACCATAGGACAGGCCTGTAGCAGAGGGGGAAGAGATGAGAACGGAACAAGGAACAAGTTGCTGTGTCTTCCCCCATCGTCTCCATAACAGCTTTGTAAACTGCGCCCTAACTCTGATAGGTGGCTGAGGATTCATTCAGTTGGGGTTCAAGAGAGGAGGGCTTAACGTCACCGGGTCTCTCCCCATTACACCAGCCAGCCGTGAGGAAAAACCCCGGAAAGGGATACAGGAATTCTGGGAAGTTTTGCCTTGGATTTTGTAAAAGGTTAGCCTAGAAACTCTAGGGTTGTTTATGTGCAGACCAAGATCTTATCACAGACGGCCGAGTAGCAACTGGGCCACTAGATGGCGCCAGATCGGCGTCAGGGGTGCTTTCGCCTTCATTTATGTGGAAGAGCAACAGTCGTAAAACATCGTAAAACCGACGATGTTCTGATGAACTCGGTGCTTCTTCGAAACTGAGCTTTGAAGCTTTGCAGTCGTGAGATTGGGAATGGAGCTGGGGCTGAGAAGGGGGACCCAGAGTCCTAAGGAACTGTGCCTGTAGGGTGATAGTCCAGTAATGAACCCGTATTCCCACACCAGGGAAACCTGATACTCAAAAGGCCCGGCAGCATTAGGGCAGGAAGGTCTGAGGAGGTCATCCGGCCCATTACTACAGAGATGAAGAACTATTCCTCAAGTGCTCTCCGCGAGGAGTATCCCCCAGTTATAGCCAATTGCTTGGCTATAAATATAAATATAAATATATAAATATATCACATGCCTTAGAGCCTCCCTAGTAACTGTATGGATCCTACAAATTTTACTTCCTTGCTTTTTGTTTTCAAGGGAAATTTTGCTTCCTTCTTCCCTTTCCTCCCCTTCCCTCCTTCCTTCCTTATGAGACGCTGTCACACATACACAAACATACACAATACATACAAACTGCCCCCACCAACACAATAAACAAACAAACAAAAAAAGTGTTTCCTGAGTTTGAGGGTCTGTCATAGTAAAGAGTTGGCTCTGAGGAGGGAACCATGGAGCCCTGGTTTATAGCCAGGGGATCAGAAGTAGAGCTGACAATGTAAGTACTTGTGGTTGGTGTCTTGTGGGACAGAGACCTGGAAGCAGGGGTCAGGGTCTACCAGGTTAGTGGGTTAGAATTGAGCGGACTTAAAGGATGCTCCACTGCTCTCTGCTGGAGAACTGCTTGGAGCATGGACAAGTCATTTGAACATGTGGTTTCAGAAATGAGTGAGGAGTGGTGTTTGGGAAGAGGGAGAGGAAAGCTGATGTTTTCTCCTTCAGATGGTAGGACTCAACAAGAGGGGATTACATGGGGATGAGCACCAGCCAGTGGGTATCAGAGGGGCATCCTGGACTGCCAGCCATGACACCTTGCTGTATGAGTGAAGAAACTGAAGGCCAGCGCTGAGTGACTCACCAAAGGCTCATCCATACAACACACAGAAGGGATTCGAACAAGGCCCACCGGTGTTACACTGAGTGAATATGGGTTCAGATTTCACCCTGCGTGGTCTTTATTGTGCAACTTGATGGGACTTAGAGTCAAATGGAAACAAACCTCTGGACATGGCTATGGTTTTCTAGATTGGTTTAATTGTGGTAGGAAGACTCAGCATAAATGTGGGTAGTACCGTTTCATGGACTGGTGTTGGTATAATGTTTTTTTAAATGTATACACCTTACCTTTGTTCATTCAAATACTGATTTCTCCCCCACCCCACCCCCTACTCTCTGGTTTCAATCCGGATATTGCATTGTGATACTCATTCTAAGCATCCTATCTCAACTCTTGTGTAAACAGGACAAAATAAAACAATTAGACACAATGTTGAACAGGGAGGAGCCAGAGAACAGGAAAGAGGGGAGGAGCCAGAAGGCAGGAGATGAGAAGGTGGAGAAGGGGCGAGAGGAGAGGGAGGAGAGCAGAGCTGGAGGAGAGATCTTGGAGGACGTAGAGCATGAAACAGACCTAAGATTTCACAAAAAGCAAGTATATTGTGGAAAATCTAAATGTTAGGAAACTGAGGGCTTGGAGGTTTAGGAGGGAGTAAATATTGCCCAGCATTGTGTTCTAGGTTAACTAAAAACCCAGTCTCTGTGTGGTGATTTGGTTATATAGCTGCTTAAGATTAACAGCAAGCTTTACTAGAAGATAAACCAATAATAAATATTAATAACTTCCTACAACAGACTGGGTTCCCAGACTGAATGAAAATGTGTATTCACCACTCTCTGCTTCCTGACTGGGGCTGAGCTGCCTCCAGCTCCTGACCAATGACTCCATGCTGCACTGTCACAGGGAAGACAAGTAACTGAAACAGAATCTGTCAAGGTCCGCAGCCTCCCCAGGGAAGCCCTGCAGGGCTGGCCCTCCTCCAGTGAGCATCTCTTGAGGGTAAAGTTCTCAGCGATGGCCCCTGCTGTTCCCATGTGCAAGTGCCCTCTGAAGGCACACAGCTTTATCAGGGAGGGAAAGCAGAGGTATCTTTTGGCAAGTCACACTCGGTTTTCTTCTGCTCCCTGCAGCTGGGGTTGCAACCCTTTCCAGGTACATTGTATCCCAGCTGGTCACCCGATGATGGAGTCCCATTCATCTGGCAGCATTGGACCAATGGATGGGGCGGATGACTCACCCCACTGTCTATTGCCTCAGAACAAACTCCTTGTCTTGCTGGCAATTCTTTTATCGGTTGCTGAAATTGTGTCAAACTGCATTCTGGGGCAAACAGGCACAACTTTGTTTACAAGACAAGGCTAAATTGATTTATTTGGCTGGCCAGCAATACTGTGCTACTTCAATTTTAAGTTTCTGATATGAAGTCAGGCAGAAGTATCTCTGTCGTGCTCGTTGGACTTGGAGCTGAGCTCCGACAGGGCCGAAGGGTCTGAAAGTCAAAGTCTGACTCTTTGAATCCTGGTTCGGCTGATGCTTGGTTAATTCTTTGCTTGGTTATACTTCCCAGACAGAGCTGGGATGTGCTGAAAACAAGAGCATTCATCCCAAGGGGAACAGGAATGGGCTCCTGCTCTCAGGGATTTTCTTCTGTTATTTCAACCAGCCTGGTTTGCTCTCCCTCCCCTTATGTCTCTGAGCTTTTTTTTTTTTTTTTAGAAAGTCTTGCTGGTTTCTGTGTCACTCAGTTAATGAACAGGCTTAGGAACGCCCTCTCTACTCCTGGCACTGGCATGCTGAGTCTCTTCAGTTGACACAAACTGAACCTGGGGGTGGCTGAGGGATTAAACGACATGACAGGAATCAAAGCAGAAATCCTTTTCAACACCTTTCTATCACACTTGTCCAGGCCACAGCCTTCTGAACTACCCCCGTGCACAGCTACTGCTCTCCTCCAAAATCCAGTCTCCGGCCTGTACTGCTTTGTCTATCTCTGATCTCTGTGTGTGCTGTGTTTTATCCACTTTTCTTGTCCTTGATCCCTTCAGCTCTTTCACATTCGTTCAGTATGTAGGATAATACCTTTGTCATCTCTGGGTTCAGTTTATCTTTATGGAGTGACCCCTTAATTACAGCAGGGATTCATGAAAGGAGACATTTCATTTTCAATTATTGGGGCTGGAGAGATGGCTCAGCCATTAAGAAGAGCTCTGGTGCTTTCCCAGAGGACTCAGATTCAATTTCCAGTGTTGACATGATAGCTCACAGCTGTCTGTAACTCCAGTTCCAAGGGATATGATTTCTCTTCCAGCTTCCATGGGCACCAGGTACCATGGATGTATGTGCATGTATGTGCATGTAGGCAACCCACCAGTAGATGATAGTTTATATTTTGAGGGGGCTCCCAGATAAAAGACACAGAGACTTATTAGATTTATTAATAAGCTGTAGGCTCAGTAACTGGGCAGATACGCTGTTAAACCAATCCTCTAAGCTAGTCTGGTTACTTCCTGGCCACATGCCCCAAGTTACTTGCCATATTGGTCCTGCTTGGGCTGTTTCTCTCCATCAGGCCAGTTCCTCATGGTGACATCCTTTCTCTCTCTCTTCTAATTCCTTGCCCTCTCCCCTGTCTCATGGTCCCTGCCTCAGACCCCAAGCCCGGGAACAGAAACTTCGCCTATCTCATTTCTGCCCAGCTACAGGCTGTCCAGTTTTTTAATTAACTAATCAGAGATCATTGGGGAAGAAATTTTACACAACATAGATCAGAGTGTGTGACAATGCACTCGTCTCAATTGTAACCAGATCTTGGCACCCAGAACTCAGCATTTGTATACAAAGAGCACCAGACCAACCCCAAGCACATCTATCTACATAGAAAGCGTTTATTATCAGCAGTAGTGTGTGTATATAACATGCATGTATCTGGGCTTGTGTGTGGCATGGTGCACATATGGAAGGCAGAAGACCACCTTGTGGAGTTTATTCTCATTTTTTACCTTTATGTGGCTCTCAAGGATTGGCCTTGGGTTCTCAGGTTTTCGAGGTAAGAGCCTCTACCCACTGATACATCTTGCTGGCCCAGGAGACTTATTTTAAAGGGATCACCCAAAGCATGAATGGATCTTAGGCTTGAGATCATTTTATTCCTTTCATAATAGAAGGAAGAATAAATAACACAACAGAAATGAATGATTCAGTGTGTCATGGGACAGGAAGGGAAAAAAAGGAAATGCAGGCCTGTGTACGTGTCGTTTTCAGTCTTGACTAGACCCACCTGCTTTTGTTTGTTTGTTTGTTTGGTTGGTTGGTTTTTGAGACGGGGTCTAGTAGGATCCTACCTGTGAGGAGCAGCACTGTTCCTACGCCTCTGTGTTTACTGTTTATTGAATCTCAAAGAATACCTGGAAGAGAAAGGACTTGAAACAGGAGGGGGAAGAGAAAAGAGAGTGCACAGTGAAGGGGGGGTGAGAGAATACACCCACCAGCAAACTGTCAGGCAGTTTTCAGGTGTCCCTGGGAAAATGACAGGTAGGCTTGTGCTATATGCTGAACTCAGATGCACCTGTTTCCCTGTTTAGTCCCCAGAGACAGGTTTTAGTGTTCAACCCCTCCCAGGTCATTGACTTTCAGGATCTTCGTAACACCCAGAACAGAGCAAAAGCCTCCTTCTTTCTGCTTTTGCCCAAGTCTCAGATCAGAAATGTCCTCAAGTCCTGGCATAATCCACAGGGTTCTCTAGAGAAACAGGACTAATCATGTGTGCATGATTAGTGTCTATATTGCACAACATGTATTTTATATGCATAGATAGAAAATACATTTACATATATATTAATAACATGTATTCTCTCTGTATCACCTCTCTCTGGTGGATATAAACTATCTGTTGGCAGAGGGTATCCCATCCTCTGGAACTGGAGTTTCATGTGGATGCTGGAAACCAACCTGGGTCCTGTAAGAGCAGTGAGCATTCTTAATCACACTGGGCCGTTTCTCCAGCTCTGATATGCTTCATTTTTTTATGACATGTCTCCTGTAGGCCAGCTTGGCCTTGAATTGCCTTTGCGGTGAAAGGTGACCTTCAGCTCTGATCCTCTTGCCCCCATCCCCCAGCACTGAGACCACAGGAGTATGCAGCATGCCTGGCTAGAAACTTGGGATTTTCCTCCTATCAATCTACCAGGTTCTTTTCTGTGGCCACGAGGCTGGTATGTAGGCATGTTGGTGGCATGCCAGCTGGGCGCCAGGAAGTTGTTGCCAATATGATGCTATTGCAAACTTTACTTTGACAAATGTGCTCGCGTGGTTTGTTGCCGAGTTGGGAGTGGTGGCACACGCCTTTAACCCCAGCATTTTAGAAGGCAGAAACACATGGATCTCTATGAATTTGAGGCCAGCCCGGTCTATAGAGGGAATTCCAGGCCAGCCAGAGCTACACAGTGAAGATCCTGCTGAAAGCAAAACACATCACTGAAATAGCCCTTTCATTGCTAATGCACCGACTCACCAAATGCACCCTGAGAGGAACTCTATCCTATTTTACTGTCTTCTTCCCCTCCCAGTTGCTCCTGCCTTCATTTGACCCTTCAGTGGGGATTGTCTGCCTCTCTGCAGCCTTAAACTCCCTGTAAGAAGTTAATCTCCCTCTTGTTTCCCTGAGTCTCCACTGAATTGGCCAGTGTCTGCCTGAGTGTCTTTATTCCACCCCAAATGTGGCTGTTCAAATCCAGGGAGGCTGGCTCTTTGTTGAAGAGAGCCCATCTACTTTCTTAATGGAACTTCAGAGGCAGCAGCATTCAGATTCAAATTTCTCCTGCCACTTGGCTGCCATCAAAGTGAACATGGAGAATACATTGTAGGCTAACAGGCCTCACGATCCTCACGGCCAGCGGAGGGTATTGGCGGCTGCAAATTCTGTCAGTCAGCAGGACAAGCAGGCATCCTCTTTGCTCTGAGGCAGGTCTCATGGGAGGCTATGATAGTGAAGGTGGGGCCATCTTCAGGCCCTGAAAATAAGCTCTGGTGTCTAAGTGCCTGGACACTGTGACCAAGGGCAGGGTAGCAGGCACTGGAAGAGGGGGAGAGGCTACGGAGATTCTGTAGCCCAACCCTGCTTTGCACAGATGAGGGCTTGGAGCTTGACCACAGATAGCATCTGCTTGTGGTCCTAAAATTCTTGGCTTCCTCTCAAAGAGTCGGGTGCTGTGTTTTAGATGTGCTGTGTGTTTGGTTGGAGAGAGGGAAGGAAGAACATTCTGGGTTAAGAGTTAAGTGAGATGGTACTTGGGGAGGGTTTTTCTGTGTGTGGGGAATATAGAGAAACAAACCCAGAAGCCTTTGCATTCTACTAATGAAATGGTATTTCTAGCCCTTAGGAAAGGGTTTCTCCAAAGAGCCCCATACATATCAGGCACTGTGAATGTTATCTCTCCCGCGTTGCTCAGCTTCGATCATGGCTCTGCTCACCTGTCATCGGCTGAACTGGAATCATTGTACCTCTGCATAGTACCGGTTAGAATGTGGCAGTCCACTGTTCCTTTTCTAAGAGGGAGTTCTTACTGACCTGAGCTGACAGGCTTCAGCTCATCACAGCTTCCGGTGCTGCTGAGCACACGGAAAAGCAGGAGTACTTTGTCCTGGCTCTCCTGTCTTCCTGGACCCACTTTTCTCTTGGAGCTAGGAGGACCAGGACCAGGACCTGGACCAGTGAGTATAAGACATGAAAGAGGGCTGGGCATGCCAGCAGGGGAGAGGCCAAGGCAGGCAGATCTCTGTACAGATCAGGCTATCAAAGCTGTGTAGAGACTCTGTCTCAAACAAAACAAACAACCCCCCCCCCCAAAAAAAAAAAAAAAAAAAAAGAAAAGAAAAACAAAGCCAAAAGATCAAAAAGTTACGTGGCAAATAATTTTATCTATATTTTGTTGTTTGTTTCTGAAGTTGAGCTCAGGGCCTTGCAGGGCTGCCCCGCCTCTCCCCTGAGTTTCAGTGGTGTGATTTTCTCTCCTCCCAATTTGCCACAACAACGCCTCTTCATTATCAAAATTACAGAGAGGCAAAAGGGGAAAATAAGTCTTACCTGATGGCTCACACCTATTACCTTAGAATTTAAAGAGGCACGAGGCAGGAGGTTTGATGCAAGGTTAAGGCCATCTTGGTCTATGCAGCAAAATTCAGGTCAGAGTTATATGGTGAGACCTCAGAACTACCAACAAGCAAGCAAGCATAAATAAACACAAAGAATTCCTTCCACCTTCAGAATGTTAATATTTTGGCATATGACTTCCAACAGTCTCTCTCTCTGTCTCATCTCTCTGTCTTTCTGGCTTTGTCTCTGTCACCCTCTCACACACACAGAGCTCATTTTTATATGATTGTTTGTTATTCTTCAAGCTTTACATCTGATAACTTATCTTAAGAACCCACAATCAGCCAGGCAGTGGTGGACACATGCCTTTAATTCCAGCACTTGGGAGGCACAGGCAGGTCGATCTCTGAGTTGGAGGCCAGCCTGGTCTAGAGAGTGAGTTCCAGGACAGCCAAGTCTACACACAGAGAAACACTGTCTCAAAAAAAAAAAAAAAAAAAAGAGCCCATGAGCTTCTTAATTGCAATGGTCCAGTAATGGAATTGGCTGCCACAAAGACAGTGCAGGGCCCCAGCTCTGCAAGTGTTTGAGTGCGGCTTGATGGAGTAGCGGTGTGTGTGTGGGGAGCTGTGGAAGAGAGCTCTGCAGTGGGGAAGTTGTGAGGCTCCACACACTAGCAGCCACGGCAGAATTTCAGGGCTGTGTGTTGCTTTTAGGGTAAGCGGCTCTCTGCCTCCTCCCTCCCTGATTGTTTCTGGCCTGGCAGCTGCTCTTGCTTGCCTCTCCCTCAGAAACCTTCCCAATCGGACTAAGAGAAATCAGCATTCCTCTCCACTCTACAGACAGCATTGTTACTGCTTGGGGCAACCACCCTGCTTTTGATGACCTACGTGGTCGGCCCTCCCTCCCTCCCTCCTTCCTTCCTTCCTTCCTTCCTTCCTATATTCTATTTCTATCCCAAGGCCTTCCTTCCACAGGTACTTTGGATTTTTAGATTTAGCGTTCTATAGCCAGCTGTTTGCTTGTTGCACGCGTGTCCACAAGTGTCTGCTATGAGCATGTCTAATTGCCCAAGTCATTCTGATAAAATAATGTTCTTTATTCAGATCTTCCTTACTGGCTAATGCTTTAGGAAGTAGATGGACAAAGGCCTGGGCTTGTAGACAGTGAGACAGAGAGAATATGGTTTATCACAGTATGCATGCTTATTTCATTAATTCAGTTTTTAGGCTTTACATCCTGAAATATTTCAAGAAGATAGATAAATGTGACTGAAGTGTAGCCCAGGCAGTAGGCTGCTTGCCTAGTATGCACAAGACCTCAGGTTCAAGCCCCAGCAACACACAAACTGGGGATGGTAGAACACTCATAATCTCAGCACTTGAGCCATGGACGCAGGTGGATCAGAAGTTCAAGGTCAACCTTGGCTACATAGAGAGTTTAAGGCCAGCCTAGGCTTTAAGACACCCTGTCTCAATAAAACAAACAAACAAACAAACAAACAAACAAACAAACAACAAAATCAATAAGAAACCATACAGAAAGATCTAACTTACCTCATCTATGTCCTTTATTTCCTATGACAAATGTGTGACACTTTCTTGAAAACTGTTTAAAGTATAACAAGATAGATACTCAACCCCCCCCCACTCTTTAGTCTAACCACTAACCTAAAATTGTCAGTTTTTATACTTTTGTTAAGGTAGTGATATATGATATTTTTAAATGACTTGCTAAAATGGTATCATGCAATAGTTTGCAGTTTTTGCTTTGCATGAATGTTGTCTGAGATTTATACACTGAACTATGTTATTCATTGGTGCTACATTGCTTGTTGAGTCCACCTTCCCCTACCCTGTAGGAATACAGTATTCCATATAAGGAAATGCACAATTTATGTAGTTTCCTAACTAGACATTTAGGTTGTTTCTTCTCCCAACTCTCATATATTGAGCATTTTAAGCCATTTATTATCTCATGTGTGTGTATGTACATGTGTGAGTGTGTGTGTGTGTTATAGTGCTTGTGTGGAGCTTAGAGGACAACATGCAGGAGTCTGTTCTCTTTCCACCATGAGTTCTGGGAATTGAACTCAAAAAATGGTCAGGCTTGAAGATAGGTGAGCCGCCTGGCTGGCCCTCTCATACCTTCTGTTGCTATCGTAAGCAAGGCAAGAGTGAAACCCCACAGGTGTAGATCTCAAAGCAGAACTACGGCAGTTCATCATGGAGTCCAGGCTGGGTTCAAACTCAGTGATCTTCAGCCTGTTTAGTGTTAAGATTGCAGTCATGAGCTATTCTGTCTCGCCTTCACCATTGCTAAGAGTTCAGTTAAGTGCTACTAAGCATGCTCTTATTATTGTGCGACCATCGCCCCCACCCATCTCCAGAACTTCAACCTTCCCCACCTGAAACTCTGCATGCATTAAATGATAAGGTTCCCCTTTTTTGTCTTAAGTAGAGAAGATAGATATTGTACAATCCATTGTACAAAAATTCTTTGAGTGCCAAATGCATAAACAAGAAATTGCACGCATAAGGATTAGTTCTTTTAATTGATTATTTAATTTTGGGACAGGGTCTCACTGTGTAGCTCTGGCTGGCCTGGAACTCACAGAGATCCTCCTGAGTGCTGGGGTTAAGGATGTGCACTGATACTCCCAGAAGTTAGTTCTCTTTAAAAAAAAAAATGTGCATGTGTCCTTTGGCACTTGTGCCACAGTGTGTGTGTGTGTGTGTGTGTGTGTAGAGGTCAGAGGGTAATTTTCTGGAGTTGGTTCTTGCCTTCTATCATGTTTCTGTTCTATAAATACCATGTGCTAACTGACTATACCACTTTCAGAAGCATGGTCTCTATTGCTGTCTCTCTCTCCCTTGCATACTCCAGGATTGCTGGCCACACACTTTTCACTGACTCTCTTGTCTCTGACTTCCATCTCTCCATAGGAATGCTGCGGTTACGTATTCAGGCCACTGTATCAGATGTGAAAACATGCATTCCTGGGTTGACCTCAGATCATCAGGCTTGTGTGGCAAGAGGCTTTACTTGAGTCATTTCCCCTGCCCTGGAATTTAGCTTTGGCTATCCACAAGCTCCAGCCAAAGAAAGGTACAGGAAAAATATGTTGACTAGGTGACAGAATTAAATGTTAGGGAACCTCAGGGGCAGTGCTGTAGACTAAAGGCAGATGAGATGAGTCAGGTGGGAGATAATGGTGCAGGTTCCCTGAGAGCAAGAGAGCCTTTCGTGGCTTCTGATGAGCTTAATTTGGAGTGCAAGGGTCTCAGACAATCAATAGTCACTAAAGCCATCAAAAACCAATGGCGTCTGTACTCATTGTCTCAATCACAAGAAGGAAATGAAGCCCTAATGTGAGCAGAGTGAATGTAGATTTGTTAAGGAAAAAACAAACAAACAAACAAACAAACAAACAAAACCACAAAACTCCAGAGAGTGGAAGAGGCTTTAAAGGAAGAACACTGCAGCTTTGTCCTGCCTGACGGGTTTTTGTGGCTCTAATGGTGAGAACTGAATGGAGACTGAAGTTGTCTTTATTGACATTGGTTGTTTTTGAGTGCACACTTGGATGGAAGCAGTAAGGAGGACACATTCTTTATGCACACTCTCTTGGCATGCATAAGAGAGTTATCGACACATTTGGGGGAGGGGGTCACACTTACTGTATGAGTTGCTCTTGAGTTCCTATGTACCCAGTCCTCAACTACCCAAGAAGAGCTACCTTGTTAGAGTTGGCCTGGAGCTATGTGTACAAATGCTAAATATTGCCCTCCATTCTCACATACACTGGTCTTTGCTGTACACTTTGGTCTTGTTGTACAACTTTGCTCCCCAATTATCACTGGTTGGTTAATAAAGTTGTTGTAAGCCAGTTATTGGGCGAAGCTAGAGAGGAGAAGACGTCACTGTGGACGGCTCCTTCAGTGGCATTCCACTACTGCTGCAGTCCAAGGCAGGAAAGAAGATGCAGACACGTGGACAACTCCTGTGGTGGCATCTAAGGATGGCAGCAGGCTGAGGAGGTGTCGCTGCCCTGACAGGTGCAGCCGTTTTGACAGATGCTGCCATTCTGACAGCTCCTGAGGTGGTACCTCACGGCAGCGCAGGCTGCGGAGGTAAGGAGAAGCTGCTCTTAACCACAGCTCCCGAATAATGACACAGAGCCATTTTATTTATTATTACCTGAGGCACTGTGCAGATTCTCAGCTATTCTAACCCAACAGTACTGGCCTGGCCTACATCCTGCCATGTTACCCGTTACCTCTCTTCAGTACTTTAGTAGTGGCACCTGTTTCTTCCTCCAAGTAGAACCGGTGACTCTTCCACACCTGATTCTTTCCAAGAGTTCCCATATCTGTCCAGAAGTCCCACCTTCCTTTCCTGCCTTTGCCATAGGCCGTTCAGTTCTTTATTAAACCAATCAGAAGGAGGGAGTGTTTACAAACTATGACGCAGATCAATACTGAAGTCTGGCCCATAATCAGATCTCTAGTAGGTTTTTGCCCCAATATCCTGCTCCTGATTCTTCATTGGTAAAATTGAATGACTGGGCTTTTCCTTCCTTACAACAACAATGCCTGGTCCTAGTTTCTTTTAAAACAAGCCTTAGCTCTGTGGACAGCGATGACTTTATCAATTGGGTTAAAGTTTTTTGACTTTGAATCAGCCACACACTCAGATTCCAGGGTGGGTGGTGCTTTTCTCTTTCCATGCCCCTTTAGCTTCCGCTACCTTTCTAGCCAGCTTCACAACAGATTCCCGGAATTCTGATTGATCTGTTCCTGGAAGGCAGGATTCAAGAAGGAGGTGGTCTAGACGAAAAGGGTTTTGCCACGTAGCCAAGGCAATGGGGTGGGCAGCAGGCTTTGGAAAGCACCTTCCATAGAGTTTCTGAAGGCAGTTTCGTAACTCACTCATGCCAGGTTTGGAGAGGGGTAGAGGGGCACCTGCTTGGTCTTATGGTCTCATTTGTACATCTCAGGTCTTTGCTGAATCCACACTGTTATTGTGAGGTTCAAGCCTGAATAAAATCTTTCTTTTGGTAGTGATGCTGGGGACTAAAGCCAGGCTTCACACACACTAGGCACGTATTTTACCAATAAGGTCCTCTATTGTACTTCTAATTTTTGAGAGAATGTCTGTGTTAAAGGCTGATTTTGAACTTGAGTTCTCTGGCTTCTGCCTCCAGACTGCTGAGATTAGTGTGTTCCACCATGTTAGGCTCCTATTTTTTGCCTCACAGCAAAGCTGCTCAAACTGTTCCTCTTCTCTGTTTAGCAAACTCTGTATATCCCTCACCAGCCCCTCCAAAGGCACAAGCCTATAAAACCACAGTGAGCGATCAGCAACAGGCTCAGCCCTGCTGCCCTGCTATTCCCTGAACCACAGACTTGACTTTTTATCACTTTAAAAAACTTATTTGAACTGAATTTGGGCTCATAGAAAAAGACTTTAGTTTTCATAGGAAAAGACTTTCTACCATTTGCTTGCTCTCAGAACATTAAAAAAAAAAAAAGACATAAACAAATAACAAAGAAGCAGTAATGGAAACATTGAAACCTAGCCAGTCATGCCTGGACAACTGTTTTGTCATCTTCGTTTGTATTTTTTTTTACGTTATGTTTTATAGTGTGTAAATTTAGTTAAAGTGACACCTTAGCTAAACAAGTGCTTTTGTGTGAGTTCATAGTTTATATGACACAATGGAATATTTGGACAGTGAATGCCCTTCAGCAAAAAGTGCCATGACTTTCAGGAGCACTCCCATCTAAGTCACGATCTGGGTAGCGACGGAAGAGGAAGAGAAGCCGTTGATGGGATTTCAAGGCCGGGCTTTCCTAGTGAGTTGCTGGTGAGATTGTGGTAGAGTTTTGTGTATTAAATGTGTGATCGTTTGTTGTTTTGTTTTCAGAAATAGTAGTAGCCCTGGCTGTCCTGGAACTCACTGTGGAGACATCTCACAGAGATCCAGCTGCCTTTTTGCCTCCCCAGTGCTTGAGGTTAACAATCATTCTTATTACTGAATTTTTAAAAACTTAAAAAAAAAAAACAAAACAACAACAACAAAGAAACCCTCTTTCATTTCATGTGTATGGCTGTGCCATGAACTACATGCATGTTTGGTACCTGTGGAGGCCAGTAGAGGGCACCAACTTCCCTGGAACTGGAGTGGTGGTGAGCTGCCATGTAGGTGCTGGGCATTGAACTCCAGATCCTCTGGAAGACTGGCCAGGTTCTTAACCACTGAGCCATCTCTCCAGTCTCAGACTGGCTTTGAGCTTGCCATCCTTTTGTCTCTGTTTCCAGGACCTGAGATCACACGTGTGTATCACCATGCAGAACCCTGGTAATTTTGGGGGGAGGAGTACTGGGATTCAAAGGCTCTTATGCATGTTAGGCTAGTGCTCTGCTACTAAGTCACATCCCCTTTGAATGCTCTTATTTTTGAATCTTTTCAATGTCTTGCTAATTTTTTGTCTTCTTTTGATATGTAAATGTGGTAAATTATATTCATAGGTTTCTTTGTATTGATCTATGCTTGTTTCCATTACTGGACTGAATCTAGGAATCAGTTGGTCCTGATTTTTTCCCCCTTTCACGTGTTATTGAGCTTTATCTGCTAACATTTTATGTAATTTATTTAAAATGAAGTTTGTTTGTAGTTTTCTTGTTTTTCAGTCTTTGTCAGATTTGATATCATTGTTATTCGGGCTTGGCAAAAAAGAATTTTGGTGATTTCATTTTTTACTTGGCTCTGAAAAAAATTTAGGTACTTTAGGAATTTATTGTGTGCTTATTTAATGCATAAGCCTCTGCACTGGAATGTGGCAATGATCAAAGCAAACAAAGATCCTTTGCCTCTTGGGGTGGGGAGGAGCAGGTTGTGAGCAAATACACAGTCAGGATAGGAAACAGGTCAGATGATGGTAAGCATTATGAAAACAGAGTGAGAGAGAACAAGGTTATTCCAGGCAGGGGGGTTCACTTTTAAATCTGGTGGCCAGGAAGCCTCAGACCTGAGCACAGACACGAGAGAGTGAGCCCTGGTAGTATCTTCTCAGAGATCAGTGTCCAATGTGGGACCATGCCCAGGATGTGAAAGGCCACAACAAAGGGGGGAGCACAGTAGAAACTCACGCCCCAGGGGCAAGGGAGGCCTTGCAGAGCCAGAGGCCACCTTCACTCAGAATGGAGACTGCGGTTTATTTCAGGCGAAAAGTAATGGGGATCAGACCATGGAGGGAGCAAAGATGTTCAGAGGAGTCACATTGGACAAATCTTGGAGGGGAAATGTCCGAGTTTTATTTCTGTTGCTATGATAAAATGCCCTGACATGAAGAACTTAAGTGATGAAGGATTTATTTTAGCTCACGATTTCCTTTCATTGTCCGTCACTGTGGTGAATTCAAGGCAGCTATTCATATCAAGAGCAGAGAGAGAATAAATGCATGCATGCTTCCTGCTCACTTCTTCATTCACATAGTCCAGGGTCCAAACCCAAGGGAATGGTGCCACCTACAGTGGGCTTCGTCTACTCATATCAATGATGACTATCAGGATAATCTTCCCACTCATGCCTCCAGGCCAGCCTCATCTAGACAGCTCCTCCCTGAGGCTCTTCTTAGCTGATTCTAGGGTTTGTCAAGTTGACAGTTAAAATTAACCATCACATGGAGTTTCCAGGATTTATTAGATATGGGATAAGGAAAAAAAATTCAAATCTGATTCTATGTTGGTCGGAATGATTGGAAGGATAGTTTGCCACTTACTAAGTTTGAGAAGATGGAGGATGGAGTGTATTTGAGGAGACAATCAGCTTCATTTTGGACATAGTGTGTTTCAGATATCTTTTGGCTCGTAAGTATTGTGTGACTTTTCCTAGGGGAACAAAAAAAAAATGTCTATCGACTCCAGAGACACAATCAACAGACCAAATAAACAATTGTAGACCAAGTAAACAATTCTATTCAAGTTTAGTTTAGCGACTATATTGTGGCTATATTGGAGTTATTTATAGAATTATCAGTGATGATGGTTACTTAAACATAGATACAGCTGCAGCATTAAAAAAGTCACCCTAGTAAGGGTGACAGCTCTCAGATTCTGTATCCCTGGATATCCCCGCAGCTGGCTGGCTAGAGTAGTCTTCCCCAGAGATTGCTAGTTGCTTTTACAACCTTGGGAGGGACCTTACAACTCTTATAACTTTCTGAACTTAAGTTTCATTAAATTCCTGAGTCTTATGACTCCTCCTTCCTTCCAGGAGGCAATGTTAGGACAAAATAGCTTCAAACAATTCCAGAGTCCAGGGAGGGAGGTCAGGCTGGAGCCACATGCTGGGGAGGACATTATCAATGGCTTTTCAGTCTAGAGAGCAGACAGATCATCAGTGGTGTGATAGGAAAACATGAAAGAAGTTGGGAGAGTGGGGCTTGGTGGCACACACCTTTAATCCCAGCATTCAGGGAGGCAGAGGCAGGTGGATGGCTTTGAGTTCGAGCCCAGCCTGGACTACAAAGAGAGTAAAGGACAGCCAAGGCTAGACAGAGAAACCTGGTTTTGTGTGTGTGTGTATGTGAGGTGGGGGGTGGAAGTTGGGAGGACATCCCACCAATGAGGAGTCAGCAAGCAAAGGAGACACAGAGAGAAGCACGTGGGAGGAAGAGGAAACTTAGAGAAGGGAGTGCCTTATGCTGAGTGCTAAGATTTGGCTTGGTTTATTGAAAGCCATTGACCTGATGATTGCAATTGTGTTGGGTGGTGGGGGCCAAGCCAGGCTGGAGCTCAAGAGGTGATGGGAAAGAGAGGCATTGGAATTGAGGGAGCGTTTGTAACTCTTTTTCCTTGTTTGGGGGGCATGTCAGGATTTCAATGTATACCTTAGTCTGGCTCAGAATTCACACTCTTTCTGTCTCATCCTCCAGATGACAAGTATGTGCCACCACACCTGGTGTGTCATAGGTAACTCTTTAAAGGGCAGCAGAGAAATACCTGAGTCTAGAATGTGAAGAGGAGTAAATAAGCCTTTTTTTTTTCTCCACGGAGAGCGATAGATCATAGATAGACTTCCACCCCCGACCCCCTTCTGCGAAACCAGGCCACTCAGCGCAGTCTCCCCCAGACAGAGTTGATAAGGGCCTGCTGTGGCCTTGCGGTCTCGCTCCCCATTGCAGCTGTGCACAAGCTCAACCACTCAGACACCCAGGCCCAAGACAACCTTGAATCACTTTCATCTAGTGAATCCTGGCGTTTAGCCTCAGTCACAGGATGTGGATAAGTGTCAGAAACTCCAAAGAGACTTTCTTTGGAACTGAAGGATTGGTCTCTTTCCTTTCTCAACCATGCTATCCTCCACATCTGTCTCTTCTACTAAAGCCATTTTTTTTTCCTTTTTGCATCTTCCTTTCTCCCTTTGGGCATGACCGTGGCCGCAGCTCCGTAGTCTTTTATGGTGTAATTCATCTCAGCCTCCTCTTTACCAACCTGCATTATCTTTTATTATATTTAGCAGAGTCAACATAATTTGTAGGTTGATGGAAATGAACCAATAGGGAGGGAAAAACAGTTGTCGTAATGACCTTGTGTAGTGAGAAGAAATGGAATGTGGTGCATTTGTGTGTGTGTTGTTCAGACAGAAGTACAGACAGTTCTTCCTTTGTAACAAGAAAGCAGGCTGAAGACGTAGGTACAGATCTGGAATGTAACCTTGTGGACATTCTCTTCTGCTTTTCTTGTTCCCAATAAAGTGGAAGTGAGGATGTCAGCTGAGAATGGGGATGGCAAGGTGTTGGAAGTCTGAAGAGAGAGGTGATTAAGAATGACCTAGAAGAAGGTGAAGAGGGGTAAATGGTCTAGGAAAATACTGTTTCATCACTAGGCAGAATTAAAAAGCCAGTTGACGTGATGGTTGTGGATTTAATTTAGTAAAAGACATGTTTGTTTGTTTGTTTTTTTCCCTTAGCTCTGTTCTGCTATGTCAGTGTAAGTACCAGAATGGATGAGAAACTGAATTTAGCCAAGAGTTTGGTAGTATGAAGGAATTTATCCAAGAAGCCATGTATACTTGATGCTTTGGGGTTAGTGAATGGGTAGTATAGTTGGCTACTCTCATCATCTTTTCTTGTTATGGGTCAGTGCTGTCTATGTCAACCTGACACAACCTAGATTCATCTGAGAGGAGGGAACCTCAATCGAGAAAATGCCACCATAAGATCTGGCTGTAGGGAATCTTCTTAATTAGTGATTAATGGAGGAGGGCCCAGCCTGTTGTAGGTGGTGCCATCCCTGGGCTGGTGGTCCTGGGTTCTATAAGGAAGCAGGCTGAGCAAACCATGATGAGCAAGCCGGTAAGCAGCACCCCTCCATGGCCTCTGCATCAGCTCCTGCCTCCAGGTTCCTGCCCTGCCTGAGTTCCTGTTCTGATTTCTGCTGATGGAACAGTGATATGGAAGTATAAGCCAAATAAACCCTTTCCTCCCCAGCTTGCTTTTTGTCATGGTGTTTCATCACAGCGATAGTAACTCTAACCAAGACAGGATTTACTCTTTTAGCTTTTCTGAACTTGCTGGGGCCAGTTATTCTAAGAAAATGGAGCATTTTGTTTCCAGCCTAATCGTTTTTTTCCCGTACAGTTTCAGAAGTACCCACACTCATTAACTATGAACTTAGCTTGGTGGTGTGTTCCTTCACTTGCCATCTGGCCCCATTCCCTGGGCATTGGCCACCTTCTGCCCTCCTGCACCTTCTGGGAAGCAGAGTATGGAGGAAGGGTCTGGGAAGGTTGTCTCCTATGGTCTCCTCTCTCAGCTGGGCTTCTTCAAACAGGAACAGCTCTGGCAAGAGTCTTTGTCATGAGACTCCAGCCTCTTCAGGATCCTGAAGGTCTCCAATGATCTAGCTCATCAGGACTCATTAGAGAAGATCATTAATCTAGGAGATTAAATAACTACTTGGGTTAATGGTTTTTTTTTGGGGGGGGTGAAGGTTAAATGTGAGTAGAGCTTCTTAGCCATTTCTGATGTCATCCTTAGAGTTGATCTGAACCAGGACATGTCTCTCCCCAGAGAAATATGATAGTGTGGATTGCTTTTTATTGTCTTGAAGACTCTAGTTAAAACCAAGTTTTATGTGCATTTTGGATACAAATACAAAAGGAAAACAAAACTATGCACAAAGTGCACAAATGAAATCTCATTAATTTATCTTTACAAGAAGAATTACCTTACTGCCTTTGATGTCTTGTTTGAAACAGATCTCATATATTGCTCAGGCTAGCCTAGAAGTATTTATGTAGCCCAGGCTGGCCTGAAGTCTTGCTTCTACTGCCTCAGCCCCCTTGAACACTGGAATTATAGGCATACACCATCATGCAAGGGGGTCAGTATCTTCTGAATAAAAGACTTCATGGAACTGGATAGAGGTCATTATGGGTAAAAGAGGGGATACAAACAAGAAAGAGCCATCTAGAGCTGCCTCAGCTTAGCCCTCTGGGATCATACAGCAAATGGGATTGGGATTTAGGCTCATTTAATTTCTCTGCAGTTCCTGACTCCATGCTTTCCGAACTGTGTCCCTGGAGAATTCTGACCCCTTAATAAATCCTGCGTGGGCTGAGGATTTAGCAATTTCCTAAATTGCTCAAATCAATTTAGGAAAGGCTGTCTTGGAGACTCACAATATATTTCATTTGCAGAATCATTCAACGAATATTAAATGAGCTCTTTTTGTGTGTCAGGCTTTGTGTTGGGGTCTATAGAAATAATAAGCAGAACCAAAACCAACTGCTGCTTTCATGGAACTTCTCCCAGGAGGGGGATCGACATTACTCAAATAGCCAAACGAATAATGCATTGTTACAAACTGAAATAAGTTCTATGGACCAAAGTGCTATCACTGACCTGGATAGAATCCGAGGAACTGAAAAGACCAAGTGGCAAGAAGCAGAGAAAAAAGGGGTGTGATGTGAGGTGTGATCAGGATCCTGATCTTGAAGCTGAAATCATAGGATGACGCTCCTGAGAAACACTGTGTGTGTGTGTGTGTGTGTGTGTGTGTGTGTGTGTGTGTGTGTAAGCCAGACTCAGCTCTCTTTGCTCAGTTTTTCCACATTTATTCTGTGTAAACACTCTGGAGCTGTGCACTGGACCAACTTGAGCCTGTTCACCTCCTCTATACAAAGTCGCTGCTGATGGAAACTTCAGTAGTTGGAAGCTTCTGGCCTTTTACTTTGTGGAGGGGGAGTGTCCAGCTAGTTCTTTCTCAGATGCCATTCTCTTGCCCTAGCTCTGCAGGTGATAAATAACGTAAGGAGATTCCCAGGGCCAGGAGTTGGGGCCTAAGCCCATCTATCAAGGTCTGTGAGTCATAGCTTCAGCCACAGTCTTTCCTAGCAGCCTCATTTGCCCACCTTTTTGTGTTCTCTGAACTTCGAGTAAGCCACGCAGTAAATTTTTATCTCTTTTGAGCTTGCTACAGCATCTAGCACGATGCCAAGTGTTCAATATTTGATGGGATATTTGTGAGTCTTCTTTTCAGTTAATTTATTTTTATTTCATGTGCATTGGTATTTTGCCTGTATGTGTGTCTTTGTGAGGGTATAGGATCCCCTAGAACCTGAGTTACAGACAGAGTTGTGAGTACCATGTGGGTGCTGGGACTTGAGCCTGGGTTCTCTGGAAGAGCAGCCAGTTCTCTTAGATGAGCCATCTCTCCAGCCCAAGTTTTCCTTATACGAGCCAGTGGTGCAGCTTCATTCCAGGTTTCTACAAAGTCTGCTCCCTTATTCTGTGCCATGTGAGAACGCGGTGAGAGGGTGCTCATCTAGAAGCTGTAAAGAGCCGTCACTAAAACTGGACAACGTTGCTGCACTGATCCTGGACTTGTGCCCAGAACTGCAAGAACGGTTGTTTATGGCTCTCTGTTTATGCCTCAGCTCGCCAATACAGCTATGAACTAGGTTTCTGGGAATACCTACAGGTCAAGATTAGCTGTGGGAGGCAAGGGCGGCCTCTGGAGCATTCCAGGCTGAGTCCCTCAGTCCTGTGTTTTCTCTTAGTAGCTTCTCAACAGACACCAGGTGAGTCATTTTCTTAGTTGCAAGTAACATAAACAGCTCTGGATAATTTATGTGAAAGGCACCGAGTAGCAGTTGGCACAGAGCAGAGCAGAGCAGCCCAGCCTGGAGGGCTCCGTGAAGGCGGCAAGCCCAAACTTCTCTCCACACTTACCTAGTGGAGATTCCACTGCTTCACCGGGCCCCTTCTGGATGCGAAGATTGTAACCCTTTCATTAGCGCTTTGAAACTTCTCACACTGTGATTTAATATGGAGACACAGGAGGGCGCTCTAACCAACTAACAATGGAACTTTAAACTTTTCATACCCTTTCAGTTAAAAAACAAACAGTCCCCCATGATTTTGTTGAGCCTTTTCCCCCTCACCAGACAGGATAAGCAGGAAGACCCACTCCTCCCAGGAATCTCACCCGTGACAAAGGTCTCCGAGACACACCCTACATATTGTTCAGTTATTGGGACAGTGACAGTGAAAAAATGTAGCGAAACTGCCGGGAATTTCTGCCTTTTACCTTGGTTGTTCCCAGCTAATGGAGACTTAAAATAAAAAACAACTATCTATTTATCACAGGCTAGACCCTGATTTTAGCTATAAAGATTCAGCTAGTAAGGCAGAAAGTTATTTATTTATCACAGGGTAACCCCTGATTTCAGCTGTAAAAATTCGGCTAGTAAAACTAGTAAAGCTTGCCAAAGGCTCCTATCTAGAGGACAATTGGCCAAGGCCAACCTAGGGCAGTAGAGACAGACTGAGACTTCCTTCAAAGATGCAGGCAGGCCGGTGCCGCTTTCTATCCGCTAAGCGCGGGTGACACCTGGCCAGTGGGCAGGGGACTTGGGATGACATTCACCGTCCCGTGGATCGACCGCACTGAGTTTTATACTCTAAAGATAAAGCCGATCTGCTTCCTGATTATTGGAGACAGCTCACGCGAGCGACGAAGCGTGCTGCCTGGCAGGAACTTCTCGCCGGGGCTCGGTTTTCTCACGCCGGCCCCTGCAGCTGGAGCGCTCGCTCTAGGGGAGAAGGGGCGTGGGGCTGCTGCCGGGGTTCTCCTTTCGGGGGAGCCGTGCCGGGTGTGGCCAGCAGAGCAGCACAAGTAGGCTGGCAGGTGACGCCGCCCCGAGGTGGCGGGCTCCAGGGGACGGGTTCCAGGCGGCGGTTCCTCGAGCTCAGGATCTCCAGCGGCTCCGCCACCGCCCCGGACTCTAGAACTCGGGTCCTCTGCACGGACTCCGGATTACAGTGTCATTTGCTTGCGGCTCACAGCCACGAGAGAGCCAGCTTAAAGAGGGAGAACAGGATGGAAAAAAAAAAGAGGAGGCTGTTTAACTTCACTCAGCTGGAAGCTGCGCTCGTAGCAGGGGCTGGGCCACCCTCTCTGGCACCCCAAGGTTGGTTTGTGTGGTGCTCCGTTCCTACTTCCCAGCGGTAGCAGAGCGCCTACCCTCCTTACGGGCGCTTCTAGGCGAGAGCGTTCATTCCCCCTTGATCCCTAAGCCCCGGGAACGGGAACGGCTTTTCCCTTGCGTTACAGGGGAGGGGATGGCGCTGCAGAAAGAAGTCTGGCTTGGCCCGTGTGTCACAACTAGTCATGAACGGAGGTCTTTGAGGTGGGGTTTGTGTAACCCTAAAAAGCAGGCCCCAGCCCACAGCTCCGGTGTCTGTCCTCACGCTGCTTGACCTGGGCCAAAGCCCCCGGAGAGGGGAAAGAGGGAACGCACGTCCCGGTGGCTTTCCGCACCCCGGCCCTCGCCCCGGCGCGCAGCCCTCCCAGCGCCGGCGGCTCCCCGCCGTGGAGAGGGTGGCCTTCTGTCCACGGGAATCGCTTCTCCAGCGGGAGCGTCGTTTCGGTGTCCCTTTGTAAGATTCGGGGGACGACTGCGGGATCTGGGGATCCAGGAATAGGAGGGGAAGAGAGAAGCTGAGGACCCGAGTTCATCCCTGCGGGCGTCCACGTGGTGGGTGTGTGTGGCACTTCATTCAAACTTCGGGGAGTTCTGGGTTTGGGCGGCCAGTGAAGGTGTGACCAATCAGAGTCCCGAGGCGGGAATAAATTATGCAAATAGCCATCTGGCGATGGGTCAGATGACTCGAATACTTTTTAAAAGTACCTCTCCTGGCGCTCACGGTGTGACAGCGGCGAGCCCCGGCTCCGGCGAGGACCGCTTGGGCTGGGCAGCGTGTGTTTCCTTCCACGCGCTCCTTTCGGCCCTCGCCGCGCGCCACCTTCTCCCCCAGCTGTCCAGCCCATCACCTTCTGGCCGAGACCAGGCTGCTCACTTTTAGGCTCGGGAGGTCTTCAGTGGCTTAAAAAACAACCAACCAACCCCCCCGCCCCAAAGCCTGTTTGAGAGGAGGGGGCGTGGCAGGGAAGGATGCGAAACCCGGTTCTTCTGCTCGGCTTCTGGAGCGTCTATTGTTGCCTCCCGGCGGGAAGTCTCACAACCTTAGGTCCCCAGAGGTCGCTGCGAGGTACCGTGCATTTCTTTTTCTTACTCTTCTTCCCACTCCTTTTCTGCGCTGGGCCCTCACTATCCCGCCGACCCGTCTTCGGTGCTTCCACGTCCCGACGAAACCTTTCCCACTGCGCTGTCTGTATTCTCCTCCTGGGCGTCGGAGGCCACTTGTCCTGGCGCTTCCGATGAGAAGCATCCGCTAGCGAGCCGCGGTGGAGGCTGCGGGAGAGCGGAGTGTGTGGGCTGGGGACTCTCTTTTGCCTCCTCCCGCTTCCATTAAGCAGCGCCGTAGGGCTAGCCGAGCTGCCTCTCAGCGGCGCTTTCAAACCTTGTCTTCGGAGGTTGGTGAGACCCGAAGATTCTTGGAAAGAGCTCTGACTTCCGGTGCCCCCCCCTTGCCCATCAGCGCTTAGGTGTTTGGGAAGTTAAGGTGGTGGCGTGGCGGGCTTCAGATGGTAATTGCTTGCAGGGAGCACCTGGTCTGTAACTCCCCCTCCTCCTCCCCCATTCTCCTTCTAGCGTCTTGGTCTTGCTCTTCCTCTTCTTTGGTTCCTGTAGCACTCTCTCCCAGGAGACAACCTGTCCTGGAGGGGTGAGGGCGGGGCCATCCAGGGGTGGCATCAGCGGGGTTGGCTCCTAAACCTTTTTATGACCTCCTTATCTAGTCTGCAGAGATTGCGCCAGGAGCGACCAGTCCACGTTATTTTATGGGCACGTGGGAGCTCAAGTTGAAAGGAAGGGGGAAAATCTACTTTCTCCCAGCTTGAGTGTTAGCTAGAACGGTGACTTGGGGTAGGTGCCATCGCTAGTTCCTTTCCTGAAGGACGGTAAAGTTCCTTCAAGTGTCTGTGTTCTGTGGTTCTGAGTATTTAGGGGATGGTGTAATTCATTTGAGAAGCCTCACTGCATTCCAGTACCAGGAACTCTTGACGGTGGGGGAAGATACCAAAGAAGAGAATAGATGGCGGTCCCTGTCCTTGTGGAGCCTGGTCTCAGCGGTGGGAACTACTAAAATGCGTGCATGGAGCTCAGAGTGAGGCAGGGAAGAGAGGCTGAGGCGGGAGGTTTGAAGTGCTGTGGTGGGAGGGCGGTACCTTTCGCTGTGTGGTCAGGGAGAACCTCATCTAGAATTTGACCCCTCTGCAAGCAGCTGAGAGAATGAAGCAAGGACATCTGGGTGAAGAATAGTCAGCTCTCTTAGGAGACTAACAGCTCCCTTTTCGCCTAAGCCACCCTACCTGCTCTCTGTGGGAATGGCTGTCCGGGTTGAAGAACCGAACTGGTAATGTCTGGAGTTCAAATTTCTGCCAGTTGGGGCTTTGATTTCATGACAGCTCTGGTCTCGTTTCTTTGGCTGTGTTTTCTGGATTTTATCCCTGTTATAAATCTGGCCTATGTGCCTGACCTCTTTTGTCTCCTTGGCCCCTTCACCACCACACCCTCCATAGCTATGGTTTCTTGGCTCTCCTTTTGCTCCTCTTCCTCTTTTTTGGGGGGAGTGTAGAGGGTAGGGTGGGGATAGTGTCTCTTGTAGCCCTGACCGGACTCAAATTTGCTATGCAGCTGAGGCTGACCTTGAACAAGCGTGTGCCACCACGCCTCATTTATGTTTTGTGCATGCTACGCTAGCACTCAGCCAATTGGGTTACTCCTCAGCTCCCTTGTGCGTCTTTTCAGTACCAGTGATTAAATCTGTGGCCTCAAGTGTGCATCAAACACGCTGTACTCCGGAGCTACATCCTTGGCCCTTCACAACTGTTGCTGCTTATTATTATTTCAAAATCTAAAACCAGGACTAGCCAAGCTGCTCAGATTTGCCTTCCGTTCAGTCTGTACCTCAGGCAGGTCTCCAGTCTGGTGTCTGCCTGCCTGCAGCCTTCATAGTAGCTGGGCTTACACTCTTGTGCCACCAGGACTGGCTTGCCCTTCTGTTTATTAACTCTTGGATAAATTAGGCTCCCAGGATGCTCATTTGGTATCTCTCTGTGGCTTCTGGGTAAGAGGAGAGTACAGTCTATTTCCTAATCCATTATCCAGTGAGGTTTACTAGGAAGGCTGAATGAGTGACAGTGGGGGGGGTGTCACTCAGTGGCTCTCTTAAATGGCAGTGTCACATGGTCATGGTGGCCATCAGCACCACATCCTGGGAGCAGGAAGAGACAGCACTGTGTGTAACAGGGAGCAGGCAGGGGCAGCTGTGCTGCTCTGAGGAATTTTCCCATGGTTTCAGCTATTTGAGTCACTGGTGCCTGTTGCCACTGCAAAGAGCCCTGAGAATGCAAGGTCTTTGAAGTAAGTGTTGGATCAAAATGGGAATGCCAGGGAAAGCCATTTGTACAGTGGGTCAATACCCTTTTACCTCCAATTGCAAAATCCCAAATCTCTCAAAACTTGGAAAATTTCTGGGAACCTGTATGGCAAGAACCCGACCTTACAAGCCCTCACCTCATCTGGCAGCAAATCCTAATAGGAAGCTGTTTGTAATCTTTTTCTTTTTTCTTTTCTCTAGAGTGTGAGTTGTTCTCTGCTTCTTTGCAGAAAAATATTAGTGCATTTGATCCGTGGGGGATACAGGGCTATTGGGGCTGTCATGTAATATGGGGTATGTTTCACAATGCTTTCTTCCTCCCTCTCGATGTCATTGTCACCCTCCCTGTCACCCTCTCCCCATCTCTCAGTCTTGTTATAAAGCCCATGCTGGCTGAATTTCATTATGTTGCTGGTCTTGAATTTAAGTAATCCTCTTGCTTTGGCCTCCCAAGGGCTGAGAATGTAGGTGTGAGCTACCAGGCCTGGGAAGGGTGTGGGGACGTGAATTCCAAGTTACCTGTAATTCTCTCTCTAGTCCATGCTAGCCTAGAATTCCCAATCATCCATTTCTGCTTCCAGAGTGCTGGTATTATAGGAATTACACCATTGTGCCTGGCCCTTAAGATTTTTTTTTTTTTAATATGAAAATTTTAAAATTCTTGACTCAATTGGTCTTAAACATTCCAGGAAAAGAGAATCTACCCTCCAAAGGTAGGAACTTGAGGAAGGGAAGGAAGGAAGGGAAATCAGTTTGGTAATGAAGAATAAAGAAAAGTAAGAAAGTCAGCTATAGTTCAAATGACTTAGGCGAGCCGAGATATCGGATTTCCAATAGCTTCAGATTCCCTTAGAAGGCAAAGAGGAATCACTCAGTAGGTATAAAAACTAAAACCCACATGAGAAGCAGTTTGCTCAAGACTGAACTAGAGAGCTCACTACCCCAGTCAGCAGAAGGATTTACCCTGTTCTTTCTCTCCAGATGAACATCCTAAAGCCTCTGGAGCGCCAGCTACCGTCAGACCCTCTGTGGCTTTTAACATCCACACTTCCAAGGACCCAGAGCACGAAGGGTGTAATCTCTTCCTTGGTGACAACCAGCTCTTGGAGGACTGTGGCTTCAACATGACAGCCAAAACCTTTTTCATCATTCACGGATGGACGGTGAGCCCAGGAGGGGGCCCTGAAGCTTTATAGAAGATTTGATTCCTTTTGTTTTGGTCAATTAAGAAGAACAGTGGTGCTTCCAGGTTCCAAACCTTCTCCCCCCTCTCCTTGTGGGCTGCTTGTATTTCGGACAGCTGTGAAGAATGTAATGGGCGCTTCGCAGAGGGGGCGATCTGGACCCAGCAGGGTGGCGTTTAGTGATGGCATGCAGTGGGCTTTCAGAAAGTGGCTCTCCCTAGGGCAGCAGCCCAGCTCCTCCAGCTCAGAAGGAGTTCTAATTATACTTAATTACATCGGCCAACCACTGCCTGGAGGGGGCCCATCCTGAACTGAAGCAACTTAACTGGCTCAGAGAAGCTGAGGGGCCAGCTGGCCTGGCTGGCTGGCTGCTATTGGCATACTGCCCTCCTGTTTGCATAGAGATGGCCCCGTTTAAAGGCACTGGGGCTCTTTATGTGCCCTAGCTGAGCAATTTCCATTGAAAGGCCCATGACAAACTTCAACAAAAAAGGGCTTTAACACTCAGCGTCACAAACTCTTGGCCAGCAAGGGATTTGTTCATTCATATAATGACCGTCTGTAAGAAAATGGCACTATTAAGTGAGCACATTTCTGCCTGGACTAATTGGAAGGGGACGCTTTTCCTCTTAATGATGAGAAATTCATATCCGTTACATTCTTGCTGGGTCTTTAGAGCTGACATCAACAGTTGAGGTCGGGCCTTCGAGATGGAGGGTAAGAGTCTACTTTTCTGATGTGAAGGAAGGGATGATAGAGGGCCTGTCTGTCTGTCTTCATCCCTTAGGACACAAGTGAAATCTCACATTTGAATTTCTCTAAGGCCCTCCTGTCAAAATGCAAATACTATCGGCCTGCAGCTTACAAGTGGGGAGCATTCCGGAAAGTTCTTTTGTAATGTGTTTGGAACTTGAAATGGTAGTGCCCCATAGAAGCAAGTTGTAAACAGTGTTTGGGTTCCCAGGCTCAGCGCCGAAAATCTATTTATTCGATAATGTACGTGTGGGTAGGTTTACTGCTTCTAGTCACCATGCATAATGTTTCTGTGGGAAAATGTGTTCTGAGTTCTAATTTGGGATTCCAGGGGTGGAGTTTTCTTACTCTGGGGTCAAGAGGATGGCGGAGATGCGTTGTGGGAGGGAATCATTTGTTAACTTGGGTTTGCCTAAGTGACAGTGCCTCCCTGCGTCTCTAAGGGAGGAGCTAATTCTCCAAGGCAACCTTCTCTAGCTCCTTGAAGGATGGACCAGGCCTCTTGCCTGACTGTGACAAGGATTCAGACTAAGCTCTTGTCATCATCACCACCAATACCTATAGAATAGTGAGTATGGCAATACTAGCACAGCACATCAGCTCTGAAAAATTTGATGGGAAACTGGGCATGTGAAGAGCAACAGAGGAAAGAAAACAACAAGCCTTATGCCTTTGGCTGACTTTGGATGTCTTCATTTCCTCGGCAGCCAGTGGGAAGAATCAGTCAGTTGGGGGAGAGGATCATGGGACTTCTGAAGTCCTGAAGGAGACTGGAAAGAGAAATAACCTTCCTTTTTTCTTTGCAGATGAGCGGCATGTTTGAAAGCTGGCTGCAGAAGCTTGTGTCCGCCCTGCAGACAAGAGAGAAAGACGCTAATGTGGTGGTGGTTGATTGGCTGCCCCTGGCTCACCAGCTGTACACAGATGCGGTCAATAACAGCAGGGTGGTGGGGCAGAGAGTGGCTGAGATGCTGGACTGGCTGCAGGTAAGCAGAGATGAATGGGAGCCATCTCTCAAGCAGCGGCTTAAGCCCATGCTTCCTTCCCTCCTTCCTTCCTTCTCACCTTCCTTCCTTCCTTCCCTCCCTCCCTCCCTTCCCTCCCTCCCTCCCTCCTTCCTTCCTTCCTTCTTTCTTTCTTTCTTCCTTTCTTTCTTAATTTAGTTAATTTCTAGCTTATGTGCATTAGTGTGAAGGTGTCAGATACCTTGGAATTGGCATTAAAGACAGTTGTGAGCTGTCATGTGGGTGCTGAGTATTGAACCCGGGGTCCTTTGGAAGAGCAGACAGCTCTCTTAACCACTGAGCCCTCTCTCTAGCCCCAAGCCCATACTTTATTAGGAAATGCAGAGCACATGTTGTTACTGTGAACTTCGAGTATGATCAAAATCTCCAGCGTTACAGTTTGCTAAATTAAAGCATGGCATGAACTACTCAAAGCCTGCTCCAGACCCCCCTTGAAGAATCTCTGGATTCTTCCGTTACTTTATTTGCTATTAAAAAACAAAACAACACAATCTGTCTCGTGCAAGATTAGTTCCTGATCTTAGAAGCTGATGCTCTAAGGGTGGTTGAGAATGGTAAAGGAGCCAGGGCCAGCTTTCAAACTGGAGGCGCCATAGGTGGGTGCTGTCGCCTTTGGAGGGTGGCTGCACTACAGAATGGCAAGGAGGCCCCTTCAACTAGATCAGCCACTGCGTTATTTGAACTGTTGTGTGCAAAACAGAGCTTGAGGTCTTGATTTACTTTTTATAAAGTTAACCTTTTGCCTGAGACCAGTAGACCTAAGAGGCAGGAGGGGCAGGGGTCAGCTGTCAAAGTGACCCTAGGGAGTTGAGCATTTCCTGCCTGTCTTTCCTTTCACCCGGGAATCTTATGAGTCCTGGAAGAATCTTGAGCAAGCAGTACTTCTTTGCTCTGAGGTGCTTTAGAGAGTGTTTTCTGAGCCACAGGTCAAAGCGCCACCTTAGCATCCTCAAGGTCCCAGCTGATGGGGTCACTGTTCTGACTGTGGGAGCCCAGGGAGCTTAAGGTGAGGAGTCTGAAGGCCTTGGAAGTAGAGGTCGAAGCACAGACAGATCAAATGGTCATAGGTCACAGGTCGCTGCAGTCATGGCTGGCACTTTGGTTTGCAGTGGGGATGGAATCTTTGACCTTTACACTGATGTGTCTGAGCCCCCAAAGAAAGGAAAGCTCGTAGAAGAGCTTGCGGAGCTCAGGCCTGCCTCCGGGAGTCATGCCTTCCACCCCGTCCCCTTGGTGTTTCAAGCCACACCGAGTCCTTTAGAATGTTCTGTCCCTGGTGGCCCGTCCACAGTGCATGCCAGCAACACTGGTAAGGCTGCAGGCTGTCTTTGACTGTGACCCCTCTGGCCCAGGACTACACTCTTGAGCTCATGCTCTTTGGTGACTTTCTGCAGGAGAAGGAAGAGTTTTCTCTTGGGAATGTTCACTTGATTGGCTACAGCCTTGGAGCACACGTGGCTGGATTCGCTGGCAACTTTGTGAAAGGGACAGTGGGCAGAATCACTGGTAAGATTTGCTTTCACCGTGTGTGTATGTGAGTTGTGTTAGCCGTGTTTTTCAGACTTTCTCCTTTCTGGGAGAAATTCGAGATGGGGAAATCACAAGGTCTTGGAGTAATAGGGACCGCAACGTGGAAACCACTGGTCTAGCCCAAGAGCCAAGGAAACAGGTAGAGCTGTTCAACCTGCTCAGTGACAATTAGCTGAGAACGAGAGAGCAGAAGCCAGAGGGGCCCTGTCTTGGCTTCCAGTGTGCTGAGGGTTCACTTTTGCTTTCCAGCTTTGAGATTCCAGATATTTGAGAAAGAACTAAGTGGCAGAGTCTTGTTTGAAACCTGCCTCTGGTTTCTGTTTCATCAACCAATAGCTCCTTTCCAATGCTAAGGCTGCCTCTTTATCAATGACAGTTACCTGTGTAGATTGAGTGGCTGAAGTTTGTAATTAAAGAGACTTTTCTGATATTGGTATCCAAGTACTCAACAGAAATTTTTTTTTTCTGAATTGAAAATTGAATTTTTAATGCTTGGATTTGGACTGAATTATTTGATGACTATGAAAAATGTCAAAGATCCTTTATCCATTTTTGGAACCTTCAGATACATAAGAGAGCCTCCTCTGCACTAAAATTGCTGGTGAATTTTTGGCCCTGACCTTTTTTTTCCTTCTGGCATTCTTTCACAGGCATTTATCTCTAGCTCTCTTCCTATCTCTAATATACTAAGGATGATATCTTAGGTTGCTTTCTGCTGCTATACCTGAACAGCACAGACTGGATAACTTATAACGCATAGGAGTTGTTTTATTTATTTATTTATTTTTATGACCTAGCATCTTTTTGCTGCATGATAACATGGTGGAGGGTATCACGTGATCAGCCAGAACAAGTGTGCTAATTTAGGTCTTTCTCTTACAAATCCACCAGGATCACATTGGGAACCCCACCCTGATAAGTTTATCTAATGCTGGTTGGCTCTCAAACACCTCGCCTCCAAATACCAGTCGCATTTGGATTTGGGGTTCCTTTTTCTGTCTGTGAATTTTGTGGGGTGGATACATTTAAGCCACAATCAGAGGGCACCTAGAAGAAAAGGTATGCTGGCAATCTGTCCCTGTAGAGCTTTTACTTTAAAACAGGTCTCGGGTGGAAAGGAGCCTAACAGGTATGCACACCTATGTCTTAATAGGTGTGCACAGACAGAGTCTAACAGGTGCACAGACAGAGATTATTAGGTACACACACAGAGTCTAATAGGTGCTCACACAGACACATGTGTATAAACTCCTTTAGAGCCAGTGATTCCATCCAGCATAGCTTGAGAGCCTCTCTTCCTGACTTGTGTATTGGGGCTTGAACTGTTCAAAGGAGGCTGTGACTGTGTGGCCATTCTCCAGTGTCCCAAAGCCAGGCCAGTGGATGCAGCCTGCAGCACTCCTATGGTCTCTACCAAGGTCAAGGCCCAAGATGTCCTTGGTAACAAGGACAAATCAAAGATTCTGTTTTTTCCCTGTTTCTAGTCTGAAATGAGACAGGGTTAGCAAGAGCGCTTTTCGGTTCTTCTGGCTTGTTTGGGTGGTACTGCTGACAAGAGGGCCTCTTGTCTGTGGCCATCTAGGGAGCTGGCAGAATGCTAATCAATGCTGCAGGCAGAAGCCCTCACGCCTTGAGAGTGGGCCCTTCCCTCCAACCCCCTCTGTGGAGCAACGGCCTGGCCTCTGTCCAGTTGCCTGCTGCATGTTGCTGTAGGTGTCAGATGGGAGCTAGGCCTTCTTTTCTCATTTCACGTAGACCTGAGTGATAAGAGGATGGAGACCACAGCTTCAGATAGCAATCAGTGGTGCAGCAGCGAAGCATGCAATCCTAACTGAATAAGCAATAAGCAAGAAGATGGATCCCTTTAAGAATAGGAGGGAGGTGTGGATTCTATGCAGGCTATAGGATAGATGCTGTTTAATGTTCATCCCTCAAGCACATGGTACTTCCTCCATGCTATCGCGGAGCCACACAGTAACCTTGCAGCTTTCACAGATGGTTGAAGGAGGACTGGATGACTAAACAATGAGCCTAATATCTTGCACACTATAAGGAGCAGATCTGGGATCCAGTCCAGGTCACTAGGTTGCAAGGCCTGCCTTCAGCTACTATCTAGAAGTATAGATAAAATACATAATAAAAAATAGATGATGTCACTTTTCTCCTTAGCTTGTGGGCCAGGATGTGTACCACACAGTCCAAGCAGGGAGCCAGCTCAATCTGGGTAGGTGAAGGCCCCACAATGGCCTGTGAGGCCCCCTCAGCTGTCGGCATTCCTCCAGCATAGCTTCGTTTCCATGGAGCTGCCTGTCTGGTGAGGACCTTTGTTTGCACCAAGGAAAGAGCCCCTCTCTTGTATTGGTTGCAGAGCATAATGTTCCTCCTCTTCTTCTTTTCCTCTTCGATGCACATGGTGAGAGGCAGGGGGAGCTTCTGTGTCATGCTGTGGCCCTTGCAAGCCTACCAAAGAGTTCATTGTGGGCTGTTCTGGAAGGGCATGCTTTTGTGCCATCTTTCTTTTAGGCCTGGGCTAGGGTTGAGCCCTAAGTAGCCTGGGATCCCTTTCTGCTGTGGTCACCCATAGAATCGTCCAAGTGTCTGAAACCTTCTGGTTTTAGCCTCCACACATTTCCATGAGCAGTGAGCCATGGTTGGTTCAACTCTAGAAAGCAGCTCCAACGTTTTCCTAAAGTTACCTGCTCATAGGCGTCCCAGTGATCTCTTTGTACTCACTGTCTCTTTGTACTGGGTCTGGGAAACATGGTGCTGTTATCTGCTGCCTCCTTTTAAGACACGGGTTTGGGGGTCATTGGGAGGCTTGTTCCCACCCCAGCAGAAGCGGGCAGATCTCTAAGAATTCCAAACCAGTGTGGTCCACAGAGTGAGTTCTACAAGAGTGTGGGATGTGCAACTGGACAGAGGCCAGGCCTCTGCTCCCCAGAGAGTGTGGAGGAAAAGGCCTGCTTTCAGGACGTGAGGACCGCTGCATATTGCACTGATGAGCACCTGCCATCTCCCCCAGGCCCTTGTCTCAAAAAACCAAAACAAAATAAACAAAAAACAAGTGACATAGTTCTTGACCATATCACCTCCGGGCCTTGGTGTCTCTGGACTAGGGTGTGTCAGTCTGGCAAGTGCTGTTATGTGGGGCCTGTGGAGATGTGGTGTGTGTGTGTCAGGGCCATGTGGTACATTTTAGGATGTTTAGCTGTATCTCTGGCCTGTACTCTGTAGATGCTGTTAGTTCTCCTA
>NW_026596040.1:35331627-35445670 GCF_907164565.1 Psammomys obesus | reverse complement strand
TAGCTGTATCTCTGGCCTGTACTCTGTAGATGCTGTTAGTTCTCCTACCCACAAGTGCCATAAACAAAATTTTCTTATGAAAACAACCAAATGTTTCTCAAGGATAAAAGCATTCTGAAGTTTCAACACTGTTCAGGATGAAACAGGACCCATACATCTTATTCCTTAACTCTTTCCACGTATTTTTTGTGCATTTGTAGAGCAAGAAGCCTTCCTGGTTGGGGCATATCCAGTTTGTATAATCACAGCTTGATAATAACAAAAATAATTTAGACAACTTCATCTCTTAATTTTTCACATGAGCTGTATAAATTGAGGCCTGAGATTCCACTTCATATATGATCCCAAAGAATAGGAAAAATTCTCAGTGTCCTGGTCCACAAACCACTGACTTTCAGGATCACCTGGAGAACTGATTTACATCTGTACGCCAGTCCTGCCCAGTGGGTTCCCTGGGGGCTGGAGGCTCAGAGATCTGCATTTGGCTTTCTTTCTTTTAAACAATGCTGTTATCTTTGTATAGTTCAGACTGAAAAGACAGTGTTAAGTCTCAGCCTGTTGTGTATACTTGATGAGTTCCCCCTCCATCTGCTCTCCTGATGTATCTGCATGCAGTTGACTACTTGCCTGTGTGACCTTCCAGTGTTTTTTTTAGAATACATGTTTATAACAAACTCCCTCATATGATCTGAGCAGCCTGGAATGGGAGAGCCAGTATCCCGAGTAGAGCAGTTTTCATGTTCAACACAGAAGGTGGGGAGGCAAAAAAAAAAAAAATCTTTCTCATTGTGCCTGCAAAACAGAAGGCGTAGTGAAGTCCTGGCACTTGGCTTCTCACTGTGTTGAGTTTTAGAGATGCTTTTCTCCGCTCATCCATACCTGGGCCTGGGCCCTGGCCTGACTTGTAATAAAGGAAGAGGAAGAATGAGTCTAAATACAAGCCAACAAGCCTGGGGCAGGGTTCTGCTGTGGAAGGTGTCTAGGGCCAGATGACTGGGATGGGTGGCTTGGGTCGGAGGCGGAGTGTAATCTAGAACAGCTCTAGTTCTCACTCTCTCTACCTTCCCAGAGTTGATGGCAGGGTAAACCTTGTGCTTAGTGCACTGGGCTGGCCGGGGCATTGGGACACATTGGGGATTCAGGAAAAAAACAAAACAAACAAAACGCTGGTTCTATAATTACAGGACTTAATTCTGGTGATGACATCCCAGTCAGCCACATAGGGGTTCCTTTCTATTTTAATTTTTTTTCCAGGCTGGTGGCATCTAGATTTGGCTGCTGGGCTCAGAGCATTTCATTCTGTGTACTTGGCCTCTAAGTCAAGACTCAACGGCGTGATGCTTCTCATTAAGTCGATTTTGGCTTTCCCTGCTGCAGGTCTGGACCCCGCGGGACCCATGTTCGAGGGGGCGGATATCGACAGGAGGCTGTCCCCGGATGATGCAGACTTTGTGGATGTCCTGCACACCTACACCCTCTCCTTTGGCTTGAGCATCGGGATTCGGATGCCCGTGGGCCACATTGACATTTACCCCAATGGCGGCGACTTCCAGCCAGGCTGTGGATTCAATGACGTCTTGGGATCTATTGCCTATGGAAGTGAGTTTCTACTTACCTGTCTTGTGTTTGATTCGCTCTACCCACCTTCTGAGTCAGCCTGAGCTGTTAGTGCAGCCAACAGTTCAATTCATCTTTCTTTTCTCTCCCCACACTGCTGAGTTATACTGCATGGCTGTTACCAACATTCACCTTCTTGCTCACGCTTCCAGACCACAGTTATTACTGATTAATTTTATTTTTTTCCTGAGTCAGGGCCTCACTATGTAGCCCTGGCTGGCCTGGAACTTACAGACATCTGCTTGTCTATGCCTCCCAAGTGCTGGGATTAAAGGGGTACCACCATGACAATTTTGTGGGGTTTGTTGTTTTGTTTTGCTTTTTTTGTTTTTGTTTTTGTTTTTTGAGGCAGTTTCTTATGTAGCCTTGGCTGTCCTGGACTTGCTTTGTAGATCAGGCTGGCCTTGGACTCACAGAGATCTGCCTATTTCTGCCTCTCTGATTGCCGGAATTACAGGCATGCGCCACTGTGCCCAGCAAATTTTGTGTTTTTAAGTGTTATTTATTTTTTTTTAAACAATCCATGAATGCTGGGATCAAACCTGAGTCTTCTGGAAGAGCAGCCAGCGTTCTTAACCTCTGAGCCATCTCTCTAGCCCTGTCTCTGTATCTTACTAGGAACTTGGAATACCACTGAACCTACCTTAAGATACATACCACCAGCCTCAATAAACCTAACTATCACTGATGAGGTGTACATTGATTGCTGATTGAGTGGTGGAATCATCGAGAAGTCGTTCATATCATGTGCTCCCTGTCCTCTGTTTCCTTAGCAATCACGGAGGTGGTGAAATGTGAGCATGAGCGAGCTGTACACCTCTTTGTTGATTCTCTGGTGAATCAGGACAAGCCGAGCTTTGCCTTCCAGTGCACAGACTCCAACCGCTTCAAAAGGGGTATCTGCCTCAGCTGCCGGAAGAACCGTTGTAGTAACATTGGCTACAATGCTAAGAAAATGAGAAAGAAGAGGAACAGCAAAATGTACTTAAAAACCCGGGCTGGCATGCCTTTCAGAGGTAACTTACGTCCAGGCTCCCAGATGCCGCTTAGCACTGTTCCTCCTTTATACTCTCTTGTGGAACAGGGCATGTAGCAGCCCAAGAGCTGTGGTCGTTTAGCGTAAAAAGTTATTACAAATCAGATCACATTGTCCCTACCCTAGTAAAGTGCTCCTTAGAAGTCCAGGGTAAGGACTCCTTTCGTGATGTAATCATTATATCAGAATCTTAAAATTCTGTCTTGCATTTAGTTTTTCAAAACATGTTCGTGTTCAGTAGATGTGAAGCAAAGTACATAGGTGATTGAGGCAATTAGGTTTTACTTTCATCGTCTGTTTACAAGATTTTGTGAAACAGCATTTTGTATACGAAGACCTTGAGACTCAGAGAGGTTTCTACCTTGGTCCTTAGTCCAGCGCCACACAGTAGAAAATAAGTAGCCTCAAGTCCCCAAACATCTGATCCCCAAGTTCAGGCCCCTTCTTCAGTGATGTCTTATGCTGCCAGGGAGAACAAGACCAGAGTCAGCTGAGGCTAGACCAGGCCACCAGGCTTCTTGTTTCTAAAATTCAGTGTGCTGAGTGACTCCTGACAGGGCAAGCAAGGCTCACAAAGGTCTTTGTGCTGTTGTGCAGTTTACCATTATCAGCTGAAAGTCCACATCTTCAGTTTCAAGAACAGTGCAGACATCCAGCCCACCTTCTACGTCACCCTGTATGGCAGTAACGCAGACTCCCAGAACCTGCCCTTGGAAGTGTAAGTACTCTTGGGTATGATTGAGAGCGTAAGGAAAGTGTTGGAAGAAGTACAGGAGATTCAGGTCGGCTTGCCCAGGGGAGGAGCTGGGTGGTTCTAGCTGGCATCTGTATCCACTCTTTCCTCTCTCATGCTGTGTGTGCTCCTTCGAGCTTGACTCAGAGGGTTTCAGGGAAGGAAGCTCCCAAGGTGAATCAGTTGTGTGAGAAACTGCTGGGTCATCTGCCCAGAAACTGCCGTTTCATCTCAGGCAACGCCTGCCACCTGAGGCTTTGGGGACTCTGGAACTCTCTGAACGCCATTTCTGGATCTTGTATAGTAACGGTCTGTGGGAGGGGTGCGTGGAGGTCTGTAGAAATTTTTTGAGCTCCCATGAGGTACAAAGCCTCCTCCTGGGATGTTGGCATTGTGAAGAAATACCAGTCAGCCAGGTGTGGTGGTGCAGCCTGTAATCCCAGCACTTGGGGTGGGGTGGTGGGGCTGTGGCAGGAGAATTGTGAGTTCTGGGCCAGCCTGAGCAATACAGTAAGATCTTGTCAACAAACAAATGGTAAGGAATAAGAAAGGAAGGAAGGCCATTAAAGTCATACTCGTAAGGGCTTAGTGTCTAACGGGAAGGCAAGGCTTGAGCATCATGCTCAAGCATCATGATGTGGCAAGGCTGTCCATACGAACTGGTAGAGGAGACAGGAGGAGGGGAGAAAGTGAGGCTGTAGCTTCTGGGCTGGGGGACAGCAGGGCTTCGTAGGGGAGGCGATGTGATGTTTTCTCTTTTCTGCTCTTGCCTGGTGTTGTCTCTTGGGAGTCAGTGGCACAACGGGAGAGCTGCTTGCAAATGGTTTTGATAAGAAGTCAGGCTCTTTGGGCAAAGTTGTCTGTCAGTGTGGAGTGCAACTCAGCTTCCTTCGTGGTCCTGTGAAGCAGGGGCAAGGAGGGCATGAGGTGGGCAGATGTGCCAGTTTCCCTGGGGCGGGGGAGTGAGTGAGATGCATTTCTCTCTTACCTTTCAGAGTGGAGAAGATTGGGCTGAATGCCACCAACACCTTCCTGGTCTACACTGAGGAGGACTTGGGTGAGCTCCTGAAGATCAGGCTTACCTGGGAAGGGATAGCTCATTCCTGGTACAACCTGTGGACTGAGTTTCGAAACTACCTGTCTCAACCCAGTAACCCCTCTCGGGAGCTGCACATCCGACGAATTCGCATCAAGTCTGGGGAAACGCAGCGAAAGTAAGTGTCCCTGCCAGTCTTGGTCTTTTCAAGAGGAGCGCACTGGGCTTTTGTGCACTGTCTTCTTTTGTACAAGTAATAGGCAGAGCCCTCCGCTACCAGCTAAACCTCAACTACTTTTGCAAGGATTATTACTCCCAGATAAGGGCTTCTGGAAACTGTCGTACATCTCACGTTGTGATCACAGTCCTCAGGAGGAGGGGGTGTGCAAGGGCCGTGTGGAGTTCAGCATTTGTTCTGTTTGCCAAGTCCTGTGCCAGCCTTGAAGTGGACTTTCCCTAGACGGAGCTCTCTGGGTGTGCTGCACTGAGGGGACGATTGGAGCATCTGGGTCCATGGGTGATGTCTTCCATGGGCCTGCACCCTTCCAGAGCCTACTTTCTCAGAGCATCGTTGTGTCTCATCCAGAGGTCCCGAGTCAGTGCTGTGCCACTGGGGCTGTAACTTCCACTAGCAGAGAGCTTGGTAGGCTGTCCCAGCTGGCGGCCTCTCATTTCTTTGAACTCCAAACTGGGAGATCCAGACCTTTATATATCAACTCTTGTTACTGTGCCCTAACTCTGCCAAGGAGGGCTCAAAGCCAGTGAAGCCTCCTCCTCTGCAGTGGTCACCATCAGCCTCAGGTTGGATGAAGCAGTCTGCACCCTTCTTCTTTTTCCTGTGTCTATTGTGCTTGGCCAGGCTGGCAGAGGAGGGGGTGAACTGCCATGTTGGATCCTTCCTTAGATTATTTAGTCTAGGAACCTGGGACTTGGGGATATTTTGAGTGGGTCGCTGTTGGCACTCTTCAGTGGTCTTGTACCTCTTTTAGTCCCCTGCACTCTTAAGTGCAGCCTAGACTGAAAGGTGTGATAGCAGAAATACAATCATCATTATAAAATAATTCAGATGTAGTAGACACTCATTAAATCACCATTGAGACAACAAATATGAGCAGCTTCCCAAATTGTGTTCAGATATAGGATTTCAAAAGGCAAATATTACAGAAACATTTGGAGTCAATTCTTCCTCTGCCCCCACCTTCCCTTCTTTCAAAGCAAATGGTTTGAAAAACTTGCCTTAATTATCTATTGGTAACGTGTTTTCTTTTTTATGTTTTTATGCCCACTAGTACCATCAGTATGTAGAATTGTTTTAGTTGCTGCTATATTTTCCATAATTGGGCATACTGTTTTATGAGTTGGCTTCAAACATTCAGATGTTATCTGAGGAATTTATCCAATAACCTTAGATGTAGTCTATCGATACTTAATTCTTCAAGGTGGTTGGACCAGTTCTCAATCTTGCCCCTTGTTTCCTAGTTTTCCTCTTTTGCTTCCTCACCCACAGTGGGACACTGTTGCCATTCTGTGAGGTAGGAGCAGCATTTCTGGTGTTGTATCGGTTTGTATTTTTCTGATTGTGAGTGAGTTAAGCTAAGTTTTTTTTTTTTTTTATAAGTTTATAAACACATAGGCCCAAAGGTGCTTAAACTCCCCAGGAAAGGTCCTGTGTCAGGATCAGAGTGACATATGCCCTACACAGGTCATCTGTGGCCACCACATTATCAAGGCCGTGTGGTACAGCCACAAACTGTTGCTTCCCACAGACTCTTGCGAAATGGTGATTATCAGGCCTTTGGTTTTCTTATGCTTTTTGCTGTCCATGTGCTGAACTTTTTTTTTTTTTTTTAGATTTAATTTTTATATTTTGAATTGTGTGTGTGTGTGTAGATGTGTGCATGTGAATGCAGGTACCCGCAGCTTCCAGAAGAGAGCATTGGCTTCTCTGGGCTGGAGTTGTGGGTGGTTGTGAGCCACGTGACCTGGGTGCTGAGGACCGAATTCCGTCCTCTGCAAGTGCAGTGTGTGCTCTTAACTGTTGAGTCATCTCTCCAGCCCAGACCTTTGCTTTTGATGTGTAGTTGAGTTCCAAGTGCTCTTGTCAGTATCCATAGCACTGTCCTATAGGCCTCAAGTCTGGTGGGAAGGCTGACCATTGATTTCAAAACCCCAGAACAGTTTCAAGCAGTGAAGCCTATTGTAAAGTAGAGCAAAACTTTAATATTGTAAGTCACAACAGTCACCAAAGCCACAGTCATGTAAAGATATGCCTTTGAGTAAGCTTCAGGGTGGTCAGGTTCCTGGGGATGTTGGCAGGACATTGGCAGGAGCTTCCAAGACCTCATGACCCCAAGTAACAGGCAGCCTTTTGGGAAAGTAGAGAAGAAAGTAGAAATGTGTGATCGAGGCTGCATGAGACTGAATCAGAAAGCAAGATTCACACTACCATTCTACAGCAGCCATGGTCAGCCATGCGCACTGGATGGGCAGTCCTGCAACCTGGTCAAGCTTGCAGCTGTGATGGTGAGTCTGCCTCAGCAGCAGGCAGTTCTGAGGGCCCTGGAGAGGATACAGCATGCTGGAAGGTTCTCTTTCCCTTTGCGGTGTACACTGAGTCCAGAAAGCACCAGAAAGCACCGTCTAGAGTTTTGTCTACAACCGTGGTTTCTTTTTTTCTCTTAGAATGACATTTTGCACTCAAGATGCTAAGAAGACTAGCATCTCCCCTGGCCAAGAGCTGTGGTTTCACAAGTGTCGGGATGGCTGGAGAATGAAAAACGAAACCAGGTAACTAGCATTTCTTGTGTTCTACGGGCTCATGGCCAATGACAGAAAGTCCCTCCCTTATAAAACTCACCCGGTGGAAGGTGAGAGGCAAACTCCTAAGGGAAAACATTAGGCTTCAGGAAATGTGAGTGTCCCTCTGTCCCTTGCTCTGTCTTATCCTCTAGGTGCTCACTGTACATGTACAAAGAGCTCCAGTGTTGGAGTCCATGGCTTCTCCCCAGCTCTGCTCACTACAGGAAGTGTACTTCCTGTACTTCCTGTATACCTCCTGCAGTGAGCAGAGCTGGGGAGAGGCCTTGTTTCCTGGCTTTTTCGGCCACTCTGCTGCAGTAGGCAGTGGGGTGCAAGGGCAAGATATAAACATACTTATTAGGTTTTTCTGGAACCCAGATTGTTATGATTGAGGTTAGTGGGCCTAATTTGCCCCACTTTAGGGCATAGGAATGCTTGTGTGTAGAGTCAAGACAGACGGGCTCTCTTGTGTGGTATCACATTGCTCGGTGTGAAACCACATGATTTCAGGTGGAGGAAGGCAGGCCCAGGCCATGGTATATGGCAGTGGGATCCTCGGTCGAGCCTGTTTTATGCCATCTAAACCACAGCACCTTCTGAAGATGAGGGAGACTGTCTCTAGCTGTTCTCACCTCCTGCCCCTTGCCTTCAGTGGAATACTGGGTGATAATCCTGCTTCGGAATGCTGGTCACTCAGCAAGTGCCCACTGGCAGCCAATGACTTGCAGAATCTATATTGACAGCCTCAGGAGGCAGGCATTACTGTCCCTGTGGACACTGAGAAAACTGAGACTTGGGAAAATGAAGTCTTTCTCCCAGGATTCCCTAGTGTGTGTGATGGGCCTTTTATTCGAAAGCTTGCTCATTTCAGTTAGAGAAGTTTCACCTGCCCAGGGAATTGGTACCTTTGCTTAGGTACCAATTATCAGGCAAGCCATGCCCAGGGATCCCCTGTGATTAACCATCTGCTAATCCAGCAGTCCTGACTGCACCCCCAGGTGATTTGGCTTCTATTAAGGAGCGTCAGCAGACCCCACACTTAGCAGTCACAGGCTTGTGGGGTCTGAAGACTTGCTCCCCCCGCCTCCGTTAAGGGCTGCAGTCCAGTGCAGGCTCATTTGATCTTCCTCTATCATTATTGTAACTCTTTTTGTTTGTATTCAAATTCACCTCTTTCCTGTGTACATTAATTTCATCAATACATTGTCTACCCCAGAAGGACTCACATAAGCGAGAAGGAGCTATCTCTTGCTCTCTTGCTATTTCTGTTCTAGCACGCACTAACTTATGTAACTTGGCTCACACTTTTTCTTTTTGGGAAACAAGCCAGCCCTTTGTTTCCTGTTCAAGGCACAGAACACAATAGGAGCCCAAGCAATAAAGGAACTATTAGGAAGTTATGGCATCCATGGTCACATGCATTTGCAATCAGATTTCTCTCTCCTGACATGAGCTTGTTTACTAATGAGAGACTAAAGGTCAGGGAGTTTCTATAGTTGAGAATAGAATTCAGGTGTCTTGACCCAGCCTTGTTTCCATCTTGCCACAGTAGAATATTGTGTGTTTCTAGATGAAGGCAAAGAAGTTTGATAGTTCTCCTCACGCTTGTGTGTATGTGTGTGTGTTGTGCAAGGCACATGAATGCATTGACTTATGACACGTGCACTTAGCAGCCCAGACAGGCTCCTATGGGTGTTTTTCACAGGGATCTTTCCATCTTCTTAAAGGCAAGCCAGTAAAACAGCCTGTCTGGTGTGCGGAACGCTCAGTCTTGGTTTACATCTTGATAGATACACCTTGGTACAGGTTTGCCCATTTGCTGGTGAGTGAGCTAACCTTGTATTGCCATGGTTCCTTCCAGGCCCTTTGTGGAGTTGGCCTGAGGGCTCAAGAAGTCCTGAAGTCTATGCCCACACCCTGCTGACACGCACACGGAGGAAAGTTACTGCTGAAGACCCCCTCGATGGAAGACCTCTGCCTTGATCCCGGTGCCCAGGAGGAGCTTGCTTGCTGGGCTCACCTCGTCTCCCCCAACTGCGACTTCTCTTGGAGAAACCTCTGCCCTGATAAAGTTCTAACTCCAAGGCTCTGTTGACACCTCAGGGAGCAGAGCCAAGGTTGTGTGAACACTGGACTATCCCGAGCCCTGTACACTCTTGGATGCTCTTCTGTTAGGTGAGCCCTGGCTTTGTCCAAGAGTAGGAACTCAGGCTCTGGCATGGCTCTGTGTGGAAGGTTGGCAGGTGCTTGGCCTCACAGAACCTTAGTGACAAGTCTTTCCCCAGGAGCTGGCTCATACCTTAGTGACAGACCTGTTACCTAGAGAGAGGACAGTAGACAAGGCTGGGGCTCTCGTCCTGCTGTCCTCCCGCGTGAGGTACTGATGGATCCTGGTTTTATCTTAGATATTCCATCATGCTCATCTTCTGAAGCTCACACTGTTGGCATTTCCTTTTACATTATTCATCCTTTGATTAAACAAACATTGGCCACGTCAACTAATTAGCACCAGCAGTAGAGACATGGCTCAACAACGTTTGCATGTGGAATCAATAGGATCAGGACCCCTGGAATCCCTCAGGTCCACTGGCCCGTGAGGATGCCTGTGGTTAAAGACAGGCAGGGCCAACAAGCAGGCAACAGGCTGATAGAACTGGGGCTCTGAGGCTTTTACATACCATTTCCTCTAAGGGCCATACTTGATCACGCTAACAGAACAGCAAGCAGAAAATCATGCCTGCAGGCCACAGCAGTGGAGCAAAGTCCTGCTGTTTAGGGAGCTAGACAGTATTGCTTGTGGTCTACGTAGCTGCCTTGCAGAAACCAGTCCCCTCTGACAGAGCCGGCACTAACATTTGATACGGTGTTTTTTCTTCCACAAAGTAGCTTGCTTTTATATCAGTGCCTTATCGGTTAAACTCCTGGGAAAAGTCCCCTGTTCTAGATCTTAATGTGAAGAATTGATAAATATGATACCCTAGACACCTTTCTACGGGTTTTTAGACAGCTTGCGTGTCACCTAATTCGAGTGCAGGGAGAGGCACTGCCGTTATCAGTCTTGTTTCACAAAATCAAGGCTTAGGGACGTTCAGCCTCCTGATTAGATAATATATCTAAGTGGTGGCGGGAGGAGGCAAGCTAAGGACCCAGTAAGGCTTCCTGGAAGCAAAGTTCATGAAATCCTTTCTGCAGCTCCACAAAGATATCTGCAACCATTTCGCATTAATATGTTCCTGTTGTGATAAGCAAGGGATTTTTTTTTTTTAACCAGAGCTATCCATAAAATCTAAATCCTTTCATTAATATACAACCAGAAGAACACATGGGAGAAGGGCTGAGTTCTTAAGGGTGTGCTGCCCGCTGGCGGGGGGAGGTGGGAGAAGGGTCACTCTCTGTATCTAGGTTTTTAATGGACATTCTTTGTACTGTACCAACTTTGCATCTCTGTTTCATGCCAAAGTTCTGAAGAGGTAACTAGCTGCATCTTAACACACAGTGCCCTCTCAACCCCCGAAGTGTGCTTCTGCAATTGCCCTCTAGCCAAAGTGAAGCTTGTTATTGGCCACACGTCCCGGTGACTTCCAGCTTCTGTGTTCAGTAATGGAAGCTTGGGAGAACTGAATCCTCTGTGAGTTGTGTATTTATCCATGTGGCTTGAAGCCTTGTTTGTATATCTGATGCTTTTTAAAAATGCTTAGACCACTATTTATTTCTTAAGTGTATATAATGTGTAAAGACAAAGATGTGCTTAGTTTTTACTTTAAGATTAACTGATTTCAAGATTTACAAAGTTTAATAGTAAAATTAAAAAAAAAAACCTATACAGCTCTCAGTTGTCTGGTAACTCATTTCTTAAAATTGGAAACAATATGGCTGCCTAGGTCTTGGGCTTAATACAGAATTACTTTAGTTTATTCTCTATTTGATAGTCACTGTTAGCAGGAAGTAGACAGCTAATTTATTGATAGATGGGAAGAAGAGCTACCTGAACTGCAGCAAGGAGACCCGAAGGTAGATGCTTTGAAGAACAGAGAAGGTTGGACATTAGGGGACATTTGTGAGCATGTAAGTTTGGTTGCATGAGCTCAGACAATGGTTTCTTAAACTGGGTGGAGGCTGATTTCTCTACTGAGCTGAAGTCCCTGGTGGGACAAGAGGAGATTAAGTACTTGGCTTTTCACTGAGCTAGCCATAGCATGATCTGTTCAGCCCTAGAGTCTAAGGTGTCTCCCTTCAGGTCCCCTTCCAGTAATGGGAAGGTGAGAAAGGAAAGAGGAGCTCAGCCCTTCTCTAGGGGCTGACCTGACAGTTGTCAGAGTCAATTGCTGGGTAGAATGAGAGGCTGGGAATTCTGCGTCTGTTCAGGATTCCCAGGGCCCAGCTGAAAGCCCAGTTGTTGGATATAAAAAGGGAAATTGGATAGTGCCATCTGTTTATCAGAAATTGTTCTCCCCTGGAGGCAGGGGATAAACCAAATAGCTGTTTAAACAAGGTGCCTTGCAGTAAACATTTAATACAAATAGTATACATTGTACTCAAATTTTAGTATACATAGGATTTATTTATTTTATTTTTTATTAAAAATAGAGTCTTAGTATATCTCCTAAGCTAGTCTTGAACTCACTGCTCAGTATGTCTTCCAGGCTGAACTAAAACTCATACTCCCCTCCTTGGATAACAGCCGGTAGAACTATGCTTATTAATTTTGATGTGACCCTTTAAGTTGAGGTAGGTTATATAAATTTGACTTTATTTCTGGTATTCAATGTTAAAACACTTTTAAAATATTTTAAAAAAACATTAACAAGTTAGCACTTAGTTGCAAATGACTTTTCCTATGTGCCAGCAATACTGTGTGGCGTTAATACCACCCAAACCTAGAACTCACTCTGTGATACAGTCTGTCTTCAAACCGGAGATTCTTTTGCCTCAGCCTCCAAGCGCTGCAAGTACAGGCGTATGTCAGTATATTCAACAATGCAGTGTGATTGCTACCAAATCCTGGGTCTGTGCAATCCTGGCTTAAAACTCGTAGTAGTTAAAAAAAACAAAAAACAAAACAAAACAAAACAAAAAAAAACTGTGCAGTAAAAGCAGCCACAAGCACCCCCATAAGCCGGCACGGCACCTTGAGGTTTCTTCCTTGACGAAACTGAAAGAGCATGTATGAGTGGTCCCTCAAGAGCAGATGTGTTTACTGCAGCGTCTTCCAGGGGCATGGGCACAGTGTGGGCACAGTGTGGGCTGCTTTAGGGTAGCTCTTCACACAGCACTGTCTTCTACAGTTGCATGCTAGCTTGTCAAGGCACCTTGACCTTCAGGATCAGGCGCAGTCAGGTGACCAGCATCAACTGAGAGTCCACAGCCATGAACTTCCACTGATCCAAGCCTTTCTTTGAACTTCACATTCATGTTCTTCTAGCACTAGCATGGTGGTACTTATTCTCATGACAAAACCATCTTTAGAGGAAATGGCCAACATGATTCTAATACGCTCAGAGCTCGGGCTAGAAAAATCACACAATAGCTGAAGGACTGATGTGAAATTCTGAACCCTAGTCACCACCACACCAGCGTCATCTTGAGTCAGAGGTCTGAGCCTCCCACAGCATGGGATATAGACGGCACATGTTGCAGATTGGAGTTCTTTGTACCGAATGCTCACCTGGTCCACTGCCATATTGATCAGAATCTTAGGTCCAGAGAAGAGGTTGACCTTCTTACTACCTTTGGTCTGAAACATCAAAGCAGTGTCAGGAGGACCCAGTCCTGTGCCAGCCAACTGCAGCACTAGCAGCCATTGGATCAGAAGACCAAGGCTGTCAGCAAGGTGCTGCTGCCCAATGGCCGTGATGTTGGGAGAAGGCATGGGCTTATTTGTGTCTGATTTGGACACACACACGTTTTATTTGTTTAATGGCCTTCATGAGGTCCTCTTGGCACACACAACCATGCTTCGAGAAATCTTCTTATCCTAACAATTCTACTTTTTCCTGGAAGAACACAATCCCATACCAGGTGAATCCTAACGGCAAAAGGAATCACACTCCCCCTCCCCCATGATAACAGCCTTCCTGTCAGGGCCAGAAAACCTCTTTTTGTTTCTTATTAACCACCATCAAAATCACAGATATCAAAGATGAGTTCTTTTACTCTTTAGGAATTTGACATCATTGTGATTTAGATGGTCACAGAAACAAGCTCCTAATGGTCTGTCTTCTGAAACAGGGCCGAGAAACCCTTAAAACATCTAAGATGAGAATGCAGCTCTCTGTAAAGGGTTTCAGCAATGGTGGGAAACAGAGGACATCTTTCTCCATCTCCACAAAGGACATCCTGAAACCAAGTTCCTTATTGCAATTAGGATTTGGATTAGACACCAGTGGGGATGTTGTTACCTTAGTTCAAGGGTCAGCACAGGTATCACCTGGCAGAGAAAAGGGCAGACATTGTGTTTCTGGAAGAGCAGAGGAAAACATCGAAATTGCTCAAAAGTAGAAGGGTCCTCTGGGTGAGTTCAGAGTGTCTTGTTTGACTTGGCCTTCTGATCCACTCCCATTAGAGGCAGGAGAATCTGCATGGACGTCTCTGGGCCTCTCCAGAAACAGAGCCTAAGACAATATGCAGAACAGAGTGGGTGTTAAATGACCACTTACAATGAAATGAAATTAGGTACAAAGATATGTGTTGTTTAGACAGTAGAGAGGTTAAGGGCAAGCACAAGAGTCTGGCGTTAAAAGTCACAGTGTGGTGCTCAGAATGATATGACCATTAGTTTATGTGTAAGCTTTCCGAGTCTTTGCCTGATCTCTTTAAGAAACAGACACAAAAGGCTGAGATGGGATTGTGAATTCAAGGCCAGCTTGGGTTGTAGAGCAAAACCCCTTCTTTACCAACTCAACCCAACTCACCAACCCCAAATGAAGAATACCACCTGATGTTGAGAAACAGTAAATATATATACACATGCATATGTACATGTATATATTGTAAGATTAATTTTTAGTGTTTTGTAAGTATTTGCATTAGGAAAAAATATTAAAATTAAAGCAAAATAAAAATAAGCATCTTTTGGTTTATATGTAGAAATTTTATATATGAGGAGCTTTATGAATTACTGAAGACATGGGTATTTACTTAGACAATGGTGGGGATGGAGTCTCATTGAGGGGGAATAGACAATTTTAAATTAAACCCAGTTTTATATCATATACACAGATGAATTCCATATCAGCACAAAGTATAAATGTGAAGAAAGTTGAAATCTGTATCAAAACTGAAAAAGTATAAAATTTCATAGTTAGGATGGTAAGAATTAGAGAATTTCAAGGTTGAGGATGAGGCTTATTTGCAGAGTATTTGCCTAACATGTATGAGGTCCTGGGACCAGTCCAGAAAAGACTGTAGACAGTGGTGGCACATGCTTTTAATCCCAGTGCTTGGGAAACAAGTGGCAGGCATATTTCTGTGAGTATGGGGGCAGCCTGGTCTACAAAGCAAGTTTACATAGAGAGACCCTGTCTCACAAAACCAAAAAAAGTCAATAATATTAAAGAAATATAAATGTAAACCAAAAGTTCTTTGTTCATTACATTAAAAATGTATTCATGGAGGTTTAGCTGGGAAATTCTATCAAAATTACAAGTGCCATATAATTTACACAAGTAGCTCCAATAATAATAATAAAAAAAAACATTCAAATCTGGGTGTGAAAGTCCAAAATACTAAGGCTTTAGGGGCTGGCTCGCCTCCTCCTCGAGTGTCTCAGCATGTGACTGTATTTGGAAACGGGGTTTTAAAAGAGCTAGTTGAAGTGAGATGAGGTCATAGGGTAGGTTCTAATCCAATACTGCTGGTATCCTTATCAGAAGGAGAAATTTAGATACACTTGAGAGGTAGCAGGAATGCGCATGCACAGAGAAGAGGCCATCTGTAAACGAAGTGGGAGGTTTCAGATCAATCACGTAGCCACTTTGCTCTTGGGCTTCTACCTCCCAGAACTGTGAGAAAATAAATTCATGTTGTGTAGACTGACCAGACTGTGGTATTTAATTGTGGCAGGCCCTAGTAAGTTAGTCCAGGTACTAAAGTTAACAAGTTCTGTAAAGAAGGAATGACAGTCTTGGTTAATCTAAGAAATGCAAGAGTGATTTTTCCTTAGAAAATCTAGCACTGTAGTTCATCCAATAAATCTATTGAAATGCAAAGACTGTATAGTCATCTCTAAATATGAATGAAAAATATTTCACAATGATCTTAGAACTTCGGTACCATCGTAAAATAACGGTACTAAAGAAAAAGATGACTAAGTTTAAAGTTTAGTTTCTTTCGAGACAGTGAGAAGACAAGAGTTCTTGCTGTCAGTTCTATTGTTTAACATCACCCTGGACAATGGGACCCACACAATTACAAAAGAAAAAAAAATAGGGTTGAAAAGAAGACAACAGAAATCTTAGTATTTGCATATTATATATTCAGCTACAGGAGCAAACTTAGGAAATGAAACGGACTTTCTGCTGCTGTGATAAACACCAGACTTACTTCAGCTTTCACGTCATGGTCATGGTCTGTTGATCAAGGAGTTCAAGGCAGGAACCTGGAGGCAGGAACTGAGGCTGAGGGCACAGAGGACCCTGCTCACTGGCCTCTTCCAGGCTCATGCTCAGCTGCCTTTCTCATACAGCCTGGGGTCCCACCTGCCTAGGGATACTTCTGCCCACAGTGGATAGATACATCAATTAGCAGTCACGAAAATGTGCCCACAGACACACCAAGATGAAGACAATTCTTAACCGGGGCTCCCCATTCCCAGGTGTGGCATCTTGACAACCAAGTTTAACTATCACAAAACTAATAATTAGAAATAATGGGAGAACCTGGAAATGTTGCCAGACAAGTGAGCAGGTAATTAAAACCAAGTGCTCCGTTTACCGCTATTACTGCTTGGACGGTTCACAAGAAAATATATTAACGTCAACAGCACACTTCTCACTTTCAGGGACTCCAGAACTGTGCAAGTTTTCAGGAAGAAATCTTAGAAACTACTTTTAGTAGTGGAGATGAGTGAGTGAACTTTTAATGGGCAATCTCGCTTAACACTATAAAGATGCCAAATTAGTTTTTCCATATGTCAAGCTGGTTTTGCCAATCCAATTATCCCACAACTTAAATACAATCTCAGTAAAAAATTTCAGCAGCATTTACCTATGTATGTATGCTCACATGCTCCTGAGGGTGGGACTCACAGTCCTGCACATTTTGGAAGCATTTTTTTTTTAAGAACTAAAAATTCCATTCTAAAGTACACATAGAACAATACAGTCAACAAGCATATAGTTTAAGTGTTAAGGAATCAGGTGGAAATATTTTACCAATTAGATATTAAAAGTCAGGACAGACGATTCAGTCTGCTATTCACACACAACCCAACAATTAGATTAGTGGGATGTGTTAGAATTACATCAAACCTTTGCACGCACGGAACTTGCCTGAGGACGGACAAGGCTGCACGTGGCTCAAAACTTAAAGGCGGAAAGTGTTAACAATAAGATTGAAAACTGACGGAGTTGGTCACAGCAACATTGAGGATGTTGTTCAACAGTAATTATAATATTAATAAATAAAACCCAGTATTTACTGAGCGCTTACCACACATCAGATGCTGCTTTAGAGGTACCTGTGCACCTTACATTTTAGAACAAGCTTATATGGCTAAGAATTATTAAACCCATTACTTCTCAGCCTTTTGTCTAAGGTCAGGTGAGGAATTACTAAATCTTTTTTTTTTTTTTAACAAATCAGGAAGTGGAGGCTTGGAGCAGTTAGATACTTTCCCAGGTTTCCAAAAACATGGAGTGACAAAGCCAGCGTTAGGCCAGCTGGTCTGCCCCAAATTCCATGTTCACAATTCTATTCTACGTGATTCAGACAAAACTGACAGACAGAAGGCTCTGAGAAGATTTTTGTGGCATGTAGATGAGTCTCTAGCATGTACAACTACTCTATAAGTCAAACGAGAAACAGACAAGACTCCAGCAGCAAACAGTTCCGGTATAAAGGACATGTGTAGGTGTATGTAAAAAAGGCAACTCAGAGCAAATAAAATCAATGACAGCAACAACATGTCCCCTTAAACTATTAGAAAGATCTATTTATTTTTAAGGCAGGGTCTCACCATACAGCCCTGGCTAGTCTGAAACTAGCATCTGAAATGATGTAGACCACGCTGGCCTCAAACTCACAGAGACACACCTGCCTCTGCCTCCTGGAAATAGAGGTGTGTGCCATCACACTTGGCAGCCAAAACATCTTTAAATGTTTTAAACTCATTTTTTTTTTGTTGATTTAAAAATAATATATTTATTATTCTTTGAAAATTTCTTACATATGTACAATGTATTTTGACTCTATCAACTCCCCTGCCTCCATTCTCTCTCTGGCTCTCCCTAGGACACACTAACCTGTCTCCCTCCACACTGGTGGAGCAAACCACTTTATGACCGGTAATAATCTGCTAGACCGCAGCCATCAATTCCATGAAAGAAAGGGATGGACCTTGCTTAAGTTCTGTCTGCGGATCAGGTTCTTCAAAAGGAGGAGAAAGAAAAAAGAAAGAGCAAGGCAATTTCAGTTAAAATATCTAATTAGGGCCTGGTGAGATGATTGAGCAGAGAACGGCTCTTGCCATTCAGCTTGGCAACCGCAGTGGCATCCGCAGATAGCATGTGGCACACACCAGACACACAATTAATGTTAAAAAAAATTAGATATTTTTCAGTTAGGGGATGTTTATGTAGGCCAACAGCTGGAGGTTTTTGAACATCTCTTGCTTCTTTCTATATTTAATTACAGGACTATTGAATTGCGACGGAGTTCGAAGCGGCTGAAGAAGCTTCTTACAATGGATGGCAGCCCTCCTTTGCACAGGGGTTCATCCTGTTTCTGGTCATTCTGTTCCTCTGTTGCCTCCTTTCCTGTCCCTCAGATGTTCCCCCAGAATACTCGGTCATTCTGCTTTTCAAACATATCAGTCCAAGCTCACTTTTCCTCACTGGAGCTATTTCTACAGTGAACTTTTTGGAAGTTTTCTTTTAGGGCTGAACTAAGTCATGCTCATGTGTCAATGATTTCTATACTCATAACTGATCCAGAGTTAGTAGTATTGTGTATGTGCAGGATGTGTGTGTGTGTGTGTGTGTGTGTGTGTCTGTGTGTCTGTCTATTCCATGGCACATATGTGAAAGTCAGAGGACAAATTTATGGGGTCAGTTCTCATCTTCCCCTTCTGCATAAGCCCTGGGGCTTGAACTCAGGTTGTGAGGTTTGCATTGTAAACAATTTTACCCATTGAGCCATTTCACCAGCCCCAGAATTGTTTTTGATGTTTAAAGATGAAAGCTGGGTGTCTTAGCTAAGTTTCTATTGCTGTGATAAGGAGCATGACCAAAAGCAACTTGGGGAAGAAAGGGTTTATTTTGGTTTACAGCTTACCATTCATCAGGAAGGGAAGTCAGCCTCGGAACCTAAGGCAGGAACCTAAGGGCGGGAATGGATGAAGAGGCTCTGGAGGAACTGCTTACTGACTTGCTTCTCATGGCTTGTTCAGCTACCTTTATCATATCACCCGGGATCACCTGACCAGGGGTGACACTTCTAAGAGTGGTGTGGGCCCTTCCACATCAATCATCAGTCAAGAAAATGCTCTGTACAGTTGCCTGCAGCCCAGTCTGATAGAGGCCTCTTTTCAGTGGAGGTTCCCTTTTCTCAGATGACCCTAGCTTGTGTGGCAAGGTGACAAAAAACAAAACAACACAAAACAAAACAAAAACCCCCAAAACTGAACCAGCACATTGAGTGACCCAAAACAGTCTTTGATTTGCAGCAAGGCAGCAGAAAAAAAAAAAGAATCAAAAGAAGTCTTCTGTAAGGGGAGACTGAGTAGGGCCCCCACAGACTACTTCTGCTTGGGCTCTTTCCTCCCACTGAGTCTCCTAAAATATTCCTGGGTTTCACAGTTGGTTTCTTTCCTCCACTCTGGAACCAAGTGCTGGTATTTGTCTGTCTCACCCCCTCCCTCTTTTTCTTCTGTGGTTTCCATGGCAGCTACTGTTGCCATGGAGAGGCGGAGAGAGGGGTTAAATCTGTCTTTTGTAACTGTGAGTTGTCTATAAATTGGGGATGGTTTCTCAAAACAGTTTAACAAGTAAACAAAAGGAGTCAGAGGGAAAGAATTACAAACCAGGACTCAAGCCATTTGTTTTCCTAAAGCTCTATGATTTTCAATACCAGGTAAGCCTATTCCATAGCCCTACACGTATGTGTTTAATGAAAAAGGGCTGATGGAAGAGTCTGGAAGTTAGGACAGGTTCGGAGCAGCAGCAAACACAGGTATTGGATCAATGTTAATCCGTTCAGCCAGAACAAATTCATGCTGCGCTCCAGTTAGCACTTTCTCCAAAGGCAAGTGATGTTGGACTTCCTAGAGTCTGCTGTGACCAGAAAGCAACAGGCAGAGGCTACGTGTTCATCTTGAAAATGTTGAGACCGGAAGCAGAGGCCGGGACTAGCTCCTCAAAATTGAGAGGCTGGAACACATTCCGTTACATGCACAGTGCTGTACCTCATGGTTCTCGCCAAGCAAGGCCAGACTGCGGAGCCTAGGCGGTTCTCATATTTGAGGCCATTCTCGGCTTCTGCTAAGGGCTGTGACTGCAGGTGAGTGGCACTGTGGCTGCCTAATATTTTAAAAGTAAAGTTACCTTCTGCTCTGTTTCTAGCTCAAGAGAACTCGTCTGGGGCTATTTTGAAGTCTAGCGTCAACTATTGATTGTGAGAGCATGTGTTCTTTTTCTACGAAGTCCTCAACTCAATCCTTTCCCTCTCCTCCCCTCCTCTCCCTTCTTCACTCCTTCTCTTCCTCTAGTCTCTTCCTTTTCTTTCTCAAAGGAAGGACTTGCTGTGTAGCCCAAGCTAGCCTCAGATCTGTGATTCTCTGACTCCACAGTGCTGTGATTATAGGTGTGAGCCACCACACCCAGCTCCTTCACCTAACAGTTTTATTGAGGCATAATGGCATAACCATAAAACATGTACATGCAAATCATATAGTTTGACACTTTGGTATATGACATCATCATAACTACAAGACCATCACGAGAATCAAGACTGTAGGTGCTGGGGATTGAACCTTCTGAGTCTTCTGGAAGAGCAGCCAGTGCTAACTGATTAATAAAAACAGTTTTAAAGAAACACACAATTGCTTATTTACAATGTGTTACTTTAAAAATAAAAACTACGATCCTTCTTGAATGTGGAGATGCGCTTTGGATGACATGTGGATGCCTCGGGAATTATCAGATCCTTAATTCAGGCCTGATGCACCAAATTTTGGCAGTCCAGGGGCTCTTTGCTGAGTCTCTTCCCAAGAATTACCCTTGTCTTACAAGGGGTCCTCAGGTCATAGTCCCTCCCTAGGGGCAGTATATACAATGAGAGAGGCTGGAAGGCGAGGCCTGACCCTTTGTCTTAAAACCTGATCCTTATGCAGCACCAAATGGTTGTAGAGCTCCTGGTGACATCACTGGGGGTCGGGGAGGGCTCTGTTGTATAGGTCAGCCTTCTCCCATGCAGTCCCTGCTGGAGTCATTCCTGCAGGCGTGTCAGTGTCCCAAGGCTTAGCCTGAGAGAGACGCTTGGCTCCTACTCAGCTTGCAAGTAATGCAAGGGCTTCAAGGGCTGTGGCTGGGGAGACCAGGGTCAACCCCGGAGGCTCAGGATGAAAAGCAGGAAAAGCAGCTGGGTGGTTCTTCTGCTCACAGTCAAAGCAGATGACCTCACTAAGGTGACTTCCGCATGTGAATCTGAACGCTCTCTCACCTTGGGTGGAGTGGAAGCACTTGGCAAGCTTCTGCTTCTTCCTGTGGCACAGATGTGACATAGCGGGGAGAGAGGAAAGGGTGGATGCAGTCAGGGTGTTTCAGGGCTTCAGGGGAGCCCTCTAGAGGGGTGGGGAAACCAGTCGGGTGCCCTCTCTCAACTCCTGTCCAGTGTGGTAGAGCGCAAGCTGGGAAGGAAGAGCAAATGGAACCTAAGGTCTACCCAAGTAATCACGTATGTTTATTCATCTGTGGACACTGAGAAACCCTTGAGTGGTCAGAATGGACAGATGGGCCAGCAAGGTCTCAGGAATGAGTTTTCCAATTGCTCTTTCCACAAGCATTAGCTAATGCTCAGTCTTGATATGAATCCTGTCCTACTGTGTCTTTTGCCTCTCAACACGCACAATTATTTTTTAACTTAGAATATTTATTATTATTATCATCATCATCATCATCATCATCATTATTGAAACAGGATTTCACTATATAGTCCTGGCTGGTCATTACGAAACTCACTGTGAAGACCAGGTCCACCTCAAACATATGACCTCCTGCCTCTGTTTGTCTGGTGCTGAGATTTCAGGAGTAGGGCTACTGTGATTGGCTAGAAGAGGATTTTTGTTTGTTTGTTTGTTTGTTTGTTTGTTTTATTTTTGTTTTTGTTTTTTGAGACAGGATTTCTTTGTGTAGCCTTGACTGTCCTGGACTTGTTTTGTAGATCAGGCTGGCCTCGAACTCAGAGATCTGCCCGCCTCTGCTGCCTCCCTGAGTGTTAGTAGAGTAAGACTTTTTAAAAATAATATTAGATTGCTTTGTGGAAGCTTCACGTTATATGAGGTGAAGACAAACTTACATAATTACAGATGTAATTACAAAATAGTGACTATATGGCAATTATATGACGTTCTTTTATTTAGGTACTCTCACTTGACCTTTATAATAATTTATGCAGACAGTTTTTCTCTTTAGCAGAAGAGAACACCAAAGTCGGGGAAGCAAGTGGCTTTGTAGCTTTTGGCCTCAAATTAAGTGACTAGGGTAAGACTTTTAGTATATGGATGAACTTGGATTTATATTTACTAAAGTAGGCATTACACATACACACACACACACACACACACACACACACACACACACACAGTTTTTGTTTGTTTTTTTAACCGTAGCTTTTATAATACAAGGAGAGCTTGCCTTTCATGTACCTATATGGTAGCTCACACTTGTAATCCTAGTGCTCAAGATACTGAGGCAGGAGGATCATTTCAAGTTTGAAGCCAGCCTGGGTTTCATGGTGAGGTCAGGCCTGCCTGAGCTGTAAGCCTATGAAATCCATTACTTTGTGAATAAAAAAAGATTGACCTGTTAGAGGTAATCAGAGCAATTCTTGTGTAAATCTGAAGGTTCATCTATGATGTGCTGGTCACCTGCTCTCTCTGGGAAACACCTGTCTCAAGACTTTCTAACAATTAAGTTTATTGCATCAGCTGAGTGGGAAATTGGCAGTCACTAAGACTTCCAGACTTGCCCAACTGGGCGTGCTGTGGGCTGCTCAGACTCACTCCCATCCCTGAGAGCCTAGAGAAGGCTTGCCAGCAGAACCACATCACAGGGGGATGTATTACCAAGGAGAGGTGCTGGAGGGGGAACTGATGAGGTGAGGCCCGGACACATTCCAGCTGTGGGTTTCGCAGGCCCAGACCGTTCCATGGGTATGTCACATGTGGGTCTCACTCTACCAGCAGATGATGAGGCTTCTCTGCCTTTGCTTCAAGTGTGGAAACAGGGGGGGGGGGGGGGGGGGGGGGGGGGGGGGGACCAATTTCCCCCGGGAGGGGGGGCCCGGCCGGCCTTTCCAAAAAAAAGCTCTTGCCTCTTTTTTTTTTTTTTTTTTTTAATCTCGGGGTTGTACGAACGTTCAGCTTGACCTGCTGCATGCCTTCACACCTGTACTTAAAATATTTCAGCTCTGAGTCACAGGAAAGGCTGATGTCGTGAAGCCAAGTAGGAGGAGGGGAAGGGAGCACTGAGCCTGATAGATCAATCACTGAAGGGACAGACTTCAGTAGTTGGTACCTGCTCCCTCCTTGGGAGGTGTGGGTGTGGGGGAGGCTGCCCTGTGTTTACCTGAGTTTGCTCTTGCCTCTTCCTCCTTATCCACCTTAACTGCCCATTGGGGTCCTTCACCGTACATGCCATGAGAGCAGCCTGATAGAGAACCTTGCCGGCTGCTCTGCTTGGGGGCTGCTTTTTTTCCAGGATCGTGGATATTAACAAGGCTTAGAGCTGGAGTGTTCACTCTCAGGCTCCTGGCCTCTTCTTCATGGCCTGCTTTGTTCCAGCCTGGCTGGAGCACCGTAGCTCCTCTGGTTAAAGGGCTCCTCCCTCACCAGTGGATGATAGTGCCCTCCGCCCTGCTGGGAAGTTGCAGGTTAGGGGTCCACAGGCTTTTTTCTCACTTAACTGCTCTATGTGGCTTCCTCCCTGATCACAGGCCCTGCTTCCCCACAGGATGGCAGCAGCCCAGGAAATCAGACGCTATTTGCACATCTAGGGGCGGGCTTACTTACCACATCATGATAAATCAGTGGCCGTCTCCTTCCTTTTTTCTACTGTCTATCACTGTGAATGTTTCTGTATGTATGTGTATGTACATACATAGGTGTGTGTTTGTGTTATTGTTATCCTCCCACACTCCTGCCCCTCACCCCTTTCTGTCCTCACACTGGGACTGAACTTCGGGTCTCCTGCGGGCCAGACAAAGCACTCTGCCCCTGAGCTGGATCCCCAACTTTTCTTTTTTCTTTTTGAGGTAGAGTTTCATGAATGATGGTCCTCCTACTTCTACCTCCCAGGTGTTACAGGTGTGTGGCACAATGCCTGGCTTTAGCTCCAGCTCTTTCTTTACTTTTTGTTTTGAGACAGAGTCTAATGAGGTCATTCAAGTAGCCTTGAGTTTACGCTGTAGCTCAGGCAGGCCTTAAACTTATGAACCTCCTGCCTCAGCCTCCAGATCAGCTAAGATTACAGGCCTGAAGCACCAGGACCTTCTCCTTCTCTCTTTCTCTCTCTTGTATATGTATATACACATATTCATGTGTGAACAAGCACATGTGTGTACTTGCATGTGACCTTGCCAGAGGTCAATGTCCAGTGTCTTCCTCTCTCAGTTTTCACATCATTTTAAAGACAGAGTCTCTCACTGAACCTGGAGCAGCTTGCTGATTGGCTAGACTGGCTGGCCAGTGAGTTCCAGGAGTCTTCCTGTCTCTACCTCCTCAATGCTATAAATGTACAATTCCAAGCCTAGGTTTTTGGGGTTTTTTTGTTTGTTTTTGTTTTTTGTTTTGTTTTGTTTTTTAACTGACTGAGCCATCTTCTTAAGTCTCCCAACAGAATCTATTTCAAATGATAATTTTTTAAAACAGTAATTCAGACATTTTCCAATCAAGGAGTTGGTAATCTACAATCATTCATCATATATGGTACAGGTTTTTATTATGAGCAAATGGTTTTAACATTTAGGAGATAAGATAAGCTAATAGCTTGTGCACACATAAATGTGTGTGTGGGGGATGAGGGCACTGGTAATAGAGGAAAAGAACATAAATGGGTAACAATAAGCAGAAGCAACTGGCAAAGAACTGTCAGTTTTCAAAGGCCCTTCCCTATCAGAAGAAAAATAAAAGATGAATGCTCTGTTGAGCTGGGACCAACCAGCCCAGAGGCCCCAAGGAGCTTCCCTTATCAGTGGAACAAGGAAGGGTTATCTCCTGGAGTTCCCACGACTTCTCTAAGCTCCGAAGATGCTCACAAGTAAACGGCTCTGGAAGAATGCCCCACTGCTGCACTAGGCCTTGATGATCCTAACTCTAAGGTATAGACATAACTTCCCGGTGACTTGGCCCTAATTCTATCAAATCAGAATTGGCAGATCTATGGAGGAGTGAGACAATACCAGGGAAGATGGTGGCACAATGGGCCTGCCCACTCCAGGGAAGTTGGGAAGCTATGACCATCTGGTAGTATCTCAATGATACTGTTTCCCATGGTGAGGATGCCAATTTCTATTTATTTTATTCTGGAATAAGTCTTTCTTTCTCTCTTTTAACCTCTGTTTTCATCTTATGTGTATTGCTTGTATGTCTTGCATTCAGTGCCTGCAGAGGCCAGAAGATGGTGTTGGATCTCCTGGGACTGGAGTTACAGGTGGCTGTGAGTTGCCATGTAGGTGCTAGGAACGGATGCAGAGTCCTTCCCTGCCGAGCTATCTCTCTAGCACCGAGAATAAGTATTTTCACAAATAACAGGTAAGTGCTCTCAGGTAGTTGTGTGAATGGTCTTTAAACGCTCTGGAAAAGGTAAAAAGTAGCTATTTAAAATAACAAAAAATGAAGAGATAATGCTTCCTCCAAGAGCCAAAGACCATCTAATAAATACCTTAACCCTCCTATGAGTTGTTGGTCGGCCTTGTCCAAGAGAGTCTCAAGATATTCAGACTTCATTATTACCTTGGTTATACCCCAGAGGTGGAGGTAAGTCCTTATTTCTGAAGACACCAAGCACTTCACACTCAGGGCCCAGAGGTCCCTGATCTGGAGCTGACCTGAAAGTCTCCTCCCCAAGGATTAGATTTCAGAGTACCAGAAGGTTCCATGCATGCTTCCAAAGGACAGAAGCAACCACAGCCCTCCCCAGGTCTGATGCCTATAAACCACGCAATGATCAGCATGGCGTAGTAACCCCAATGATGCAATAGGGGCACACGTCCCTCAGGGCAACCAACAGCTCTCTAACTGGACTTGAAACAAGCTCCATGAGGGGGAAATTCTACCTGATACTGGACACCCAGCAAACTACTCAGTGTTAGTGAAGGCACGGATCTTGAAGGAGATTCTATAACCTTCACTTTATTAAACCAACATCATCTCTAACAACAAATATTTGGAATAAATATTCGAAATATTTATTTTTATATCTACAGATAGGTATAGTCCTTAACCCTCATCAAGGAAACTTCATTTTTTGCAACAGATGTAAGTCTTTATAGAAAACCACAGCCAGTTATAATGAAGAGTTGTGGAGTGCAGTCCCAATGGATACATCCACAAAAAATGACATTTGCACCTAAGGCTCAGGGAACATTGTGGAAGAGGAGGTGGGAAGATTGTAAGTGCCAGAGGATCAGGGAGTTTGCTGTGAGACTGTGTCTTCTAGGAATAAAGTCTCACCAACAAGACTGCCTAAACATGAGCTGAACAAGAACAATAAACATGCTAAAGTGGATGAAGAAGGCCCAGGAGGCCTCAACCTTACACAAAGAACTACAGGCAACTAAGGAATGCTGAGACCAGGAAAGAACAGACCAACTGGCCATCCAACTTAATTTTAAAAGATTATTTAGAGTTATCCTTTGACCGTTTCACATAGGTATGCAAAGTATCTTGACCATCTCTTTCTTTATCTCTCCACTAAGTTCAAGCAGTGTGGCCTGCATGTGTACGGGTGCAGAGTAGAGTGTGGTCTACGAGAACATGAGCAGCCTGCCAGGGGCTGTAGCCTCAGGGAGAAATAGCTCTTTCAATACTGAAGCCATCAGCTGCCAATAGACAGTCACCTACGGGTGGAGCCCCACTCTAGAACAGAATGACAGCTGTTTGATCTTGCACAAATAATCACAGCTGATGGGAGGACACGAGCATACTAGCCATGTTGCGATGGCTGTTTGGAGTGGTCAACTTGACACTTAGTGGTCACCCTGGCAGTAGGAGGGCACCTCAGTTGATGAATTGCCTCCACCAGCTTGGCTGTGGGCATGACTGTGGGACATTTTCTTGGTTAATGATTGACATGGGAGGGTCCAACCTGTTCTTGAATGGTGCCATCCCTGGAAATTTGGTCCTGGGTTGTATAAGAACGTAACCTTAGCAAGCCACTGCAAAAAGAAGCTTCTCTGACCAAGGCTGGGGACAGCACTAATCTACGGAAATAATTATAAATATTTAGAAGAAATTTTGACCAGGTTAGCACTTAGTAGTGCATGTCCCTCTAGGGCCATCTCCCTCCTCAGCCATAGGCTTCTGTCCAAGTTTATAGCATTGGTATGAGTTTCCTTCTGGAGAGCACGCCTCAGAGTCAATCAGAAAGCTGTCGGTCGCACCCATAACAATCTCGGCACTATTCTTTGTCCATAGTCACATCACACTTGGCAGGATGGTACTGGGGCTTGCAGGGCGCACTGCTGGGTAAATCCATTGGTGACCATGACTTACGTAGTCTCTGGCACCATGGAAACTAGCGATCAGAGATGAAGTTTCCAGGTTATTTGCAGCTTGTTTCTCTATGCCCTGCAACTAAACTATGTTATGCCTTCAGCAATAGAGACTTACCACTTAGCTGTGACGGACAGCCAAGGGTATTGACGGTAGTTTGTGTTGTTTGGTGGGCCAGGGGTCATCCCATGCCTGGCACTGATATTCCTTTAAAAATATTTCACAGTTAGGTGATGAAGCAGTGGGTTTCTACTATAAGGCTTTACAACAATGCACACTTAGTTTTGATGAGGCCACTTGCCACCCAGGGCTTCCTCTATCGCCTCTACAACCTTTAAACTCCCAGTATTCTCCTCCCCATTCTATTTCCTAGTATTCTAGTACACATGTCTACTCTCACTTCCTCACCTAAGGTTGCTTTTCTTTTCCCTTTCATGACTACTTTCTAGCTTTCTGAAACAACAGATTCTCTAAATTAAACACCCGAATACAAAAATTCAAAACAAGGATCCACCTGGGAGACCACATAGTTTTTTTTTTTTTTTCCTGTGTCCCACTTACCTCGCTTACTGTAGTATTTTCAGTTCCGTTCATTTTTTTTCTGCATATTCATTCAATACTTTAATTTTTTTCTATGGCTGAATAAAATTCCATTGTGCATAAGTTTCATCATTTTCATCATCCATTCACCAGCGGATGGGCATCTAGGCTGATTCCATTTTCCAGCTTTTGTGACTAAAGCAGCAGTGAACATGGATGTGCCGGTGTCCCTGGTAAAACACAGCATCTTTGAGAACATTCCCAGAGATGGACTAGTTAGGTTATAAGGTAGTTTTATTTAGATTTTTGAGGAACTTCCACAGTTATCTTACACACTTACGAATCGGTGGCTACACCAATGCATACACACACCAGCAGTTAATAAAGGTGTTCCTTTCCCACACGCTTGCCAGAATTTGCTATCTTGAGGAACGTCTTTCTAACTGGGGTGAGTTGGCCTCTCCAGGAAGTTTTAATTTGCATTTCCAGAATGCCTAGTAATGTTGAACATTTAAAAAATTATTAGGTATTTTATAGCGTTTTTATCCTGAGAATTCTATATTTAGTTCCATAGCCCAATTTTTGATTGGGTTATTTGTTTTCTTGATGTTTAGTTCCTTTGCTTTTCCTAGATGCTAACGTTCTGTTGGATGCATAGTCAGCGAAGATTTTTATGCCATCATATAGGCTGTCTCTTCACTCTGTGGCCTTTTCTTCTGATGGCAGTTTCTTTTGGTATATAGAAACTCTTTAATTTCATGAGAAACCTTTTTTTTTTTTTTTTTTTTTTTTTTTGGTTATTGGCCTTATTTCCCGAGTGATCAGAGTTCTATTCAGAAAGGCCTCACCTGTACTTTTCACTCTCCTCTAACACTTTCTGAGTTTTAGGTCTGGTCTTGGCTTGAGGTTCTTGATCCACTTGGAATTGACTTTTTTTTTCAGGAGAGATAAGGATTTATTTTTATTCTTTTACATGTAGAGACCCAGTTTTCCCAGCATCATTTGTTAAATGGAATGTCTTTTCTCCTATTTGTATTTTTGTCAAAAACTAGATACCTGCAGTTTGTTTGGCCTTGTATATGAGACTTCTACTTTATTCCATTGATCAATGTGTCTGTTTCTGTGGCAGTACCATACTGTTTTCATTACTATAGAGTTCCATAGTACAACTTGGAATTAAGTATACTGATACCTTCTGTGGGAGATGTTTTTTTAAGCTCTAATTTATTTGGGTTTCCTTAAGCCTCTACCTCCCTTTCAACACCCCAACCCTAAGAAGGAGAGAAAGAAGGTTAGAAGGGAAAGGGGGAGTTGGTCTCTGTAGATTTAGTTCTGGCTGTTTAGGGTCATTGGGTTCTTTTGGGGCAATACCAGTCTTGTAGTCAGGATTTCCAGCAGTCCAGGTAATCAGCAACTTTCTTCTTTGAGAAAAGTCCCCAAAGCTTTCTTTCTGCTCATCTACTTACTTACTTACTTACTTACTTACTTACTTACTTACTTACTTACTTTCTCTCTCTCTCTCTCTCTCTCTCACTCTCTCTCTCAACTCTCATATTTATACCCTCTGAGTCCTCAGAATTAAAGTAACTGCCGCTGAGGTTCTTACCAGCTGGCAAAGATGACGCCCATGCAAGAGGCAAGTATCAGGTGTGGACAAACTAAGGCAGTCCCATATCCCACACTTGGGATTAAAACAAAGCATATTTACACAACATAACTGAGCGTACAAAGAAACCAGAGCTTCTGCCATAACCTCCAGTAGTTCTTTTTCCTCAGAATTCCTTTGGCTAGTTGGAATCTTTTGTACCTCCATACAAACTTTAAAAGCGTTTCAGTGTTTCAAAATTTTCACATCGTGTGGTCTTTCACATCCTTGGCTTATTCCAAGATATTGTTTTAGGCTATTGTGAATGGAATTGCTTCCCTGGTTTCTTTCTCAGTAGGACTGTCATTGGTATATGTTGTGGAAGTTTTGGTTTATGATATGTAAACATGTTTTTGTTTTAATCCCAGGTGTGGGGTATGGTACTGATTCAGACTGTCCACAGCAGCAAATAAAAATAGTTTTATTTGCCTCATGTGGGCTCTGAGAGAGGCTCTTTGCCAGCTGCAGACAGTTTAATTCTGAGGCTCTGAGAAGGAATAAATGCAGAGGAGAGAGAGAAGGGGGGAGAGAGAGGGGGGAGAGAGAGGGGGGAGAGGGAGGGAGAGAAAGGGAGAGAAAGGGAGAGAAAGGGAGAGAAAGGGAGAGAAAGGGAGAGAAAGGGAGGGAGCTCCAAGGAAGAAGAAGGCTGCTGATGTTGCTCCTGGTTGCTGTTGATACAGACTGATGAGAAGTTGGAGCTATCCTGAACCGAGGCCTGGGCTTGCCAAAAGGAACCCAATGACCGACCCTAAACAGCAGGAAGTAGCTAAGGAAAACTATGCCCCTTCTCCCCACTAACCTTCTTCCTTTCCTACCTGGTATTGGGGTGTTGGAAGGGATTGGGGTGAAGAAGGGAGGAAGAGGCATAAGAAACATAAATAAAACTGTTGAAAAAGTACGCCAGCAGGAATACAAGGAGACCACTGATTTTGTCAGTTATGTATCCTGCCGTCTCCTGAAAGTATTTATCAGCTGTATGAGTTTTCTGGTGGTGTCTCAATAGTCTTATATTTATAGAATTGTATTAAAGTATCTGGAATATAGATACTTTGACTTTTTCCTTTTCTGACTGTATTACTTCTACTTACTTCTCTTGTCTTGTTGTAGCTAGGATTTCAAGCACTATATGGAGTAGGATTGTGACGGGTGGACACCCTCGACTTGGTTCCTGATCTGGTGGAAATATTTTGAAATTTTCTCTACTTAGCATGAGATTTACTGTAGGTTGGTCATACCTCTGCTATGTTAAAATATGTTCCCTCATCCCTAGTTTCTTTGGAGTTTTAATTACAAAAAAATATTGAATTTTTGCCAAAGGTCTTTTCTGCATCTGTTGAGGCAATCATGTGATTTCTGCCCTTTAGACCACTTATGTGGTATGTTAATCACATCTACTGATTTTCCCCGCATCTTTGGAAAGAAGCCAGCTTGAACGTATATGAATGCTCATTTTGGTGTGTTTAAAAATTTCATTTGACAGTATCTTATTGAGAGTTTTTGCATGTATGTTTGTCATAAAAATCAGTTTAAAGTATTTTTCATTCTGTCTTCATCTGTTTTTGGCATCTGAGTAATAGTAACTTTGTTAAAAAGAACTTCTTAATGTTTCTTTCTTTTCTATTTTATGGAATAGTTTGAGAAACATTGGTGTTAGGTTGTCTTTAAAGTCCTGGTGGAATTTGCCTATGTGTCCATCTGGGCCTGGACTTGTTTTAGTTGGGAGATTTTAAATCACTGCTTCAATATTACTGACTTACAGATTTGTTCAAAATGCTTATCTAATTTGTTTAACTTTGGATGTTTATATGTAAATAAAAATTCATCTAATCCTTTTATTTTTTCCAGTTTAATGTTTTAAAGATAAGACTTAGAGATTTTCTGAATGTCACTGGTGTTTACCAGTCTAGAGGTGGTGGGACCTGGGAGAATGGAATCAATAAATGAGACAGATTAAAGTCTCATTCAATATCCAATTTTATTCAAAACATCAGACAATTTAAACTCTGAGGGTTAAGAAGAGTAGAGTACAGTAATAAGGACAAGCCACATGGGGCAAAAGCATGTTTTTTTCCTTAGAGGCATGCACAGACAGTAATAGCCAGTCCTAACGAATAATCCACTCCTGTCTGCCTGGCACAAAGGACAATTCCAAGAACAATTTTGGGTTTTTGAAAAACAAACAAACAAACAAACAAAACAATAACAACAAAACCCTGAAGTTACAAGACTCTTGTCATGTTTTCTTGGAGTTTTCTCACAAGCACTAGAATTCTCACAGGACTCCATTCTTGGACTGTGTTCTGACACATTGGTATCTCTTACATTTCCTTTTTTATCTCCAATTTTATTGAGTATTTTTTATAAAAATAACTTTTATTTTCCTGATTCAATTGTCATCTTGGAGGCTTCTTGCCTCTGTCTGCTAGCCTAGACCTAATCTTGGAAGCTTCTAGCCTCTGTACGACTCATCTAGGCCTAGAATGTTTTCAGCCTCTGAGACTTACTGCTAAATAAGCTCACCCTTTGTGAATTCTGGATGACTGGTTCAACTCAGCTGTTCTGATTCAAACTCTGCTCTAAGCTGACTGATTCAACCTGGTTTCAGTCAACTTCTGACTAAATTGCTCTGCTTGGCCTCAAATTAACTCTACCAATCTATTCTAATCATCTGGCTCCTTTCTCATTCTCTTTCTCATTCTCTGGCTCATTCTGCCTTCACATGGGTCTAGCTTGTTCTCTTCAACCTGTCTTCTGTACAATGTCCTGACAAAACTGCCCTCTCTCTCTCTCTGTCTCTCTGACTCTCTGTGTGTGTATGCGTCTATCTGTGTGCTATTCCTTTTTAAGTCACCTCTCTTTCCTCTCTGAGAATTGGGCATATCCTATTCTGTCAAATATTTCTCTGATTGGTCATTTTTTTCTGCCTCTCAATTAGATAACAGTTTCCAACTGATCAAAATCAACTTGAAGAAAAAAAAAAAGTTTATTTGGCTTACACATCCCAATCAAAGCCCATCACTGAGGGAAGCCAAGGAAGGAAGTCAAGTAGGGCAGAAACCTAGAGGCAAAAACTCAAGCAGAGATTACAACAAGTATACTGGCTTGCTCCTCCTGGCTTGCTCAGCTGCTTTTCCTATGCAGCCCAAGCCCACCTGCCCATGGATGCCACTTCTCACAGTGGGCTTGGACTCTCCAGAAAGCAATCAGGAAAATGCCCCACACAAGCAAGAAACCTAGGGCAGGCTCCTGGAAATCTATGAAGGTGACCCTGGCTGAAACTCCTAGCAATGGAGTCTGAAATGGCCATTTTCTGTGGTTGGAAAAAACTTCCAGTGGAGGGACTGGGACACCAGCCCAGCCCCAAAACCTTAGACCCACAATTTCTCCTGCCAACAAGATGTGCAGGGGTAAAGATGGAGCACAGATTGAAGGGATGGCCAATGACTGGCCCACCTTGAGAGGGAACTCACCCCTGACACTATTAAAGGTATTCTGCTATACTCCCAGAAAGGCATCTGGTATGGCTGTTATCTGGGAGGCTTCACTGTTATGGGTTCAGGAATAGCCACACATTGACCACTCAAACTCCAGACTCAGATTGGATGGAAGTTTATTGAACACTGAACAAAAACTGACAGGTCAGGAACATAATCTGGGCTTGGGAGCCGGTCTGTTTCTAAGGCAGGTTTTTGTTTTTAATATATATATGAAAAACCGTAAGCAGGTAACAACCAGGTAACCAGTGTAGGAAGCAGGGGGGGGGGCAGTGTTACATCATTTTGACCAGTTAAACAAAGCATTTCCAAGTGCACTGTATCTAGGTAGTTAGACAAAGCATTTCAAGCTGATTGGCTAGGATGTAGGGTAGAGGAGCTCCTGGGGGCTTTCCAGTTTTCCAGGAGCTAGAATCATAGCAGGATCTCAACTCAAACAGAACATGCATTTATCATCTTTTGTTTTTTTCTAAGCTATTGAACTTAGAATAGAACTATTGAATTGCATCCTGGTCTCAGGCACATAGGGCCTGAAAACTTGAACTTAATTTTACTTCCTTATGATCAAAATGGAGACTTGGCAGCAAAATGGCTTCTGATATGCCAAAGGTGACAGAAGGTATTAACGGAGGAGCTAAAGTAGGTCTCAACAGAGTGGCTATAGAGTTAAAGCAGGTTAAGCAGGTCACAACATCACCCAGAAACTAATGGAAACAGATGTGGAGAACCACAGCCAAATAACGGGTGGAGCTTGGAGAATTCTATGGAAGAGGGGAACAAAGGATTGAAGGAGCCAGAGAGGTCAAGGACACCACAAGAAAACATATAAAATCAACTAACCTGGGCTCATAGGGGCCCACAGAGACTAAACCACCAAACAGAGAGCTAGGCCCTAGGCACATATGTAATCACCATGCAGCTTGGTCTTCATGTAGAACTATCAGTGGAAGTAGGAGCTGTATATGACATTGTTGCCCGCTTTTGGATTTCTTTTCCCTAGCTGGGCTACTTTGTCTAGCCACAGTGGGAGAGGATGTGACCAATCTTATTGCAGCTTGATGTGCTGGGGCAGGTTGATATCCATAGAAGGCCTCTCTTTTCCTGAGCCTTTTCTGAGGAGAAGGGAAGAATGGAAGGATTGGGGTAGGGGTAGGGTTTGAGGTTTGGAAGTGAGTAAGAGGGGAAAACTGGGAGGAGAGGAGAGAAGGAAGGCTGTGATCAAGATGTAAAAGAAATGAATTAATTAGAAAAAAAAAAAAGAAAAGAAAATGTCCCATAAACATACCACAGAGCAGCCTGATAAAGACAATTCCTTAGTTGAGGTGCCCTCTCCCAGGTGACTCTAGTTTGGTCAAGTTGACAAAACTAACCAGCACAATTGGCCATGGCATTGTATCATATCAACAGAAAAGTAAAATAGTAAGTGTGGAGTATGCTGGGTGTGTGTGTGTGTGTGTGTGTGTGTGTGTGTGTGTGTGTGTATGTGTATGTGAGTGCAGTGCCCTCTGAGGCCAGAAGAGGGCATCAGAGCTGAAGTTACCAGAAGTTGTGAGCCACTGGTACTGGGAACTGAACTTGGGTACCTAGAAGAGCAACAAGAATTCTTATCACTGAGCCATCTCTTTAGTCCCTGATTTGATTTTTGTTTCCAAAGCTAAAATAAATAAGGGGATGGGGAAGTTTAAAAAAAATAAAGGTTTAAAAGGGGTTAGGGGAGGCAGGGTAGGTTCCATGCATGATGTATTTCTCCATCAAACATGGAAAAATTATGTGAAAAAATTTTCAGAATCAACTGTGATGGAACTCTGAAATAATTCACTGACTTTTAAACAGACAACAGATCCAGGAAACTGGCTTCACTTACCATGAGAGCTTTGTCATATTTTTTCCTTGTCTTTGTTCCTAGGCAGCATTCTTTAACTATGTTCTTCAGGGCCAAAATCAAACCTAGGGCTTTATGGAAGCTGGGCAAGTGCTCCATCATCCAGAACTTTTCTTTTTTTAGCTAGAGGCAGAGTCCTGTTCAGTTACTTCTGATGGATTTGAATGCACTCTGTAGACAAGGCAGGCTTGAACTCACGGTCTTCCTTAGGCAGCAAAATTAAGTGTCAGCCTAGCTTGTTATCTCAGTGCTTACCAGGCAGGAGCCAACAACCTGGGAAACTTAGTAAAGTTCTGTCTGGGAATAAATATGGCAGGGAGAGCTCAGTGGAAAAGTGTCCAGCAGGTGTGGGGCTCTGGGTGCAATAATCAATATGGGGGGGGGGAGAAAGCAAGTGAGAGAGAGAGAGGGATTTGTATTCCTCCTCCAGATACTGGTCCCTGCTTCCAGAAGGAAAAGATCAATTTCTTTTCCTCAAAAAAGTGTGTGTGTCTGTTGTTTCTCCTAAACCAGCACATATTCAGAGTGAGAAAGCCTGAGAACAACCCTTAAAAAAAAAAAAACGAAAGAAAAAGAAAAAGCTGGCCATGGTAATGTTTGCTTGAAACTGTAGTTCTGGGGAGGTGGAGAGAGTGAGATCTCTCAGGCTTGCTGGCCAGCCAGCCTCACCCATTCAGACAAGTTCAAGGTTCATGAGAGAGACTGTCTAAAAAAACGAAGTGGATGGAACCCAAAGAATAACAGCCACAGTTAACCTCTGTCCTTCATGTGCACACACACACACACACACACACACACACACACACACACACACACACCCTATACACGTACGCACTTGTGGCCAATTGATCTCCCACAGTGATCCCTGTAATCCATTTCAGTGCATTAATTAAACTCAGAATTACAATCAACGTGTCAGGGTCGCAGTGTTCTAACTCCCGCACCAATGAACCATACGTTACAGCCAACACCTGCGACCTCAGCGTTTGGAAGGCAGAGGCAAGAGGATCAGCAGTTCAAGATCATCTTCTGCTACATAGCAAGGTCAAGGCCAGTCTGGGACATAGGAGACCCAGTCTCAAAAGTACAATAGTGTAGAGACCAGAAGGTTCTTAGAAAAATGCTCATGACCAGGAATTTGGCAGTGGTCCTCAGACATAACATCAAAAGGGTAAGTACTAAGAGAAAGAAACAGATGAATTAGACTTATCAAAATTGAAACTTCGATGCACAGAAAACAAAACAAGACAGTGGGGGAAAAACCCTATGAGATAGAATAAAATATTTACAGGTTCATGCATTTGAAAAGGGACCTGCTAAATACATAAAGGGGAACTAAATATAAAAACTCTGGTTTAAAAATGGGCAAGGAACAGTTCTCCAGGAAGATACACAAATGGTCAAAAAGTACATAGCCACTGGGAAAAATGTGAATCAGAACCACAGGGAGGTGTAGCATCACATCTGCTGGGATGCCAGTAATCACAGAAAGGGGAAACAGAAAGGGTGGATGGTACTTGATTTAAATTTAGATGGCAAGAAATTAGGCTGGGTGAGGTGTCGCAAGCCTATAACCCCAGCAGAAGAGAGATGGAGGGAGGCTGGTCGGGAGTTTAAGGTCATTCCCAGCTGCATAGTTATTTGGCTGTAGGAGACCCATCTCAAGCAAAACAGATAATGGAGAAATTAAGAGTCTTCATACATTGCTAGGAATTAAAAAAAAATGGTGCAAGCACTGTGAGAGACAGTTTGGTGATTCCTCAAAAAGAAACAGAGGGCTATCACTTGACCCAGCAAGTCCATTTTCTTTTATTAATTAATTCAATTTACATTTTGGTCATAGGCCCATCGCTCCTCTCCTCCTATTCCCACACTCACATCCCCTCTCCCCTATTCCTTAGAATATGGGAGCCCTCCCCCCTACTCACACACCCCAGCTCATCTATTCACATGAGGACTGAGTTTGTCTTCCTCCCTTGTGGCCTGGTAGGGAAGTCCCATCAGGGAGAAGTGATCAAAAAGCAGACAACATAGTCCATGTCAGAGATATCCCCCACTCCACTAACTAGTGAGCCCACATGAAGCCTAAGATGCCCATCCGACTTATCTTCTTGGGGGTTGTGCATTGTAGTATGTCTCTCCTGTATTATATGACTAAAATCTGCTTGTGAGTGAGCACATACCACGTGTGTCTTTCTGGGTCTGTTACTTCTCTCAGGATGATCTTTTCTAGTTCCATCCAGCAAATCCATTTCTAGTTAAACACTCAATAAATCCAAAACAGGTTCTCAGACAAATACATGTACATAAATGTTTATTACAGCACTCTGTAATAGCCATACTGTCCATTGACCAGTGAATGGATAGATTGTGGTATATCCATATAATAGAATGTATACTATAAGATTGTGAGCAAGGACAGACTTTGAAAGAACTCAGGACACATCTTCTAATTTTTCATGCTGCCACCCACATTTTTCCAGTGCCAAGTGCCAATGTATATTAGTTCTTTGCCTTGGACACCTTAAGGGAAGGAAGATAAAAAAAGATTTACTTTGGATGATAGTTTCAGGGACTTACGTCCATCACAGTGTAGAAGATGTGTGTGAGAGAGGCTCTGTCTGTGGCAGTGGACAGCCCTGTGTCCACTTCATGGCGGACCAGGAAGCAGAAAGCAACCAGAACCTGGGATCTGAGCTTCCACCTTCCACCTAGTGGACCTAGGTGAAGTAGGTCCACTCCCAAAGGCTCCAAAGCCCCTCAAGAACAGTGCCATCAGCTGGGAGCATGCATCCCTGGAGTCTGTAGGGGACATTTCAGGTGCAAGCCCTAACACAATGACAGCTTGTCTGGTCTCAACTCTGGTTCTTAGTAGCTTGGCTGGCAGACAAAGCTTCTGAGAAAGGATGGTACAGTCTAAACCATTCTGATAAACAAATGTATGTTAAGATATGCATGACTGATTATTATCTCAATGTAGTTTAATGAGCCCGTATCTCCCTGGGGTGAGATTTTTGTTTTAGGTGGGCAGATACTCCGGATGCTTCTAAGCTGACATCACTGCTTCTTCAACATTGATGTGCACACGAGCAGCCTGGGTATCTTGTTAAACTTGCTTTAGAGTCAGTAGGTCCGGGGTGGCCTGAAATTCTTTATTTCCAACCAGCTCCCACGGGGTGCTATACTTGGAGTAGGGGCTACCCTTGGTGTAGAGGGTCAAGATGAACACCCGCCCACTGTGGGTCACACAGATGTCCTAAGGTGACTCACCCTTTCTCAGCCATATCTCCTCAGAAAGTTAGAGTCATGCCACATGACAGATCCACTCCAAGTGCACACCCTCAGGATCTGAAACCATAGCCTGTACAAACTCATACATGCTCTTAGATATACTACCAGTAATAGCCAAAAGAGATGCCATCACCTGATGAATGCCCAAATGCCATATATTACATATATGGCAGACTATTATTCAGCAATGAAAATAATAAAAAATTGACAATGCTTATGAACCTCAAACACATTATAAGAGAAAGGTCAGATAGAATAGCCATGTATCAGAGAATTCCATTTCTACCTTTGTTTTGTCTTATGTATTCCTGACTGGCCTTAAACTCTCACTGTCGCTGAGGATGACCTTGAACTCTTGTCCTTCTACCTCTACTTCTCATGTGCTGGGATCTCAGGTCTGTATCACAAGGCATGTCCGATTTTATGTGCCACTGGGGATTGAACCCAAGGCTTTACGAAAGCTAGACAATCATTCTGCTAACTGAGCTATAACCCTGGCCCTCATTCTGATATTTGGATGTCACTGAGAGGAGTGGAGCCTTTTGTGGGGAGCTAGGTTCCCAGTAACTTGACAGTCACCAAACCTGCTCCAAGCCAATGGCTTTTGTGTTCTTGTCTTGCAGATTTTGAAGAAGGAAATTCGCAGACCATGGAGACAGAGAGTTTTAGAGAGAGGCTTTTTTAATGGACTTATGGGTGAGGCAGAGATCCTGAATAAGAGGAGGGGGTCTCTTTCCAAAGTCGAATTTTAAGCTTTGGGGGGGGGTCCCAAGTAGGAGGCTGACTGGTCCTCAGAGCTTACTTCTCAGGCTCAGCTTCCAGCTCTGCCTATAGCTGTCTGTAGAGCCGGGCAGCTCCTTCCTTGGGCGTGACTGGGCTGCAGAGCAGGTAGGAGAAAGTGGAGGAATTTCCCATCTGCCTCTGGAATCCCTCCTGGCCCCATCCTCTGTGAGAGAGGCAACAATTAACATAACTGAGCAGACTCTCTTTGTCTCCACCCCAGACTGTAAGATTTGGGCCTCCCCCTCTCCCCCGAGAAATGCTAATTATGTAGAAGGAATCCTGGGTAACTGTTGGCAGGGATCCTTGTCCAAAGGATGCAGCTGCCTCTGATGATAAATGTGGCGTAGGTAGAGGAGCCCTGACCTTTCTCATCTGGGAAGCTTGATGACTCCAGCAACCAGCATTCTCTCTAATATGCCTCTGATAGCTTCCTCCTCCAAATTTCCTTAACTCCTTTAAGCCATGGCAGCATGTTTGGTCTTGGCATTGAGTATTTTTTATCATTTCACTTGGGATTAGTTCTCTTCCATCTGGGCCCAGTCTTGAGCAGAGTAACAGCCTGGGATTGTGTGTGGCTGAGATGATGGTCAGAAAAAACACATTTGAGATGGACAGAAGCAAAGTGGAGAGCTGTTTTTTTTTTTTTTTTTTTCTTTACCTCAGGGTCCTGGGCAACAAGCAAAGGATGTTTTTAGATTTATTTTTATACTGTGTGTGTGTAAGAGTGTGTGTGTGTGCATGGGCTATGAAGGTCAGAAGACTGTTCCAAATCTCTGGAGGTGGAGTTACAGGTGTTTTTAAAATGCTTCAAGCTGGGAGTGGTGATGCATACCTTTAATCCCAGCACTCAGGGAGGCAGAGGCAGGCAGATTTCTGTGAGTTAGAGGCCAACCTGGTCTACAAAGTGAGTCCAGGACAGCCAAGGCTACATAGAGAAAAATTCCAAAACCCAAACAAACAAAAACACTCCAAATGGGTGCTGGCACTAGAACTCAGAAAGAGCAATAGATGCTCTTAACCACTGAGCCACCTTCCTAGCCCTGCCTTACAGCACAGAGAGAGGGTAATAAAGGCAGAGATAGTGTAGAAATGGGATAGAATGGACTGGAAGGGTGAGCTGGGAGTGGGGGGACCAAGAAGGAGCCTGAAGCTGCTGAAAGAGAGCAGGCAGAGAAAGAAAGCTGTGAAGGAGAGGAGAGTTGGGGAATGACAATGGCCTAAGGTCTGGAGTAGGAGCCTGGGTCCAGGTTGCCATGGGAACTAAGGTGCAGAGAAAGGGGACTGTATCACCTTGTGGGTGAGGAGGCATCTTCTGGGCTTGTTAAGTGTGAGGCGCCTGGAAGAAGGATATCAGTGGATCTGACTGGTGTGTGGAGAGGAGAGGAATGGCAGGGTGTGGAAGCTGGTATAATGGGTGCCTTAGGGTGTCTCAGGGTCGGAGCTGCATTTGAATCCTCACTTTGCCTTTATTAGTTATGCACACCAGAGGAAGACAAAGCCTACAAGCTTCTTCATAGGAAATCTTGTCTTTTAAGATTTCTGAGGAGAATCAAGACAAGCTATGTGTCTCTCTTAGGGTTTCTACTGCTGCAACGAAATACCCTGACCAAAAAGCAAGCTGGGGAGGGAAAGGTGTATTTGTCTTACACTTCCACATTGCAGCTCATCACCAAAGGGAGTAAGGAGGGAGATTAAACAGGGCAGGAGCCTGGAGGCAGGAGCTGATGCAGAGGCTGTGGAGGGGTGCTGCTTGCTGGCTTGCTTCTCCTGGCTTGTAGAATCCAGGACCTCAAGCCCAGCCACCGCACCACACACCATGGGCTGGGCCCTCCCCCATTGATCACTAATTAAGAAAATGCACCCCCCCCCCCGGCTTGCCTACAGCTAGATATTCTGGAGGCATTTTTTCAGTTGAGGCTCCCTCCTCTTGGGTGACTTCAGCTTGTGTCAAGTTGACATAAAACCAGCCAGTACACTGTCAAGTGCTCAGCAGAGTGCCTGGGGCTGCTCTGAGCCCCAAGGCCAGTGCCTCAGGAATGAAAGTTCAGGGACAAGCTCCAGCAAGTTCAGGGCAGCTGCGTCATTTGTTTCTGGAACTGGCGTGAGTGCCGGTTCCGAGCAAGCTGGTTATGAGGAGCGTTAAAAAGGAAACACACGTTACTAGCATCGATGTCATAAATGGGTGCTGACCGCTCGAAAATAATACATCCTTCCTCACTGGTGCCAGAATGTTCCAGTGCTTTCTAAGTGTGAGCTGTGCTGGAAGAAGACGTACTGCATGGCCGAAATAGTCTCAATGCAGTCACCTGGGGACTCAAGGCGCTCTAGCTCCCACTGCTGACTTGCTCAGATCATCCAGGCCCAGAGCAGACTGGGCAGCGTGGAACGAGGCAGTCTTCTCCCTGCCCTGCCCTGGCAGCACTGAAGGACCATCTGTCTGCTCTAGGGACTGTGAGATGCTGAACTGCTCAGGCTTGAGCCTCGGCTGGTCAAGCAGAGACTCCACAAGAGCTCTACTACATCTTCTCATTGGCCTTGAAGTTCTGAAGAGCCGGCCTGCCTCTATTTCAGTCCTACAAGCCATCTTATGTAAAGGTTCAAACTAGCTTCATTCCTGTTTCTCAAGGATTGGGCTATGTCCCACCTTAACTACAAATGGTTCTGCACTGCCTCTTCTAGGAATGGCAGTCAGGTCTTTGTTTGAAAAAAGTGTTTGTAACCATCCTGCCACCCTGCCTTTGTCTCAAAAGGTTATATGGCCACCTATGACCACCTTGTTATGTCCACCTTGCAACCATGTTTTTGCTCCCAGAGGTACTCAGGATTAACTTGGTATGCTTATGATGTTCTGCTCCCGTAGCCCCGCTCAGTTTTTCCTACTCCCCTCCCCCATTTGGAACCCACTACTCCTGAGCTCTAAAAGCCTTGTTTTCCTCACATCCACTGCTGACCTCTCGTAACCCTACCTTGGGGGGGGGGGGGCAGTCCGTGTACATGAATACAAAAGCTTGCTTTAATTAGTTGCTTGTTTTATGAATTTGGCTAAGATGATTTGGGTCAGTGGTCTTTCTCCTCCCCTCTTTGAGATTAACAGTTTCAGGTAGGAAAGCAAGAAAGGAAGATGCATCCCTGGGCACTGCCAAGGGCCTGGGTTTCTTTGGCATTTGGATCTTTTTCTGTGCCTAATGCAGGCCTGGGTACACAGGAGGCCCCATTGAAACACTTGCTGATTGACTGTAATCTGTAAACACAAAGCTTTTCCCACAATCCACCATTTCATGTGTGATAGTGAAAAGCATGTTCAAAATTTGAACACTGTTGCACTGGAAGAACCCATGAGAAAATTTCTTCAGCCTGTGAACTGCTAGTTTGTGAAATGCACCCGTCAGTGAAACTGCCCAAGACAGAGGGCTTTCTCAGAATAGTTGAGCTAATCTTAAGGAAACTGCAACTGATTGTTGCAAATTTTACTGCCTCTATTATTCTCTCAAGACAATGGGTCCTGGGTCCTGGGAACTAACCGCTAGTTTTGCTTCTGTGAAAGCTGCTTGTTTGCTGGAGCTAACTGAGGCATCTACAGGATGTCTGCTGTAAAAGTTAGGGCACTGCAGGATGTGAGCTAATTTCATGCCCCAAAGCTGCAACTTTGTGGTTTTTCATTTATAAACCCTATACTAATAATATAACCACAACATACTCTGAGCATCTCCAGGATAGTTCTGGCCAGTGTTTAATAAAAACTCTTATTTGTTAAAAATTTATTTATGGTCATGGTGAATCTCTGAGCAATCCTAGACCCACACCACACATTGACCCTAAATGGAAAAGTTCACCTGGGCTGAACAATTTGGTCTCCATGCCCTGGGTTCTTCTTGTATGTTTTGAGTTTTCAAAAACCTACTTTATTCAGAGTTCTTAAATGCCTCTACCTCCCTTCTCCCCCCTCCTCCCAGTTAGGAGAGAAAGCAGGTTATTAGGGACAAGGGATTCAGACCTCTCTAGCTACTTCCTGCTGGTTAGGGTCGTTGGGTTCTTTAGGGAAATACTAATCTCAGTTGTCTGGATTCAAGAAGTCCAGTCAAATAGAAAATAGCCAATAGTAGCAGCAACCTGGAAGCTTTCTTTGGAGCCTTTTTCTCTAGGAGCATCTTGAAGAGAAGCAAAGCCAAGCGATGCAGAAATTGCAAAGAGTAGCAAAGCGATGCAAAATAACCTTTCTATGTCTCTGGGCTTTTTTTTTTTTTTCTTAAAGATTTATTTACTTATTTTATGTATATGAGTGCTCTGTTTTTATGCACACCAGAAGATGGAAGCAGATTCCATTACAGATGGTTGTGAGCCACCATATGGTTGCTGGGAATTGAACTCAGGATCTCTGGAAGAACAGCCAGTACTCTTAACTGCTGAGCCATCTCTCCAGTCCCTGGGCTTGTGTTCATATATTCTCAGAGTCCAAACAAGGATGTTTTCCAGCTGGCAAAACCCACACCCCTCACAGGAGGAACTTTACAGCTGGAAAACATCGCACACATGAGTCTATTTTCATCTAACAAGACCACACCCCTGCTCAAGTCTATTTTCAGTGGTGGATAAAGCATTTCCACATCCCACACTTAGGACCAAAACAAAACTACGTTCTTATAACACAATCGATTTCTAAAGAAACCAAAACTTCTGCTACTTCTTCTACAGTAAGTGCTGTATCCACGTCATGTCCCTCTGCCACCTGGAGATTCAGGCAGTCTAGGCCAGCATTGGTATCACCTGTACTGATCAGGCAAGGAGACTAAGCTCTGTTTCTTGATCACTCTTGCAGCATCAACTTGAGGACTCTGTTAGGAATTGTCCACGGTCCAGAACCAGGTGCTCCCCAGCCTGCTCAGCCACTCAGCGCCAGCAGCCGTGTCACTGCTAACTACTGAATTTAACTGCCACATTTCCATTGTCGCCAGGAGTCATTACCCTTTATAAAGCCCATGCCATCAAGGTTCTCATTCTCTCTCCCTTTCCCCCTCACCCCTCTTCCTCTCTCCCTCCTGGTCAGAGTGCCTCCACCAATAAGTCTCCTCCCCTCCCACCCGAGTCAGGGTTTCCCTGTGTAGCCTTGGCTATCCTGGACTTGCTTTGTAGACCAGGTTGGCCTCAAATTCACAGAGATCTGCTTGCCTCTGCCTCCCGTGTGCTGGGATTACAGGTGTGCACCACTGAGCCCCGATCCAATAAATCTCTTGTGGGCCTCCTCGGCCTCATCTGGAAAACCTTAACAGATACCAGCTCTGACACAGTGTTACTAAATAGGTTTGGAGAGGATGATGAAATTGTAACATCTTCAGTCCCTAAGATTTCATGCAAAGATTCTTTTCCCAAAGTGGGAAGCAGTGTGTAGTCATAGGGAAAAGCTGGGGACACTGAGTTAGACGTATTAAGAATTTGTTTTCTCCTATAATATGGTCACCACATAGCTTGCTTTAAGGATCAGTTGAGATAAGATGTCATGGTCTAAGAGACCAGCGTTTGATTTCACACCAGCTGGATTTGTCTTCCCAGTCTCTGATCTATCAGACTGCATGGGCCTGCTTGCTCTAAGGGTCTTCATGCCAGTTTTGGGGTCCTCTAGCCAGCATCACGGACTGCTGCCGCCCATGTGTCTTAACCACTCCGTCTCATGATAGTGCTAGTCTGTGCTTTAAGGCTTTCGGAGGCCTTGCCAGAGTTTCTGCTCAGTTAGTAAACCAAGTGTTCCCAGGACGTCCACCGGGGCCCTGTAGACAGCCATTGCTGAGGAAGGGTCAGGCTTCCTTTATCTCTGCCATGGTGTATGGTTTCCCCAGTGATGACAGGCCTCTTTGCAGCGCTCTCTTGAATTAATGAAGGGGGAGGCATAACAACCCTATGCACGACAATGAAAAGTCGACTGGGAGTCTCAGAGACCCCCGTGGGTTATAAACCATTGTTAACACAATTGCGTATGGTGGGCCAATGGCATAAACACAGCTAGCTTTCTGGGGACATCTCTGAAGGGTGACTGACTCAAAATGTTGGCAAAAAGATGGCAGAATTTAGTAAAATATAATCAGTTTCACGCAGAGAACAGTTTTGAGGATGGAAAACATAGTCTATAGCCGGGTATGGTGACACAAGCTGGTAGAAACAACACAGAAGGCTGAGGCAGGAGGATCCTGAATTTGGGGACAGCCTGGGCTCAGATTATGTTACACTTCCCCTAGCTACTCCAAGGGAAAAAAAAAAAATTAGGGTTCTCACTGTTGAGGAAGCTCCACAAAAGAATAGTGAATGGAGACACGTGATGCACAGTGGCTCTGATGGCTGCTGTTCAGAGAGCCACACTGGTGTGATGGGGAGTTCTGGGTGAGTGAAAAATCTGTAATGGAGACCAAAGGGCCAGGAGTCTGCTGGGAACACTGTGAAATGGATCAGGCAGAGCAGCTCGCCCCACCAGCGGGCAGCCTAAGGCCATATTGTCCTCGGCCTTGGCCTGAGGCATGGCAAGAATTTTTCTTTTTAGAGCTGATGCCAATCCCTTTTGAAATAAAGCAGCTACTATTTCGGAACAGCCTATCTCCAGCAGCAAAGTCTCCCTATACTTGGCAGGGAGGGAGGAAGGAAGGAAGGAATTAAAAACAAAGAACAAGAAGACAGCAAACACGTCTTTAATCTTCCTGGTCACTGACCTTCTTAGAGGTTGCACTCTTGGCTCCTTCTCCATGTCCCAGTATAAGTTATGTCTGTCACAGCATCTGAGCTCTGGATTTCACAATCCACTGACCCTACAGCATAGCTTTTCTCCATGTATCTTCGCCTTCTCCAGCCCAGCCTCTTCTGCACACATTTAGTGCAGGTGTCACCCAGCTTCTTCATCCACTCCAGAACATACAAAGTACCTTGTGCTCTGCTTCTCAGTAGACAGCCTTCCCGAGATGACTCAGTCACTGCCGGATGCCCCAGGTGAACACATACAATGCTCCCCACCCTTCCGGCCACTCCCACTTTTCAGATAGGGGCTTACTGTGTAGCTCAGGCTGGCCTCAAATGTATGATCTTGCCTCAGCCTCTCAAGTGTTGAGATTACAGCTTTGTGTAGCCCATTTCCTCCCTGTGTAAGCTTCAGCAAAGGGTACACATTCTTGTCAACAGCGTGGGTTTTTGACGGACAGTGGGACGGCTACATTGCGAGTGTTCCATGTTTTCTCCCATCATCCTGAGAATGACTGCAAAGGAGAAATAGAGGGGGAGGGGACAGAAAGGAAGAAGGGAGAAAGTCAAGAGTGATTAGAACTTGTCTCTATCTCTGAGACCGAGGATGTTCTCTGTGCAGATTCCTCTCATTTCCACAATGGCATGCAGTTGGGGTTGGATTATGGCTAGTTCCTCTCAAGGATGCTCCTGGAAGTGAACTCAGTTAGGAAACAATCTTGGTCTTTGTAAGAGATCTGGCTGAGGTGAGACACCTTAGCAGAGCACTGATCCAAAGGTCAGAGACAGTCTTGAAAAGAAGTGATGGCCCAGGAGAGTGCTGGGAAGGGGCTGTAGGAACAGATGGGCCCTGGCACAGCTTCCTGTGCTAGCCTCAACTCTCTGTTCTAGTCCTTGTCTCTTGGGCTGTGTACTAGCCAGAGTTCTCCAGAGGAGCAAAGCCAATAGGATATGTATGAAGAGAAGTCAAGTCCACCCGCCCCCAGGAACTATGGTACATGTAATAGACCATGAAATGCATGGTGTGATGAGAGAAAGAGCAATGGTGGCAATCAGCAGGGAATGTGAGGACTCAGTCTGGGGCACCAGAGGTTGCTGAGTGACATAAACTTTCCCCGTTGGCACAGCATGACCAGAGGCTACGGAGCACTTTCTCTCCCTCCCAGACTCTGAGCACAAAGCCCGCCTGTCTGCTGTTCCTGGCTTCTGGGGTAACTTCTTGGAAGATTGACTGCGGGCTGTCCTCTCCTAGCATAGTCCCTCTTTCATTTTTCTCTTGGCATCCTTCTTCCTCCTACTCAACTGCCACTTCTGTTACACAGCCTGGTAAGTCATCTCCTCTGGCTCTAGCCTGCATCCATGTCTCCTGCTTCTGAAAATTTATTTTAAAGAATTTCCTTCCTACATTTTTTTTTTCTTTAAGTGTTCATGGGTCAAAGAGCAATGTTTTTCTAAGAACAGTCTTCAGGCCACTCTGTGGGCCAAAGGTGTTTAGATTTGGCGAATCTGTTCTAATTTGTCCCTAAGGTGTATCTTATCCTGACACCCTTCCCTGACGCACCTTGTCTGCAGCCATTGTCTTGCTTCAGCTACTACCTTCTTCTCACTTTACTGTGTCTGTCTAACACCATCACTCACACATCGCTCTTCTTGGGTGGTGTTCCTGCTGTGGGACCTGTCCACTCTCTGGCTGAGCCTTATCCTCTCTCAGAATCTCATCCTCCTCATCACAAAAGACGGGTCGGACCGGCTACGTTTCACTAGGCTCCTGCTCTGCACTGAGACCTTCTAATTTTGTTCCTAGTCCCTGTGTCTTGGGCTAGGAACTAACGTGTAGAATGGACTAGCGGGAGTTCTCCAGGGACACAGAGCCAATAGGCTATGTATGAAGGGAGATTTATTTAAATCCGGAAGTGGCTCACAGCATGAAGGAGGGTGGAAGTCCAAGATGTGCAGAGTGGGCCAGTGGGCTGCAGACCCAGAAGACCTGATAAGCTGACATTTGAGGAAGGAGTCAGGGGGCAGGGGCAGCCTCTCAGGGGTGTATGTGTGTGTATTCCTCTCTTTTTTCCTCAATCATTTTCTCTTCTGTGTTTCTTTTCTTTCTTCCCCCTCTTCCATCTTTTAAATAATCCTCCTTGCTGGGTGTGGTGTTGAAAGCCTTTAATATTCCAGCGCTCAGGAGGCAGAAGCAGGTGGATCTTTGTAAGTTTGAGGCCAGCCTGGTCTACAAAGCAAGTTCCAGGACAGCCAGGGCTGTTACACAGAGAAGCCCTGTCTTAAAACAAACAAGCAAACAAACAACCGTCTTGCCTTATCTGCCATAGTAGCTGAGATTACTGGTCTGCACTACCAGCTCCTCACTTTCAACTAATGTCATTGCTGTGGTTTGAATGTGTCTATATGTTGGCAACTTAATCCCAAATTGGTATGTTCATATATTTGGAGGTGGGATTAGGATCAGACAAGGCCATCAGTGCAGAGCCCTGTAATGACATTAGTAGCAGAGGCCTATCTGCTCTGTGCTTCTGCATGAGGCTTTTTTTTTTTTTTTGAAACATGTGGAATAATACTAGATCAAATATCTATGTCCTAGCCAAGATGGCAAACAAAAGTAAGCAATACAATCTGATCATCTTGTTCTGTGAAACTCTCCTTCCTGGCCTGGTTATTGTCTGTTCTTGACCCAGAGGGCTGAGCTGCCAATATCTTCCCACTGGGTGCAGCTCTGGCTCCAGGGGAGTGGAAGGAAGGCATCATTCTGAAAAACATGTGAAGGCTCATCAGAAAAAAAAAAAAAAAAAAATCCACTCCAGGGCCTCACAGCAAAGCCCATGTCAGTGACCACGGAACTTATCTATTTATTTATTGTTTTAATGTTCGTGCTTTACAAAGTACTAAAAAGATAACGTGAATGAATCCACTTTCACCATGCTAAAAATAAAAAAATAACTATAGGAATGATGTATGGGATCTGTACATATTTATTCCAATAGAGGAATGTGCGTGATTTGTCACTGATGTTACAAGTGAAATTCTCAAAGGCAGAATGGTATGAAAATTATAAGTAAAACATATTATATTTAATTAGATTAATGGAAAAGTAACTTTACCCCCTCCCTTCTTAGGTATTCAAGAGATTTGTTGGAAATACAGATTCTAAATTTCCCACTTTTTCTTCCCCCTAATGTGTACCATTTTCATTCTCCTTTTAAAATATATTTTAGCTAAGTATATTTTAGTTGAGAATTTCATACATACTTGCTCGAAAACTTTACTTTAGGGAATTTCCTTCCTATATTTTTACTTTACCAGTGTTCAGGGGTCAAAGGGCAATATTCCTCTAAGAACAGTCTCCAGCCCACTGCAGCTCCGGGCCTGCACACTGACTCTGCACACCGGGCCTTCCTCCTAACTTTTGCTTCTCATAACCCACAATTCAGTTAGTGCTGTCTGTACCTGCATGAGGGTAGGGCCACCCGCAGGAGCATGGGTAACCTACCAGGGCCACACCCCTGAACAAAAATTCTTGCCAAAGGCCATTAACTGCCAATGGCTTCTCAGCTGGCGGTAGGAGCTGCAAGAGACTGCAGGCTTTATAATCTCAGGCCATACATTTCAGCTTCCTTATCTTCATTTCCTTCCTGTAAAACTGGTGATTATTTGTGGGATTAAATATGACAGTGGGTACCATATTAATAGATGTGGGATAAGGGACACGAGAAAGTACTTGTTCTCTTCCTTTTTTTCTCCTTCCTGCTTTCCCCATTCATTCTCAGTGTTAAGTTTGCAACAAGTAACCAGATTTGCTTCGTGGTGTAGTTTCCTGTCTCCCTCTTTTATTTGCGTTCCACTCATTGGCCACACCCAAGCATAGTCTCCTACCTGATTACCCACCCAACAATGACTTTTGGTTTTATTTCCTATTGTATTCCTTTCTCACCAGTTTCCCATTCCGGTCAGTCCTGCTGGCGTGGGTGGGGGTTAGTGTTTCTCCCAGGTTGGCTTGTTCATTTCAGCAGTTATTTTTTTCCCCAGGTGTTGCTGAGACCCAGGATGGTTCCTGATTAAGACAGTGGACTCTACCCAGCAGTGTATCAAAGCAGATGCTGAGGCTCATAACCAAACTTTGGGCAGAGTGCAGGGAATCTTATGAAAGAAGGAGGAATAGAAAGATCTGGAAGGGACAGGAGCTCCACAAGGAGAGCAACAGAACCAAGAAATCTGGGCCCAGCGGTTTTTTTCTGAGACTGATACTCCAACCAATGCCGATGCATGGAGATAACCTGGACCCCCTGCACAGAGGTAGCCCATGGCAGCTCAGTATCCAAGTGGACTCCCTAATAAGGGGAAGGGGGACTGTCTCTGACATGAACTCAATGACTGACTCTTTGATCACCTCCCCCTGAATGGGGAGCAGCTTTACCAGGCCACAGAGAAAGACAATGCAGCCAGTCCTGATGAGACTTGATAGGCTACGGTCAGATGGAAGGGGAGGAGGACCTCCCCTATCAGTGGACTTGAAGAGGGACATGGAAGGAGAAGAGGGAGAGAGGGTGGGATTGGGAGGGAATGAGGGAGGGGGCTACAGCTGGAATAAACTGTAATTAATATAAAATTAATATAAAGTAAATAAACTGTGATTAATATAAAAATAATAAAAAAAAATTGACAGTGGAGAATTGCAAGGCTCAGCACAAGTCCCCACTGCTGCAGTGCCTTTTCTCCGGTGGCCGTATACTTAAGAAGAATTAAGAATCGTGTTTGCTTGTTCCACGAAGCTACTATGCTCTAGGGTCCTGGTCTAAGATCATTTTGCAGGGGGAAGTAGGACAGTTTTGGCAAACAGCAGCCTCAAAGAAAGCAAGGCCATGTGAGCCCGGGCCTGTCTGTAGTAAGCCACGGGTAATAAGTTTTCACATTATCTATGGCAAGTGAACCTGATGGGACACATGTTAAACAGAAAGGAGACGGGAATTCAGGTCTGCATCGCCAAGTATTTTGTATACTTGATTTTGTACAAATAGATAGCAAAATGCTACCGGAGAGGCCCTGGGGAATGACGGGTGTCAGTTTGGGTTAAGGTGACCAGCTGCTGCCAACAGGAGTGAACAGGAAGTGCAGGCAGGGTAATGCTTCTCTGCCGGTAGTTCTGGCTTGCTCATTCCATGTCTGGAGCCCAGGATCAGGGCTGCTCATGGCCTCCAACAATAATCACTAATTTCCCTAGAACCGTTCTTCTTTCATCACTTCCTTGTTCAGAGCAGGGGGACCTGGCGTCAGCATCCCTAGTAAACTGCTACTCTTCTCTGTCTCCCTCCCTTCCTTCCCACTGCTCTTGTTCTTCTGACCTGTAGAGACTACAGTAGGGCCCGAAGAAAAAGGCTTGTGTTTCTCGGGCTGAAGACATGTGTCTAGCCTCCTCACGGCCACGGGGGCTGGGACGAGCAGTGCTAACCCAGCGAACACCTTTGGGCCCATAACTGGGCCTCCACAGGCATGGTCAAGAGCGTGTGCTTCCAGTACAGAGAGGGTGGATGATCTCAGGCCCCACCATATGCCGAGGAGCTACTGGTGTTGAATAGTTGGCAGAGGAATGAGACTCATTTTTTATTGAGGTTTCCCACACCCCTGCACCCATGAGTGGCACTGTCTGGACTTAGTGGGTTATCTTCCTTCCTTCCTTCCAAAAACAATGAGTTAGGAGGTGGCATACTGGAAAAAATATGAGTTAAGTTTGGAGTAGGTATATATGATCATATTTCATTGTATACATGTATTAAATTCTCAAAAAAAAGTGTGTGTGATTTTCAGACCCTCACTCATACTGGATGAGATTCTCACACAGTCGCCCTACCCAGTGTTGAAAATCTTCACCTTTCTAATTTCCCATCTCAATAAAGGGAACAATTTGCTGGGAAGATCTGTCAACTGTAAAACTGTAAATATATACACATCAAATGTGTGTGTGTGTCCCAGTTTCATAAAACAAATACTAGTGGATATAAAGGGACAGATGGGTCCTGATACAGTTATAATGGGCCAATTCAGTACACCACACTCATCAACGAGAAGGTCATCCAAAGTAAAATCAACAAACATTGTTAACATGGATTTAATAAACGTTTACCAAACATTCTATCCAATAGCTTCAGAGCATTTAATTCTTAGTAATCCAGAGACTTTTCCCAAAAATAGACCATATTTTAAGACATAAAGCAAGTCTTAACACATACAAAAGAATGATAATTTCTTGTATCCTGTCAGATCATAACTGAACAAAAAACTAAAAACTAATAGCAAGAGAAACTATACAAATATATTATACTGTTTATGTATCCCAGGTTGGTCTTGAAATTACTGTGTAGCCCAGGCTGGCCTTTTGCTTCTGATACTCATCTTTCTCAGCCTTCTGAGTGTTGGAATTACCGTTCTAACAAGAATTACTCAACCATTATGTTATACTGGTCAAATCAGGAAGTTTTAAAATTGCTATACTTAAACGAAACTGAACTCACTACTCAACATAAGGTTTAGTATACAGAGAAGTCAGCTGCAGAATGTAGCTGTGAATGCTTACACTAAAAAAATCAGACAGACCTCAAATTAATGATGATGTGTCCCCAAGGCCTTAGAAATACACAAAGTAGCCCAACCCCAGAGAAATAGACTGAAGGAAATGATAAAGATCAGAGCAGAAATCTCCGAAATGGAGACTGAACGAACAATAGGAAGAATGGGTAAGACAAACTTTGGAAAGAAAGAACCATCTCTGGCTGGTTTGGAAGAGAGGTTTCCCTGTTGCTTATGTTTGGTCTCTGGTCCCTGTTTGCCTCCCTCCTTCCCTGAGGAAGGTGAGTAGAAGGCAGTTGAACAAAGCCCTCACAGGACCCCAGGTTCACGAAGCGGAGAGGAAGTGCACCCGGTGGAGGCCGTAGGGTCTTCTTTAGCCTATACACCTGCTCTGTGGAGTAGGTGGCTCTCTAGAGGTTAGTGTAAAATCGCTCTGGAATGAAAGCAGCTGAATTCGCCGTGAGGAACGCCAACAAGGGCTGCCTTATGTGTTGGGCCCTGGCTTCCCCTGGGAAACGGGCGGATAATGGAGGTACAGAATTGGCAAATTGTTCAGTGTGGCTGATGATGCTGGCACAGGCAAGCGAGGGCTCCGAGCCAGACTACAGGGGCTGACGCTGTGCCTGGGCTGTTCTTGCAGAAAGGCTGCTGTGGGCAAACCGAGTGTGGGCTTTTCTCAGGGAGTCCCAGGGTGATGACTCCCAGTTCTCCCAAGGCCCTTGGGTTTGCCCACCCCATTTAGTCCTCGCTGTGGGTCATGTGTTGCTATACCCTTTATCCCTTGGCTGTCTGGGATCCTTCTCTTTGTCCCAGAAGACAAACATCACATTGGGTTCTTGAAGTCTGAACATTTCTGTCCTCACCGCAGGGGTGTGGGGTGCAAGATGGGACAACGGGACCTCTTGGAGCTTACCATGCTGCGCAGGAAGCTCCCTGCCCAGCCCTTGCTCCTGGCTTATTCTTCTACAAGCCCTTACACCAGCCTGGGGCCTCCCTGTGTGTAAAATTCACACTTCACCCGGCTTTTAAATTTTTCTATCTCATCTGTCTGGTCTCCTGTGACCTTTTCCGCTTTTAGAGACTTCTTAACTCTTCCATCCCTTTTGGTCAGTCTGAGGATAAGACATTTTGCATTAAACCCCTCGTGAATCATCCATGTCGGATTGTTCTTCTCCTACCCCATCTTTCCTCTCTTTCTTGACTGGGGACAGATAGAGCCTGGCTGGGAAGGGCGTGGTAAGGAACCCCATTCTCAGCTTCCCTTAGATAGATCCAGCCTTCTACATCTTTATTCTATTTTCTATATATTTTACAAGCAGTCTCTGACGAAGACACCCTTCCTCTGGTCCCTCCTGAACCCCATTGCTCCCAACTTTTTTCTTCTACTTTGCACATTGTCAGGAAAGGGAAGCTCCGTGTGGACAGTCTATCCTCCCAGTTGGGTCAAAGAGGACACTGGTGCAGGCTAACTTCCCTGGACTCCCTGGTTGCTCCAGGTTTCTCTGCGATCGTGAGGCATTGCAGAAGAGACTGTCCACCTGGCTGGCTTGGTTTCCACAAAGGCCAATGCAGAGAAGACTGGCCTTGGTGGGCATTTAAAGAAAATGCTGCCGGGACCAAAGCGGTTCATTTACTCATTCTGTTGTCCAGTCAGCCCATTCCACTGAGTGCCAGTGTAGGCAATGCATGGTCCTGGGAGCCTGCCAGCTTGCTGGGGAGATGAGACTTGAAGCAGCGAGACCATAAGCCATATTAGGATGTGGTTCATGGCTCTGATATTGATCTGAACCATGGATCGAGGAGGCAGAAGGACCATGGGTCTATAGGAGGTGTGGGTCTACAGGAAAACCATGTTCCTGGCTCTTGAAGGAAGGGCAGAATTTAGACACGTGGAAGAGAATGTGGAAGAACTTCCACACTGAAAAAATGAGCAAAGCTTAGTCTCTGCAGTGAGCACAGCTTGTTCTGGGGCAGGAGGACAGAGGGCTGGCACATACAAACGTTGGCTCTGTGTTGCCGCTCTGGAGGCAACAGGGCCTCCAGGCCAATACTGGCCATTCCAAGCCTTGTCTGGAAGTCGCTTTGGTAACCAAGAATGAGCCCTGCTGGGGCTTCACTTGCCTCTTCCCATGCCCTAAAAGCAGGCCCCTCCCCCCAGGCCCTAAGCTTCTTCCAAACCATTCTTGTCTTGCCCCAGGCCCAGAGGTAGCAAGAGAAGCTAGAAAGGCAAAGCTGTTTGATTTTCGAGGCTTACTGAGCCAGCCAGGTGGAAGGCGGCCAGGGAGGCCGCAGCTGGTGACAGCCTGCCTGTGTTAGATAGCAGGCAGCTACTCCAGGGAACAATTGGGCAGAAGCAGGGGTGGCCGGTCAGGGAACACGGGCCAGTGGAATTCTGAACAAGGTCAAAGTCCAATTTGGTACAGTGCTTTATTACCAATTTAAATCTCATCTTTTCTCCCAGAGACTCTGCCACCCCTGTCGAAGAAGCAAGGAGCGCCACGGGGGAATTTGCATCTAAAGACTACACGGAGCAGGCCAGGCGGCAGGGCTGCGGTCTGCCCACTGCCTGGCCTGAGCACCTTTGTAGCTGACCCTGCAGATGAGGAAAGGGCTATTTGGCCTGGAACTTGTTGCTTGTTTGCTCGGGGAGGGGAACATCGAAAACAAAACTTTCTGCTGCTTTCAGTCTGGGGGAGGATCCCAAAGGCAACTAGGGCATGCAGGTAGTAGGGGAAGGGTTCCAGAAGGTGCAGGAGGTATGCTATGCACCCACCTATCTGTCCGTCTATCCGTCTTTCTGTCTGTCTATCTATCTATCTATCTATCTATCTATCTATCTATCTATCTATCTATCTATCTATCTATCTTTTGAGACAGGTTTTCACTTTGTAGCTCTAGCTGGCTTAGAACTCACAGAGATCTGGCTGCCTTCGCTTTCTGAGCGCTGGGATTAAAGGCGTGCCTCATCAAGCCCTGCTCTATGCTTTTCTTTCTTAAAACCTGGGGCTGGAGAAAGGCAGTTGCACGGTAGAGGGTGGGCAGGGAACTCCCGGGGACCCAGCTGCAACCTGAAGCCCATATAGGGTAAAATGTAGCAACAGAGGAGCCTGATTTGTGGGGTAGACCAGGGTCTGGAGGGTGAATTCTGTAGAGGTGTCTGCTAAGGTACATGATTTCTTTTAAAAGTAGGCTCTTGTTACCAGATCCCTGGTGACTCTGAAGTCTTGAGGTAACAAATGTATCACTTCATTTCCATCAATATCAGCATCTCTGTTACACTAGATCAAGCAAGGTAAAGACATGGAAAAGCCCCTCTTACTTCCATATACCACAGAATCCCTAACGTTGGTCTGTTATGACTCTCTTTACATCTTTATTGGGTACCTAGGCCTCGGTACCAGAGTGGGCTTCAAGCCGAGGTGCTTTTGGGTGTTTGGTCTTAGCTGTACTGGCCTGTCTGTGAGAAGAGGGAAGATGTGGTAGTGCCGTTTGCAAACAGCATCAGGGGTCATGGGGTTAATGACCTTCCTACAGGGAGATTGGCTCACTGGTACCCTCAAAGGTAAGGCCTGTTGCAATCCCCTGCCTGTTTGTTGGGTGGGAACATCAGGACTGGGTTAGCCAACACTCTTTGCCCAGAGGCCCTGACTGGATAGTCTCCTCCCTCTCTGTCTCTGGCTCCTCTCCTCCCCTCCACTCTCCTTCTGCAGGCACTCAGAGATACCTCCTGTACATTCTGCAGCTAATTCAATGGTCCACCAGGCATGGCTGACCTGAGCTCCCTCAAGCCCTCCCATTGACGCAAGGAGCTCACTTGAGTTTCTCTGTGGCCTCAGCAGCTCACACCTCAGCTGTTGAAGTGGCGGTGGGGGAAAGTTGTTTACATTGTCTCTTATCATCTATGAAGAAATAAGAAATTCCGAAACCACGTATTGTGAAAAAACACCCAGGGCCCATGAGGGTCATCTAAAACACACCCAGTTTCTCAGGGGTCTCCTCAGTGTCTGCTGCTGGCAGGAGGCCCAGGAGAGCAGTCACCCAGAGATAGCCACTGGATAACTGGGCTCAAAATTTCCGTAAGGACACAGTCCCCACTTGGGAAAACCCAGCCCTCCTCAGGCCTGTTTGCCATTTAATTTGGAAGTGGCAGGAGCTTTGCTGCAGGCACAGTTACTGCCCTCTTTGCCAAACAGAAATCCTAGTTGCTCCAGGTCCTCAGGGCTCAAAGGAGAAAGGGCATTGGTTGCCATTTATGGTATCTTACCGTCCTTCCAACAGTCTTGTCCAGCCTCACCTGCCTCTGCTGTGACTCCCAAACTGGCCCACTGTCACCCCTCCTCCCACCTTCATATCATCTGGGATGTCCCACAGGACATGGGCCCCATGTTTCCCCCACAACACGTGTTGAACACCTGCTTCCTCCCCAGCTACCAATCAAATGCTATTGTCCCTTCTGGATCCGGTTCTTAGAGAACATCCTCACCTGTGACCTCTCTGCATCCTTCCAGGTGGCTCTTGATAGACAGATGACTCCACAGCCAGGCTTGGTGGTGTAGGTCTGTAATCCCTGCACTCTAGAGGCTGAGGCAGGGGGATCAAAAGCTCAGGGCCAAGACTAGGTTACAGACTGAGTCCAATGTTAGCTTGAGTTACGGTGTGTGAGAGTGTAGGTCAGTGATTCATCTGCATCCCCGGGTGCTTACCCTGGCATGAAGAGGGAGCCCAGGAAGACACTTCTTGACACTCTCCGTTGTGAATATGTCTCTCTGCTTTGGATGGGCTCTTTCTCCTGTACATGGGATTGTAACTTTCTTCCTTCTCTCTCTCTCTCTCTCTCTCTCTCTCTCTCTCTCCCTGAGACAGGGTCTTACTACATAGCCCAGGCTGGCCTAGAACTTGTCACCCCATGCCTCAGCTGAGGCGATAGATGTGACCTGGCACTAATGTCTGAGCTCACAGATGGGGCAGCCCACACACTTCACAAGTCCTTACCAGTCACAGACGGCCCTGAAGCATGTCCATGTAGGTGCTCGGCGACACGGGAGATGCGCTTTGGTAATGAGGAGAGACTTGAAAGTGGGTTTCTTTCTGCTCCAGCTACACCCATTTCTTCACTCTTCCCGCTCCTGCCCTTCTGGATGGCTGTGCCCACTCATTCTGCTCTATTCCCTTCCTTTGTTCCGCCTACACCTCTTAGGTCTGGAAGATGAGTCTTAACTTACCACCCGAATTCTCAAGAAATACCATTCTTTGATAGCCTAAGGGCTATCAAAGAACTCAGTATTGTTTTTTTCTTTTTCTTTTCTTTCTTTCTTTCTTTCTTTCTTTCTTTCTTTCTTTCTTTCTTTCTTTCTTTCTTTCTTTTTTTTTCTCCCTCAGGGCTGTGTAAAGCCTCTCTTACCTTGAATGGGTCAGACAGGTCACAGTGAAGATATCGCTGCCTGGCAGGTGTGGTCTCTATCTCTTTGATGCTCTACATCTTGCTGGTCACTTCTGAGCAGTGGTGAGACTGGAGGAGCCATAGGCCCAGCCCCTCTGGGTATAAATGGTCATTGCTCGTGAGGACCCTTGAGTTTGGGTGATTTCAGGGATCTTGTTTCAATTTTATTGATCTGGGACGTGCAAGGATCACTCCCCAACTGCCATTTGTTTATTTGTTTGTTTGTTTATCTGGGAGGATCTCACCAAGTAGCCCAGGTTGGTCTCTAACTCTAAGTAATCCCCCTGTTTCTGCTTTTAGAGAGCTGGGATTACGGGCATGTCCTAGTCTAACCTCCAATTTTAATTTAGAAAAATCTTTCTCCTTAAATCTTGTCTTCAACTGCTCTTTGAGCTTGGAAAGCCAGCAAATGTTACACACATATTCCTCAGCACTGACAGCAACCTGTCACTCACAAGAACTGGCCGAGGCAGAGGACAGAGGGAAGAGTCCCAGAAACCATCATTTTAGTCTTTTCCCTCTATCTCTCTCCTCCTGGCTGTCAAACCCAGTGCCACTCCCCTGCTAGGCAAGGGCTCTGCACCTACAGCCTCAGCGGCAATTCTTTTCCGAGCCCCTTTCATGTTATGTAAACATTATTTAAGTGTTCTTTGTGGGTGCAATACACCAGTTTTGCTAGTGAAATCACCAACACCTGAGGTCTGTTTCCAAGTGTATAACACATATGTCCTCCTTCTTCTTGTGCGGCTTGCGCCTTGCTAAGCGTTCTGTAGGCGAGCCTCCTGGCTTGTTGACTAATTCTTCGGTTTCCAAGTTAGTTCATCAGAGAATGATGTTGGCTCCCCTCCAGCTTCTTGGAAAACTGGTCTTTCTGCCTTGGCAGCCTCTGATGCTTTCTGTGCCCAAGAAGACACCAGCTTTCCTCACAGCCCACTTCTCTCCAGCCCACAGGCTGCTTGCCTTGGCCTAGCACCAGAAAGAGAGCCCACAGCAAAGGGCAAGCCGCTTTTCCACCCTGCCTGGGAACTGGCTAGAGCAGAATGGAGCTTTCTGGTCCTAGCCCCTGTGTTAGGGAGACTGAGGGGGTGTTGCAGAGTGTAGGAATTTCCCTTCTCTTCCTCTCATGGATGGACAGACATGCAAGGAGGTGAGAACTCCGAAAAGAGAGGAGTAACAGTCACAGCCCATCTGGGGTTCAGTCTAGGAGCCCCACCCTCCTTTACACCTCTACTCTTCATCCTTTGTGGTCCTTTCATCTCCTCCCCTCTCCCCTCTCCATCCAGCTCTTCATTTCTAAGTTACCTCAAGTTTTCCCATTTCTGGGCCTTCATTTGTGTTTTTATGCAAACAGATTCACATAACCTTCCACAGCTCACTTTCCTTCCTTCTTCCCTTCTCTTTTTTTGTTTCTTTGGTTTTTTTTCTTTCTTTCCTTGAAGACAGGATTACATATATAGCTCTGGATGGCCGGGAGCTCACTGTGTAGGCCAGGCTGGCCTCAAACTCACAGAGGTTGGCTTGCCTCTGTGTCTGGGGATTAAAGGTCTGTGTACCATCACACATCGTAACCGCAGCTTTCCTAAGATGCAGCTACAGGTTGCATAACGGTCTTCTAGTAACTGACAAACCATATATGCCATAGTGATTCCTGAAACTGTAATTATGTTGATAAATTCATGTCTCAAAGTATTGTTGTAGCTGTACCAGTGTAGTACAATACACAACTGATGTTGATGAAAATGAAACTGTTGTAGAAAAGTATAATACACACACACACACACACACACACACACACACAATCATGTATACTGCAGAATAAATCATGATAATACATGATGGCATTACCAAGAATGTACTTACTATACTGTAGTTTTTATTGTTATTTTAGACTTTATACCTTTTACTTATGAAAAAATAGTTTCCCATAAAACCTCTTCTCTGTCATGTCTGCCGTGGGCTCATCCATCTTGGCTCCACAGCCCTTGCTCACCTAATATCTTGTATGCTTGACGCTATCTTTGTTTTGTTCATTACCTACACAAAACCCACTGATAGTGTTGTTACTAAGAATTCACGTTGAGCAATTCATCTGGTAGTGGGATAAAAAGATGATTAAAGGTGGAAAATGAGGGAAGTTCATTGCTCATCAGGAAGGTATGCATTTTTCGACCGTAGCCAGCACTGGGAAGAACACAATGAAACGACATCACTTCATCAAAGTGAAGTTGTTAGAGGGTCCGTTTCACTGAGCCAACATTTTAGAAGGGTCTGTGTCAGACGTGAAGAGTTCCTAAAAACCTGGATTGAGGGCCAAACACTAATGCCTGTCCCCGAGCCAGGGCTAGTGAGGCTACAACGGAAAGTCTGTGCTGTTGAAACAGCAAGGCTGGCAAGATGTCTCCGTGGATAAAGGACTCTGTGGCTAAGCCTGACGCCCTGAGCTCCATGCCTGGAAAACAACTGACTTGCTTGCAAGTTGTCCTCTGACCTCCATGTGCATGCCATGGTATACATGCCTTTTCCACCAAATAAATAAAATCAGTTAAAAAAAAAGTCTCAAACTTACTGCTCTGTTGAACTTACTCTAGTGCTGGTCTTTTGAAGCATGGAGGTGAGCAGTGTGCCTGCCAGGGCTGACATAGGGGCAGCCGGACTCTGGAGACCCCAGCAAAATTAACCGTGAAGGAAAATACTGGCCAATGAATCTTCAATAGGGACGAAGACTCTGTGTAATGGGTGAACATGTCTAAGGACTCTGTCCACTCTGTGTAATGGGTGAACATGTCTAAGGACTCTGTCCTGGGACATGTCCTTGTCACTAATGCATGTCCTTGTCACAGCTGTTATATTAATTAATTAATTAATTAATTAATTAATTAATTAATTTAGATAGGGTCTCCCTGTGGGGCTCTGGCTGACCTAGGATTTGCCATCTAGACCAGGCTGGCCTTCAATTCTTAGATATCAGCCTGCCTCTGCCTCTCATGCTCTGGGTTTAAAGGTGTGGGCCGCCATGCTCAGCCACCTCTTGTTTTGTTTGTGTGTGTGCTTTTTTGGACTCATCTTCTCTCCCATCCTCACAACCACCCATCTGTTTAATAGATCTGTTGCTTCTTAATTGCATAGAAATGAAGTCGCTAACATTTTGAATCTGACATCTGTCATTTAGCACAGGTTTCAACGTTGTGATAATGTTCTTCCTCATAGCTGGGTGAGACCATTTATTCAGCATATCTGTGCTGACAGGTCATCAGCTTTTTTGAACAATATGAATAATGCATGGTTATTTCAGTAACTACTCTGCTGAAGAAGCACAGCTTCTGGAAGTAGGATTGCTGATTTTTGTGGTAAGGATGTATTTAACATTTAAAGAAACGCCCGAGAAAACATTTAAAATTCCACAAAATGAGATCACAAAGTTTGCTAGTTTCAGAGGAAGTATGAGGCACGAGGAAATGGTCTCCCCAGTCATTCTGGCTAGTGCCTGGTGCTTCTACTGGCCCCCCGACCCCAGCAGACAAGATGCAACCCTAGCATAGCTTTTCCCCTGGTTGTGTCAGTTATAATCTGGAATTTATACCATAAACAATTAACTTCCAAAGACTGTCTTACCCCACTCTTGCTAAACAAAGCTACTCAACAATCAGCTTGCCAAACTCACTCCCCGAAGCCCGTTCCTCCCCTGGGGCCCTTTGGATGTAATTTCAGAAGCATTTCCAGGCAGCTGGAATGGGGTTTTCCTTCTATTCAGGGTGCCTCGGCTTGCTTTTTAAAATTATTCTATTATTTTTTTATTGCCTTTTGTTCAGGCACCAGTAAGTATACGGCAAGCCTGAACTGGAGGATGAAGACGGCGAGGAGGCTGTCTACTATCTCCACACCTTTTCTGAAAGCCCAGTGAGTGGTCCATCTTCTCTCAACATGGTGCTTGGCCAGCTTAGGAGCCAAAGCTAAGGAAGGTATCTTCTGAGGGCCTCACGGTTCCTCACACAGACTTTGGGAAACACTTGGGAGAGCCTCATCTTTGTGTACATGCAGCTCAAGAAGGTTTACCTGTTTTCGAGGGAACCACAGGACCATCTTGAAGAAGCTAGAGAGACGCTTTGTGGCAGGTGGTCTGGATCCAGCCTGGTCAAGTCTGGTTTTCTTTTTTCTTTCTTGGAGCTTTTTTCTTTCTTTCTTTGTAAGACTCTGAGCCAGGGGAGGCCAAGGAAACCCCTGAAAGGAGAATCCCAGGACTCCAAGGCTGTGGGCACAAGCGTTCTGTGACCACAAACAAGGTCATACGTGTGGATGGCGCAAGCCAGGCCCTCATTTCATTGTGTTTCTGTCACTCACATCTTTCCGCAGCTCTGGTTAGCATGGTCAGCGTGGCCATTGGTCCCTCAGCTCCCTACTGGACCAGAGCCTGGAAACCCCAGGCTGCCACAGACTGTGTGGATGCACACAGCCGAGCCTGAGCTGAGGGTGGTTTTCCGCTCACCTCATTCCAGGTTTCCAGAGCTGGTGTCTGTGTTTATGTCTCAGTCCTGTGAGCCTCCTTCCTGGGGAGCCTGACCTGGGGGCCTGGATCTGTTCTCATCTGCTTTCCATGAGAGGAGAGGGAGCAGAGGGAGACATGATTGAGTGCCTCAGGAAACCCTGAACCATGGAGTAAGGCTCCTGGGCCAGAACAGCCTGGGAGGAGACAATGCCTTGTGCCCTGTGGGTTATTCTCCTGCAGTAGTGCTCAGCTGGGGGAAAGTGCCCAAGTTTCGATTACCTAAGTTTGATTACCCTTCCCTCATGATGCCCAACATTCTAGCTGAGGTTCAGATCAAAAGGTTCAGTAATAATGATGCTGGTATGACTTATCCAAAACCATTCTACTTTCCAGTTTTAACAAATTGTTCAACCTCCACATTCAAGGACTGTGGAATTATTTCACCTGCTTCATACAGGAGGGCTGCTCAGAAAGTGAAAGAGACGGATGTGGCTTTTCTCCTGTGCCGTCTGTCATTATCATCGCTGAAGAAAACAATAGACTTTCTGAGTGCAGTTTTTTTTTTTAACTTGGATATAACTTTAGAATTTATGAAATGCTTTTCGTTTACATATTACCCATGCCAGTTAAAGGCAGGCCTTCACATGCCAAAATAGGAAGGCCTTCTAGACACACTGTTAGCAGAGATCAACATGTGGACTGATCTGTCCCATAAACACATATGATCACATGTGAGCCTCTTCTATCACTGAGAGGACATGAGAGACAAATTGATTGTGGTAGAGTGAGAGCTGGGGGGATGAGCAATTGATTTCTCTTTGCTGTCCTCCCTACCTTTCAATTTTCTGCCTTGTATGTACATTAGATACTATACATTTAAATAAATTAAGAAAACTCTAGCTTAAGAATGTGAGTGAATTTAGGTTCTATTTTGAAGTCATGAGATTGTCTTCTGAGAGGGGACATTGAAGACCATTTGTTGGAGGTTGGTCTGATGCATGTTACTAGCCTTTAAGCTCCTATTTTTGTTTTGTAAACCTGCCTAAGGCATATCTGTTTGGTTGGTTAAACAGCCTATACCTGGGCAGTGCAGAATGAGGTAGGCATGGCTATGGTTTCCTGGCTTTGGAGGACAGAGAGGATCATGGGAGACAGAGGGACAGGAAGAGAGGAGAAAAAAAGGATGCCAGAATGGCTTAGCTTGGATAAGGAATCATATGGGACTGGAGAAAGGACTCCAATGATGGCATGGAAAGGCCCAGATAAAGAATAAAAGCAAGTACCATGGGATTATGGATTAAAGTTAGTCCAATCAAGGAGGAGTAAGGCAGATAGCATTGGATGGGGGCTGAGAGGTGAATGGGGAGGTAGAGATATTTGTCCAGCCCACGGTGAATAAGGCAATTATAAAATCTAACAGGTGTCTGTGTCTTATTATTTGTGATAGCAGGTTAGATAATACAGCCATGATAATTTTAGGGCTAATAATAAACATTATATATCCCAACACTTTTTTAAATTAATTACTACAACAACCATTAGATTTGTTGATGTCATGTTTAGAAGAATTATTGGCTTTGAAATTGAATATACACACATTAAAATTTTATCTCTAGTTTTTATACTTAAATATTTGTCAGGGTTGGGAGAGAATAATGGCTATTGAGATATAATAGAAATAAAATAAAAACCCAGAAAGTGGGATGTGCCTTTTGTCATCCTGCCCCTAAAGTTCAGAAATGAAGACTGTTCTGTCTCTGGGAGAACTTTTTAAAATAGTGCTGGGGTTTGAACCTAAGGCCTTATATGTTATAGGCAAGCATAATGACACTGACCTTGAGTCTTTTTTTTTTTTTGAGACAGAGTCTCACCATGTAGTCCTGGCTGGCCTGGAACTCACTCTATAGAAGACCAGGCTGACTTTGAATTCACAGAGATCAGCTTGCCTCTGCCTCCCTAGTGCTAAGACTAAGCATTTTCTGAGTCGTTACTCTATTTTACTAGAACCATGTCTTTCCATGGATTCGCTACCCCCATCCAAGGCTCTCCCCGCCTTGGATTCAGGCCTAATGTATCCAGTGCAGAGCCTTCTCCAGGTCTCCACTTGGCTCCCCAGTTTCTTCCTCCTCACGATTGCTCCCCTTCCTGTGTTTGCTTTTCATTGCTCAGGTCAGAAACTTGAACAAGATGAGACCCTGTTATAACATTGGGGGCCAGGTATAATGGGACTTTTTTGGACCACCAGTATAATGGAAGTTTTGGCTTCTTTGTATGTTATGAAAAAATGCTTTGTTTTAATTCCAAGTGTGGAATTTTAATTGGGCTATACTTTGTCCACGCCTGTTGTGTGGAGTGTGGCGAGGAGGAGGACTCTGAGAGCACAAATGTGAGAAAGAGAAGGTGTGTCATTTGGTGTTGGTGTGTGCCGTGTAGCAGTTTGGAGAGACCAGAGACCAGAGATGGTGCGGTAGTTTGGAGCAGACAGAGAGAAACGCTTCAGGGCTTAGTGGCATGGAGGAGCCTGCTAGCTGTGTCTGTGGTTGATGGAGATTGGTACAGAGCCCTAAAAGAACACCTTGACCCTAAGTAGCCAGGAGAAGTAAAGGGGTGTGGGCCCCCTCTCCCCACTAACCATCTCTTTCCTACTTAAGGTCAGGGGCCTGGTGGAAGGGAGGCGGAGGCCTAAACACCCCAATAAAAGAGAGTTTTTAGAAAGAGCGTTACAGGTGGCCTTCTGCTACACACCAGATCCCAGTAACGACACGGAGACCTTTTCCTATGTATTAAAGCTTGCCTTCAGCTTAGGCTTGTTTCCCAACTAGCTCTTATCTTAAACTAACTCCCGTATATTAGTCTCTGTTCTGCCACGTGGGTTGTTACTTTTCCTCAGTCTCTCAGTCCAGGCACCTGTTTCTTAACCTGTCTGTCTGGTGAATCTTCTCTGCCTCAGATGCCTTCCCAGAGCTCCTATCTCTGCCAGAAGCCCTGCCTTCCTCTCCTGCCTTTGCTGTAGGCCATTCTACTCTTATTAAACCAAACAAAAAGTGTTGGAGGGAGTGTTTACCAAATACAGTGCATCCAAAGAATAACAATACCAAAGTCCAGCCTATATCTCTGCTGGTGTAGAAATCAGAATTTTAACAATACAAAGGCCGTCTTTACATAGTACATGAAAAGATCACCCCAACACCCTGTTCCTGCCCTCTCACTTCCAAATGAACACTGAAGAGTGTCAACTCTATTTCCAAAACATATATGCACACCTCAAACCTATGTTGCCATGACAACATCCTATGTTGCTTCACTTCTTACTTTGCCCTGATTTGCAGCAAGCAGCAGGAAGTGGGATTCCATATCTGCTCTATTCTGTGATCAGCACAGCTTTCTAAAGTACAAATCTATCCTTTCTATCCTGTAACTTTCTGTCCTAAGTATTTCACCACTGTCCTTGAACGAAGGCCAGGGACCAGATGTGTCCCTGCTAATTATAGTCCCATCTCTCACTGCCCCATTCCCAACTCATGTCTACCTTTAATCTCAGAATGGAACTTTAGTCGGCCACTGGGCCTTTGCAGATAGAATAGTCAAAGACTGAGATGGGTTTAGGGTAGGCTTTAAGCTCAACGATTGGTGTCATTGAAAAGACACCCAGAGAAGAGGCTATGTGAAGATGGAGGTGGAGCTGGGTGTAACGGCCCATGTCTATAATCCCAACACTTGGAAGCAGGATAGCTATGAGCTATGCCATAGGTTTTAGGCTAGACTGAGATACAGAATGAGAGCTTGTCTTACACAGAGAGAGCGATAGGAGAGAAAGAGAGGGAGGTAGAGAGAAAGATGGGAGAGGAAGGGAGGGGGGGAAATGTGATTATAGGCAAGGCAGGAATGATGAAGTTATTAAGGCAAAGAACACTGAAGAGCAGCGGGCCATGGTGCCGCAAATCTGTAATCTTAGCATTCAAAAGGCTGAGGGAGGAGGATCCAGAGTGTGAGGGCAGTCTAGGGTACGTAGCAAATTCAAGGTTGACATGGATTACAAGACGTGACCTAATCTCAACTGAAAAAAATAAAAAAGCCAGTTTCTCTTTCTAGGATGCTTTCATCTGGAGAAACTGAAAGTGTGCCTGCTGCTGGCCCCATCCCTCTTCCTCCTGCTCCGGCAACCACCACCCCTGCGTTGAGGACATTTGCATATTGACTAGGCACCACTTCTCTTTCCAGAATACTTTTGTCTTTGGAAACTGAAACTGGGCACACTTTGCATGACCCATCCCTCTTCCCTCCAACCCTGGCAAGCCCTGCTTCCTATAGCTGTAACTTTCGTTAGGGACCTCACAGAGCAGACTTTTTGTCCTTTTGGGTCTTCTCCTTTTATGGTTTATTTTAAATTACACTTGTGCAGTCCTGCTTCTTAACACTTATTTCTGAATGCTCTCTACTAAGTTCCTACCACTAGTGTTAGGTGTGCTATCCCCATGCTGGCAGTGCCCACGCAAGCGTCACTAGACAGTACCCCCTACTCCTCACAGCCACCCTGGCTGCTAGATTCCATTGTCACTTTCCTTTCAGATATCAGAACATGAGACCCAGAGAGGTGCCACAGGGCAGGGCTTTGGGGCTGATAGTCCAGTCTAGGAGTCTGTTGCTTTCTCCAACCCTCAGGCCACATCCTGGACTTGGGAGATGAAGCTGAGCAGAGCTGAGAGTCTGCTTACGGTGTCCTGCCGGTTCTGTGGGATCTTGAAATTAGTCATGGCCTGGACAGACTTACCCAGGTTTTCAGAACCGTGTTCTTCCTGTGAATTTGTGGGGAAGAAAGACTTCAAGACGATTCCATTCTATGTGTGCACGATGCCCATTTCTAAGCATGTGACAGTCAGAAGTCGATGTCTCTGTCCTACTCCCCCATTATTATTTGAGACAGATTCCTTCAGTAGACTCTGAGTGCACAGATTTATTGAGCTGGCCAGCCAGTCAGTGCCCGGGTTCTTCCTTTCTCCATCTTCCAGCGCCCGGATTATATACGTGTGCGGCCACACCCAGCTTTTTATGTGGCTTCTGGGAATCTCATGCTTGCATAGTAAACACTTTACCATGAAGCTATCTCTCCAGGTCCCTGCCACCTCCTGTCAGGGAAGAAGGAGACCCAGATGCCTCTCTATTCAAGGTACTCGAAAGCTTGCCCCACCTAGCCTCCCTCGTCCCTTTTGTCTGAAGTACTGTAGCATCTCCTTCCAGCCTCATAAGCCAAGGACACCAGAGGTGGCTGACTGAAGGAGCATCCCAGGGATTCAGGTACTCAGGTGCAGGTGGCATGGTCTGATCCTGGGTCTCAGAGCAGCCTAAACCTCCCTCCCTCAAATCCTCTCTGCCTATCTTTATGGCACCAGTGTCCGAGGCTCCCCACTCACTGCTACCTACCCATGAAATCAACTGCTGTGGCTATCAGAGGCCACATATATTTCCGTCACTGCTGCTAAGCTAAGGACCTCGTGCAGTGTAGCAGCTGTGTCTGTCACCTACCCCAGTGCCCTGGTTTATTCCCACACGAATTCCACTGAGTGGCTGAATAATAATGAACAATTGTAGAAGAAAGAACTTCCAGTGAGGACCTTAGCAAGCAAGAACATTTGCCTGCATGGCATAAGTGTGAAGCATAGTGTTGTAAGGTGATACCAGGCCTGATCTGAGCTTCTGCCTGGCAGTGCCAGTGATGCCAACATTAAACACATCCATGCAGGTAGAAATGCCTCACCTTGTGTGGGTGGAGACCAATTCCCGAAGGGGCACAAGAGGATTACCTATAGACAGCAAGAAAAACGTTGACCAACGCTGGGCACATACTCAGTGACAGAGAGCTTACCTAGAACATGCCAAGCCCTGGGCTTGGTATCCAGCACCAGAAAATAAGAGTGGTCTGTAAGACATAACAGGATCCTGACTGCAGGAGCTGGTTTTTCAAATGTTATTTTTTTGGGGGGGGTACCTTAAAGCTTATACTTCCCTTTTAACCTCCCAGCCCCAGGTAGTTGTAAAGGAAAGGAGACGTGGCCCTCTTTACTTCTTCCTGCTGGTTGTAGGGTTGTAGGATTCTTTTGGGGGCAATGCTAATATCTGTGTTCAGGAAATCCAGAAGTCCAGGTAACCAGCAAACCAGCAAACACAGCAGGCAGTCCTCCTCCGCCTTCTCCAAGCCACTGCACCTTCTTCCTCTGGGCTATCATATTTATTACCCCTCAAAGTCCTCAGAATTCAACTAATTTCAGCTGGCAAAGACCATGCTTTGCACTGGACAATTAGCAGGTATGGACAAATTCAAATTCCCCCACTTGGGATTATAACAACAACAACAAAACATGTTTACATATCATAAACCAAAACTTCCACACCTGACAGATTAATTTGCTGATTATTTTTCTTGTCCTAGACTTTCCCAACAGGTCAGGCATGCAGAAACCCCTTTCTCTGCTTTTTACCCCCACTGTGTGATGTCCCTCTTCTGCCTTCATATCTCCACACACCAGGAAGTATTTCAAATGCAGAGGAATGAGGTCAGGAGGACTGGCTGTAAGGCTGTGACAGGAAGGAGAATGGAGAAGGGTATGCTCCCAGGGAGAACGGCACACATAGGAATTTCTGTGTGTAGCCACACTTCCTCCAATAATGAGGCTTGAGGACGGATGAGGCCAGGTTCCTTTGCAGCCAGAGAGATGGCACCTGGTTCCCTGGGAGAGCTACATTAATCAAGAGGGACTGAGGATCCTGAAGGTGTAGGTGCCCTTCATGAAGGAAGAAAGTGATGGATGTGTTTGCTCAGGAAGACTGACCCCACCAACAGCAGACAGAGTCAGAAGTGTAAATTACACAGGACTTTTTTTAATTTTTTGAGGCAGAATCTCCCTACATAGCTCAGGCAAGTCCTGAATTCAAACTTCTCCTGTTGCAGCGTCTCCAAGATCTCCAGGGCTGGAGTTACAGGTGTATACCACCACACCTGGTGCAAATAAATGCTCCTGTACATAAGTACTCAAGCCGCTCAAAGCTGGGGCTTCTGAGAGTCTCCCTAGCCTGGACCACAGGCAGCAGCCACACTTATGTCCTTCGTAGATTAATCTAGACAATTTCCCTCCACAAATTCCTTTTTAGCTGCTTCTCCCAAACCTTGCAACCTGGAAGCCCTACACACGTGACATTTGAGGTCTCAGAACTTCTTGTCACTTGGGCTTCTGGCCTCCATTAGTAGAAGGCAGCATCTCTGCTCTCCACCCTACAGCTGCAACAAACAAGTATGTCCGCAGCCATTGTCGGATGTACCGAAGGAGGAGGTGCAAAACTGGCACCAGCTGGGGCCCTCTGATCTACTACCCCAGAGATAATAGAAGCCTTTGTTACCATGTGCCAAGCTTTCAGAGTGCAGATTGGTGGCCTGATTATAATTACAATTAAAGATCAAATTCAGAATGAGGAAATGGCGACTGACTGGGTTGATGGGGCATCATGGGACCTGCTTTGCTGGGAAATGGTTTCCAGACCTTGGGCAAGAGGATTGCCCTTGAAACTCACATTTGCTGGCCAATCAGCAAGAAAAGTTAACAGTCTTGGAGCTGCAGGTAGCTTCTGAAGTTGGCGCAAAACCCACCAGCTGGGGCTTGCTGACCTGAGACATGAATCACATGGTGGAAGCTACAGTAAATCAAGCTGTCGGCTCAGCAATTTATGGAGACCTTGTAGCCAAAATTTCCATTTGAAAAAAAAATAGAGAGAGATTTCAAAAATTCTATCTTCTTGTTCTCAGCTATCTCTGAAACCGGTCATTCGGGTCCTGGGCTTGAACTCGGCTTTGTCAGGCTTGGTGGCAAACGCTTTGACCAGCTAAGCCATCTTGTCAGCCCTCTCATCCCCAAGTTCCTGTGTCTCCTTTCTGGCTCTTTGTGCATGCGAAAAGGATGGCTTCTAAGTCTGCTTCCTGCTTCTACTGCCTGTGGTTCCATGGTCATCACTTCTCAGATAGCTCTCCACGAGTATTCATGGGACGTGCTCAGGAGGGCTAGCAAATGGAGCCCCCCATGAACTCAGTCTCAGCCTGTAAACTATCCATGGTTTGGGGCCAGTTTCCAGAGACGTGAGTCCTTATGGATTATGAAATCATTGTGATTTCTTTTTTTTTAATTAAAAAGGTTTATTTTCTTTTTATCTACATGTTTCTGTGTGTCTGTATGTACACACAGATATGTACACGTGCCTACGGGCAGGAGAGGGAACTGGATTCCCTGGAGCTGGAGTTATAGGCAGTGAACCGCCTGGGAACAGAGCTGTGCTCTGCAAGAGCAGCAAGTGCTTTTAACCCTCTCTCCAGCCTCTCCATGATCTTTCTAAAGTTAGCTAGGCTGTTTCCTCATCTACAAAATGGCCATAAACACAGGACCTCACCACGGAATGAGAAATGTTTCGAGGTAACTTCCTGGCATTTAATAAATTCTCAACCCATGTAAGCTATTCTCATTTAATCTGATGCAGTCAACACCAACTCAGGGCTGTAGACAAAAGAGATGAATTACCCAAGGCAAAGAGCCTGGGAAAACAGAAGCATCCAAATATGCACAGCAGCTAGTAGCCTGTGTGGCATTGACTGCGCCAGTGTGCTGTGTCATAGGATTGGGACACGTGCCTCCCCAGGGTGTCCTTTCTAATGTGCTCTGGGCCCAAGGACAGCTGCTGTTGTGCGTGGCAATGATGGAATTCCCTAGCATTTTAATTGTTTTCAGGAAACAAATGGGCAGTGGTTTTGAGAAAGAGCAGTGACCATTGATGCCGAAAACCAACAGAAGTTTCTGTACTAGCTTCAGTGCACAGCTCAGGAAAAAAAAATCAAATCTGAAGTGACAGGGCTGTTTCAAATGGCAGTGCTTGGGCTGGAAGTACCACTAATCATGTTAGTCCCAGCAAAGAGACATGGGCATCCTGGGAATGGCTATCAATGAATCCCGTATTTCCCTACGCTTCTTGGCTCTTCTAGAGTTAGAGTCAGTGTAACTATCAAGCACCAGGAATACGCGACGGGAAACTTTTTTAAACCAGAAGATGCGGGGGCGACTGGGAATCATATGTGAAAGAACATATGCCTGTGACCCTGACACTTAAGAGGCTGAGGCAAGATTACCCATGAATTTGAGACCAGCCTAGCCTCACAGATGAGTTTCAGGCCAACTGGATCACAGAGCAAGACCCTGTATCAACAAACAGAAGTGGGACCCTTCCTTTTACACAGTCAACACAGATAATCTCAAAAGGAACTGAGGGTCTCAGCACTGAGCAGGCTGAGGCAGCAAGATTATAAATTTGAGATCAGTTTGAATCAAATAGCAAGCAAGCTGGTCTCAAGAGGATAAAACAATAAGAAATGAAAACAACAACAAGAAATGATGAGCAAAACAAATGAGCAAATCCGTCCCACACCCCATAGCTCTTTAGGAGTAAATCTTCATGACTTTGGAGTAACCAATGGTTTCTTAAATATGACACTAAAAGCACAAATGATCCCTGTAACCTGTCCCCAAAAGGTAATTTGTGTTAAAAGGGCACTATCAAGAAATGGTAAGACAGACCGTTGAGTACTCAGACTCAGTGAATCACTGCTTGTGCAAGCCTGATGGTCCAATGTGCCCCCTCATGACTTCAAAAAGCCAGATGTGGTAGTTCATATGTGTACACCAGCTTTCCTTGGATTGCTAGGAGACTGAGACAGGAGAATAGCCCAAAACATGTGAGCCAGCTAGCCCGGAGCACGCCAGCCAGCAGTGGAAGAAGAGAGACTCTGCCTCAACAAGGTGACCAGCAAGAACCAACCCCCAAGAACTGTCATCTGAGTTTGACATGTTCACTGTGGCATGGAGGTGAACACACACAAATAAATACTTAAAATGTTAAATACTTAAGTATTAAAAATAAATACCTAAGATACTTAAAAATTTTTATTCTTTATATATATTACATCTGGACCGAACTTTTCTCTATCTCCACTCCTCCCAGCACCCCCTGCACCTCCCTCACCCCGTAACCCTCTTCTTCCATTTCCTCCTCCTCTCCCAACACCCCCCCCAAAAAAAACAGAGAAGAGCAGGTCTCCCAGGGACATCAAGCAAACATGGCATAACAAATTACAATAAGGCCAGGAACAAACCCTCATATCAAGGCTGGATGAGTTGACTCAGTAGGAGGAAAAGGGTCCCAAGCACAGGCAAAAGTGTCAGAGACACTCTTTATTCCCACTGGTAGGAGTCCCACAAGAACAGCAAGCTACACAACCGTAATGTACATGCAGAGGACCTAGCTCAGACCCATGCAGGGTCCATGCTTGTTGCTTCGGTCTCTGTGAACCTCTGTGAGCCCTGCTTAGTTGACTCTGTGTTTTCCTGGTGTCCTCTACTCCTCTGGTTTCTAGAATCCTTCCTTCCCCTCTTCTGTGGGTTTCCCCTGGCTTCACCTAGTGTTCGGCTGGCGGCCTCTGCATCTGCTCCCGTAAGTTGCTGGACCCTGCCTCTCTGATGACAATTGGGCTAGGCACTGATCTATCAGTGTAGTAGAATAACATCAGAAATAATTTCGTTGCCTTTTTTTTTTTTCAGTCAGATTTAGCTCTAGTCTAGGTCTCTGGGCTGCCCAGAGTGTAATTCCTGGCCGTTCACTCAGGGTCAGATAAACACATATTTTCATTAATTAATTTATTTAACCACTTTCCAGCCTGATTGCAGCCCTCTTCCTCCTCTCCCCCAAGTCCCACCTTCACACCCTTCCCATTCCCCCTGTCCTTCTCCCCAGAAAAGGGGACAGCCCACATGGGAACCCTAGCACATTCAAGTCGAAGCATCCTCTCCCACTGAGGTCAGACAAGGCAGCTCAGGTAGGGGCAAGGGATCCAGAGGCAGGCTGCAGAGTCAGAGACAGGCCTGACTCCATTTGTTAGGGGACCCACATGAAGACCAAGCTGCACATCTGTTATGAATGTGTAGGGGTCTGGGTCCAGCCACGCATGCTCTTTGGTTGGTTATTCAGTCTCTATGAGCCCCCGTGGCCCAGGTTAGTTGACTCTGTAGGGTTTATCGTGTCCTTGACCCTCCAGCTTCTTCAACACCCCTCCCCAATTCTTCTACAAGACTGCCTATTGTTTGGCTGTGGGTCTTTGCATCTGTTTCCATCAGCTGCTGGATGAAGCCTGAGGACAGTCATGCTAGGCTCCTGTCTGCAAGCACAGTAGAGGATCCTTAACAGTGTCAGGCATTGGCTCTCTCCCGTGGGGCGGGTCTCAGGTTGGGCCGCTCATTGGTTGGCCATTTCCTCAACCTCGGCTCCATCTTTAATCCTACATTTCTTGTAGGCAGGACAAATTTTGGGTCAAGGTTTTATGGGTGGGTTGGTATCCTGCTCCCTCCACTGGAAGTCCCACCTGGCTACAGGAGGTGGCAACTTCAGGCTCTCTATCCCCCACGCCAGGAGTCTCAGCTCAGGTCATCTCCACAGACTCCGGGAGTCTCCCTGTTCCAGAGAAGCCCCACACCGATTTCACTTCTCTCTCCTAGTCCTCCCCACACCTGATTCCTACCTCTGTTTTCCTCCCCACCCTCCTCCTTACCCCCTCTCCCAGTTCCCTCCCTCCATCTACTTCAAATGTCTATTTTATTTCCTCTTCTGAGTGAGATTCCAGCACCCTCTCCCTTGGGCCCTCCTTGTTACTGAGCTTCTCTGGGTCTGTGGATTGTAGTATGGTCATCCTGTACTTTATGGCTAATGTCTACTTATAAGTGAGTGTTTACCATGCATGTCTTTCTGGGTTACCTCACTCAAGATGATCTCTTCTACTTCCATCCATTTGTCTTCAAAGTGCATGTCTTTGTTTCTAATAGCTTAGTGGTATTCCACTGTGTAAATGTACCACATTTTCTTTATCCATTCTTCAGTTGAGGGACATCTAGGTTGTTTCCAGATTCTGGCTGTTATGAATACAGCTGCTATGAACATAGTTGAGCAAGTGTCCTTGTGGTGCGGTGGAGCATATTTTGGGTATATGCCCAAGAGTGGTATTGCTGTATCTTGAGGTAGAACTATTCTCAATTTTCTGGGAAATGGCCAGATTGATTTTCGAAGTGGCTGTACAAGTTTTCACTCCCACCAGGAATGGAGTAGGGTTCACCTTGCCCCATATCCTGGCAGTGTGTGTTGTCACTTGATTTTTTTTTTTTTAATCTTAGCCATTCTGATGGGTGTAAGATGGAATCTCAGAGTCATTTTGATTTGCATTTCCCTGATGACGAAAGATATTGAGCATTTATTTAAGTGTTTCTCAGCTATTAGAGATTCCTCCATTGAGAATTACTTGTACAAATAAATATTTTAAAGATTTACTTTATCATTACTTTTGAGTGTGTATGTGAGTGTGTATGGCAGTGCAGGTACCTCTGAGGTCAAAGGTGTCAGATCCCCCTAGAGACGGAGTTACAGAGCGTTGTGAACTGCCTCGCTACCCAACATGGGTGCTGGGCACTCAAACATGGTCATCTGCAGGAGCTGTACAGGCTCTCAGCCAGGGAGCTGTTATAAAGAACAGCACTATAAATGAATATTTAAAAAAAAGAGTGAAAGCATTACCACACACAAACTTGTACGTTAAGCATTCACATAGCCTTATTTGTCACAGGCAAAAAGTAGAAATATTCAAATGCCTATCAACCGATAAATGGATAAAATGTGGTATATTCATACAATGGGGTACTGTTAGCCTATGCAAGTGAATAAACTATTAGTGTCTAGTACAGCATGGATCAATCTTGAACACATAATGCTGAATATAAGAACCGAACAAAAAGGCTACATGTCTTCACGTGTGCATACACATGCGAGCGAGTGTGATTGCGTGTGTGCGCATATGCACACATGCATATCTGTGCGAACATGTCTGAGAGTTTCTCCATGGCTTGGAGCTCACCAGTTAGGCTGGACTGGCTGCCCAGTGAACCCCAAGAATCCTTTTGTCGCTGCCTCCCCAGAGCTGGGATTGCAAGCATGTGCCAACACCCCTGGCTTCTTTACTTTTTGTTTTACATTTTTATTTTATCTTTAGTTGTGTGTGTGTGTGTGTGTCTGCGTGAGGGTCTGTGTACGTGAGTGCAGGTTCCCCTGGAATTGGAGTTTTCCGCAGTTGTTGTCCACCTGACCTGGGTGCCGAGGGGTGTTCTCAGGCTCTTGGGGTTCCCTGTAACTGCTGAGCCCCCTCTCCAGCTATAATGGCGGCACTTTTAATGGTTCTTTGTGCATGATGCTTAGAACAAGCCAACTCACAAGTCGGAAGGTTTGCAAGAAACTAGAGGGAGGACATAGAGGAAGTGGCTGCTATCCGGTAAAGGGCTTCTTTTGGGGATGCTGAAAATATCCTGGAAAGAAGGGAGGGGTGGTGTACAATCACGTGACTTCCTACAAATTCAATTTGCATTAAAACAGCTATTAGTGACTTTCTCTGTGTGTGCCTCTGTCTCTCTACTTCTCCCCCAGCTTTCTTCCTCCTGAGTTACTGCAAGCCCAGTGTCTCCACCCTGTACTTTACAGTTGATTATTTTTAGTATAGAAGAGACTAATATTTTCCCCGTTATTTTTTTTTATCTTGTTATTTTAGTTTACTCTTATTTTCATTTCCTTTAACTTTCTTTCTTAGCCTGGGCCTCATGTATTCCAAGTGGCCTTGAACTCGATACACAGCCAAGGATGACCTTGAACTTCTGAGCTTCTCATCACCACCTTTTCAATGCTGAGATTACAGGCATGCACCGCCATGCACCGGTTTATGTGAAGCGGAGATGGAGTCTAGGGTTTGGGAACGCAGGACAAGAATCCTACTTTAGTCCATCTCTCTATCTTCTCAAATATTACTGAGCACGAACCATCAGCAAATAGAAGACCTTGGTCTCTGTAAGTTACACGGCACTCAATGTGGCAACATCAAAGAGAGCGATTAAAAACCACTGAGTAAGAACTGGCCATGAACAGAAGGTGGAATTTTGCCTTAATCTTTTTTTTTTTTAAATTCAAACACTCTTGTGATATGCCTTTGATAATTCTATTATCTGAAGCGTTATGCTCATGTGTTGGTTGAAGGCTTAGTCTTCAACCATTGGCTCACAAGGAGTCTGACCTAGCTGAGGGATTTGTCTGATGATCGACTCATGATGTGATGGCTTGGTTGAGAGGGGATAGAAACTTTGGAGATGGCACCTAGTTAGAAGAAGTAGGAGACTGGGCCTTCAGGACTCTCTTGCCCCTGGCCTTGCCTTCTCTCTAATTTCTCTCTCTCTGCTTCCTGGCCGTCACTCGGTGAGCAGTTGTGTTCTGTCACACCCTTTTCACCAATCTTTTCCCTTGGTCAACCCCAAAGCAATGGAACCAGTCAATCCTGGACTGAAATCTATGAATCATAGTAAACAATAAATATTTCCACCTTGAAGCTGTTCATCTTAGGTTGCAGCCATAGCAACAAAAGTGTCACAGAGGAATCTGTCTGCTTTGGTAATTTCTACTCATGAGGGCTTATTTCCTTGCATATTTTGAAATTTTACTATAAATTCGTGTTCTTTCTGTCTCTCTGTCCCGCTGTGTCTGTGTGTGTTTCTCTCTGTTTTTTTTTTTTTTTTTCTCTGTGTGTGTGTTCATGTTGGTACTGAGGCACACATAGGGAGGCCAGAGGACAATTTGCAGAGTTCTGTTCTCTCCTTCTACCACATGAGCTCCGGGAACCAAACACCAGTTGTCAGGATTGGTGGCAGTTGCCTTCACCCACTAACCATCCCCCCACCCATCTCACCATTCCTTCCCTTCGTATCTAGAGTTGTAAACCTTGGAAAATCTCTGTGTAAGAATGACGATTCCAGTGCATTCTTGTCCCAGGCCTACCTCTTAGCTTCACTTCCCAATATGGGCCAAAATATTTGCAGCCCTCTCATCCCACCCAACCCAGCCCCAGCCCAGCCCCAGCTCTTTGGTCCCAGTTTTCTTCTTGGTTTCAGGATTTTCTTTCTGTAGTGAGTACTCAGTGTGTCTGTAATGACACTCATTATTTTTTAGCCTGTTAGCTCAGGTGCTTATGGGAGATATCTGAGGGGTGTGTGTGTGTGTGTGTGTGTGTGTGTGTGTGTGTTTGTCTGCCACACTACCCAAACCTCCCATCTCCAGAATGTGAGTTCTTGCTATTAAATGTTGTAAGGGTCAATAGTATGGATGAGGGAAGGATTCTTCTATGTTCTGATGGAAATCCAAATCGTGCATCCATTCTTGAGGAAATTTTACATCAAAAATGTGAATTTTTTGCATGTCTTTTATTTCTGTAATTTTCATCTCTAGAAATGAATCCTCCCCCAAATCAGCACAGGCGTGTAAGAAGTTTCAGTGGTCAGAGTGTGTGTCATAGTGGACCATTTGAATCATGTTGAGCAGGGGTGGCGGAAGATAAAATCAAGGAGGAAGAAATATTAACTTGAGAAAAAAATAGGCTTGAGAATTCTTCAGAAAATCAGCAATGGAATTTGGAGGTCAGACTGCAACTCCTGGCTATCCCTAGCTACAAAGGAGTTTTGGGTACAAAATGAGGCTTCATTTATAAGACAGGGCCAATGAATGCCATGGACTCTGTCTGCCTCTCTGTCTTTCTAGCCAGGTGATCACATATAGACCTCAAGGAAGGACGGGCCAGGCTCTGCCAGGGGTCATTCCTGGTAGAGTTGACCAGTTGGTAGAGTTGATAAGGTGACTTTTATTTATTTATTTTTTATATGTTCTACACACTTAGAGTTCTGAGAAGCTGAATTGTGTCTCATAAAAAAGTAAATTAAAGAAATGGAAAAGCGATTCAGGAAAGGATACAGGAATAAGACAGCACAAGGTGGCTGGAAGCCAGACCAGGGGCGGTGAGAGAAGCCTTGGAGCAAGAGCCATGACAGCCCAACAGTGCAGGGAGAACTGACAGAGCAGAGTGCTGTAGCGCTTTCTAGTCATTCTTGCCTGCTTGACGCCTCCTTGGCTTTTAGGTCAGTCAGGGTGTGGACTAGACTCTGTCTGGAACACGGCAGCAGGTGGGGCCCTGCAGTGCTTCCTGTGCAGGCGGAATACTGGCTGTGTGCGGATCTTATTAGCATCTGGGTCATTGTGCAGTGTGCCTGACTTCCTGCTGCTGCCTTTTAGTTGGCCGACCAGGGGCCTGGACCTGCTCTCTACTGTATTCAGGGTCCCAAAGCAGAGAGTCATCCTCTGTGGAGGAACGTGCCCATGCTGAACTGTTATGGCCGTTGTGACAGTGGCCTTGCCTTGTGAGTTTGGCCACAACAACACAGATACTGTGTGTTGGGAAGGTCAGAAAAATCACTTTTCCCCATTTGCCAGAGATTATGCTGACATTGGTGGGTGCCATTATTATTATTATTTTTTAAATGTATACAGCTTTATTAAAGATACTTTTCATAAACAATCATGGTATTTCAGGCAGGACATGGACAGACAATCATTAACAGTGTACAAGAACTTCCCAATTCCCTTCTTGTATAGACTACCAGAATCAGAAAGCCACTCTAAAACCCAACGAAATCTCCATTCAATGCTTTGAAAAGGGGAAAGTAGCATAGAGTAAGGGCTGACATTTCACATTAAGGATGCTGTTTAACAGCTTTTCACAAGCCGACCCTGACTTTCAGGAAATGAAATGAAAGTGGCATTATTACCAATCTGAAGATCCACAATTTTTTATAAATGGAACCACCACATTTCTGAGGACACTCAGTGACGTCACTGCAAATTCCACATCGCCCACCAGACCAGAAAACCAGTTTTGCCGGGGGGGTGGGGTGGGGTGGGGGATCAGGTTCCAACAGGTCCCTGGTTTTAAGGGAGTTAAGTCAATGTTGATGGTACAGGGGGTAGAGAATACAAAAATGAATTCAGTTTTCCCACACCACAAGGCATTTTGTGCCATTGTGACCACATATGTCAATACCTCCATGTCCCTTCTGGGAGCGAACAGAATCTTTCAAAATTATTAGAGAAAAATGTTTTCCGTCATCAATCCAGGTTGGGGAGACATTTTGTCAGTGACAGTGTTCTTTCCGCAAACAATGAAGTGTTCTGTGTGCTAACACCATAGCTTAAAAAAAAAAAAAGTAAAACAAAATTCTGCATTTTTATAAAACTTGATAAAAAAAATAGTGTTCTTGGCATCTCCAGCACCTTCAGCTTTCTGTGCCTGGTCTGCTTTGTAGTGTCCATTTTCTGCAGGATTATTTGCATCCTTACTGGCGTCAGCCTTCTTTTAGGCTTGGGCTCTGGCCTTGGAGGAGCAGGTTTAGCGGAGAACCTTGCAGATCTTCTCTGTGGCTCGTCCTTCACCTTGGCTTTATCTCCTTTAGCATCCCCTTTGGCCTTTCTTTTGGGCATAGCAATAGTGGGGGACGACAGCACTGGATGAGGTGGGGGGTTGCTCTTGCTGTTTCTTCACACTGCTCGGGGTGCCATTATTTAATGGTCACCTTGACTATTTTCTTCTAGTCCTTTTCCTAAGGCTCCGATAGGCTAAGTGACTTGTTGAGGTTACACAGCCAGGCTGTCAGTCTAGTGTGCTTGTAATTATTGCTGTCCACTCCCAGGGAGACCAACAATGCTGGCTTGCTTCCTTCTGGCATTTAAAAGTCTGCATCCAGAGAAACTGCTCAGTCATGAGTAAACCAGATGTTTGGTCCAGCTGCCCACCTTCTCCCCCAGTCTGGATCTCACCAGAGGTTGCCTTAGCCTTTTCTTGTCTCTGATTCATCTTCCTTGCCCCACCCCTCTCCTGGAGGCCACCTTTGGCTTCTCAGACCCCTTTCCACAGGGCTCTTGGGTAGGGAGTCGGGCTCATGTCCACATGTAAATGCTGGCCAACATGTTGAGGTTGGGTATTTTCCTAGTGCCTAGAACCTCAAGGTATACATAATTAAGACTAAAGCGTTCCCAGTGGAATTAATGAGTGAATAAATTATTAACATCACCTACAGCAAAAGCATTTACATAGAGTCAGGCACGGTTAGGTGCTGTGGGAAATGACTAAATGAATAACTAATGAGAATAAGTGAATTTCTCTCTCGGGTATCTGTGGCGTCAACAGAGGTTAATGAGGGGTCGCAGTATCCCAGGTATGGTAGCAGTGGTGACCCCCCACATGGCCACAGCACCCTGTCATTCACACGACCTTCGGCCTCCACCCACTGCCATATTAACAAATTTAACAGAGGAAAACACTCGGGGAAGCCTGTGTAATGGGCAAGGGGCATAAGGGACCCTCAAGAACTGATAGACTTACAATGCAATGCTGTGGTTGCAGAGTGGGACTATTTTTGTGTTTTATGGTCTGTATCATTATCTTGTGACACTTGGATTGAGTGAAAATATGTAAAAACATTTGTATATGTTTTTATACACATATACACATCATGTATAAAAATCATGATTTTTTTTTTGGTTCCTCTTAAGAAAATGAAAGTGGTAACACTGGTACCCACTAACAGTCATCCCTAGAAACAGGATCCTGGCTCTCTGATTTTTCTCTTGATTATGACACCAAAGTTTCTAGTAGAAAATGTGGCTAGGATAAGCCTCAAGTGTCAGCGCTTGTCCTGTGTTTGAAAGAACTGAGAACATGAATTTGAGGAAGAATAATTTCCACGGACAGAGGCGACATCACTCCCCTTCAGCAGTCGACCTTGCCTTTGGTGGTTGCCTTCCACTCTCATTGTTCCTTCCACCATTTCGTGGGGACAGTTACTCAGGAAAGCACATGTTACAGGCAAGGAACAAGAACCCCCAGCTGGTGATCCAAGGCTGTGACTGCATAGTGGAACCCTCAGGTTCCCTATAGGCTATTTTTGTGTTTTATGAATTATATCATTATTTTGTGAAAATTAGGGTGGCATTTTCCAGCCATCATTTTCTCCAGTATACAGCAGCTCCACTCTAATGCTTATCTGGGTCTTGATAAAGTAATGTAACCACAGAGTAGGTCTCGATTCTTCTATCTCACCTCGGCAAGCCTTGATTCTATCCTGGAACTAGACTGAAATGGCCCATTTCAACCGTCAGGTGTACATGCAGATAGAGCATTCATATGCTTAAAATAAATAAATAAAATCATTTTAAGAAAAAGTATAAAAGCACACAGCCTCTGTACTTATAAACGTCGGTGTGTGGCAAGCGCTTTTTTAAATGAAGTACTAACCTGTCGCCAGTTTTTAATGGCTGTGTTGTAACCTACACCCATCCATAACTTACTCATTGCCTTGTCAATGGTTATCTGATCATTTAGGTTTAAAAAAATTTTAATTTGTTTTTTATGTGTCTGAGTGTTTTGTCTGCATGTATGTCTGTGCCTGGTGCCCACGGAGGCCAGAAGCTACAGATGGCTGTGGGCTGCCATGTGAGTGCTGGGATCTGAACCCAGGTCCTCTGGAAGAGCAGCAACTGCTCTTTACTACTGAGCTATCTCTCCAGCCCCCAACTGTTTATTTTATATTTTAAAAATACAAAGTATGGTCTGATGACGTTCTTGTATATATTGATTATGTAGTAGGCAAAATTACAAGGTCAAATGTTGGGAGGTTTCCAGGGCTGTTTGCTGCCCTAGGTCATGGAGAATGGTTGCAAGGTTTGAAGAGTGGTTTTGAGTTTTTTTGTTGTTGTTGTTTAACCTTTTCTGGTTACTTCTAACTTTCTTTGGGTGACGACAGCCCTTGGGTTCCTGCCTGGCCCTTTGCTCCTTTCTCAGTAGTGTCCATAGCCCCCAGGAAGGGCCTCCTCATTTCTGTTCCTGCCACCCATCCTCACCTCAGCATGGCCAGGGTCTAGGCCTGAGCATGGGCTGAGACTTGGTGCTGGGGCTGTGGGCACAGAGAACTGAGCTGCTGGGGGTGTGTAGGGTGCTGCTGAGCAGGAGCTGATCCAACAGCACCATACATTTTGGTGTATCCAGTTGTTTCTCCCCATCATTTCTGTGAGTCCCTGGGTTTGTGATAGGAACAGGAAATAGAAACTGGCCAGTTGGGGCAAGGACCCTTAAGCAGCAGTTCCTAGCATGTCCTTGCTGGAGACCAGGAACGCCTGAAGAACTCTGCTTGTGTTTTTGTTGTCTCCTAAGTGAGCACTTCTTCCAGAAGGTCCTGGCCATCCATGTAAATGAACTCCAGAGGAGAGCTCTGGTCACCTAGTATGGTCAACTGGATAGTCAACTCATCCTCTCCCCTAACTTCTGCCATAATTCCTTCAAAAACCCCCTGGAGTCATAGCTCACCAGCCCCCTCTGGGCCCCCTTGGACTATGCAGGACACTCCCTCTCCCAACACTCTTACTCTCTTCCCCCTCCCTCTTTCACTCTTATCTATGAATTTATAATAAATTTCTCTCCAAAGCTCACCCTCGTAGCCTGTGAATAACATTCTTCAAATTTATGAACCAAGAACTCAAAACTCACCAACTCAGGGTGGCTCTGGTGGCCTTTAGTTTCCTGGGACCCAGCTCCCTAAGAAAGACACCCAGTGTTCCATGTCACCCATCTGTCCTCCCATCACCTTGCCTGCTTCTTCTGAGCTCTCTGGATCCCCTTCTGCCTTTAATGTCCTCCCACCCGCATGCCCATTCCGTTCCCCAGAGGAAACGTTCGTCTGGTCCTGCAGAGCTTAGCCAGCAGTTCAGGGATTTCAGTGAGGGGGTGGTTATTGAGCAATGACAAGACTGAATAAATCTCTGCCTTTAAGTGTGTCCCCAACACACCTCGCTTCCACTTCTGTAGGCCTGCACATTTGGGCCCTGAGTTCACGTCTGCCCCTCCTCATCTACCGAGGTCGCACCCTCTACCCCTCTGTGCAGCATTTACACAGACCTGGATGGAGCCTTGGCCTTCCTTCCTCATTAGACGCCCGTGAGAGGCTCAAGAAGAGCCCGAGGAGGAGCTGGGCAAATGGCCTTGTAGGAGCCCCTCACCATGACACCCTGACTCTATTCGTGGAGAGCTTCCTATCCATGCCTCCTTCTCCCCAGAATCCGAAGGTTCACTGGGTGCCACAGAGCTTCTTTGCTGAGAAAGCTCGGCCATGGGCTAGGTTGCAGTGGGGAGCTGTGTATCTGAGGGGGAATGACCTTTCTCTTCCACCTTGTCAGGGTCTGATGGGGACCAAATGGTATAATGGATAATAAATTACCTTGTAAAACACCACACAGATCTAAGGGATCGCTTTTATTGGGAAATATAATCTGAGCTCCAAATGGCCTCCCAGACACAGGGGTGAGTCACGTTTGTTGTTAATTTCCTGCCAGGTGACCCTTTGCCTTCTAGCAACAATATCACCCACCCACCCCCTTCTTCAGGGTGGGGTGACGTGCAGCTTCTTAACTCCAAAATTTCTGTACTCCTGGGGCTGCCAGGTTACCAGGATGTCATTACCACGATACAAGGATGCCATTGGGGCCCAGGCCTGGCCAATCACAGTAGCCCTCATCCCTCATCCCACATACTCACACTGTGGTTGGTTGTGAAATCCATTGCGTTGGATATTCATAGGTGCCCCTGCCCCATGAGTGGCTCATATTGGTCAATTTTTTTTTTTAAATTCAAGAGGCAAAATGTCTGTGATCGCTGAAAGAGAGAAGGGATGGGTTGTCCCAGAGATGGGAAAAGGCTGAATCATCATTCTACCTTGAGAGTCTGATATACTGAAGTCCTAAGAAAACCCCTTTTCCTGCCTCTAGACTATTCATCTGTTTGAGTTGCTATGAGAAAATATCTGTGGTGTAGAAACAGTGGAGTTGTTGCTTCCAACAAGTCGAGGCCAACAAGTCTAAGACCAAATGCCTGTAGATTTGGTATCTGCTGAGGACTGATTTCAGGTCCTCACAGGGTACCTGGCTGTCGTGTTCTCACATGATAGAAGAGATAAAAGGGTCTCTGTTGAGGATGGGTGATGATACTCATCCCATTCATGAGATCTTCACCCTTGTGACCCAAACCCTCTCAGATTTCCCTTCTCTGTGCTCTATCGACCATGGGTGTGGGAGAAGATTTAAACGTGTAAAGTCAGGAGAGCACAAAGATTCAGTCCGTGATAGGAGCCACCACTAGTCTTGTCTTGCCTCCCCACTATGGCCGTTGACACTGGGAAACTGAGTTCAGCAGAGAGGTGATTTCCCCGCCCAGTATAGTACCTCCTAATCCCAGCTGTCCTACAGGCAGGTTCTGTCTCTTTCCCCGTCTCTGGAGCAATACACTTCTTTCTTTTGCCTCTTGAGTTGAAAGAGTCCGATACAATTTAACCGATTCATGAGCTGGAGGGGCCTGCTTCGGAATGCCTCACTCTGTATGCCATTCCTGAGCATCTTATGTCTCCAGGGAGATCTGAAACATATCATGGTCAGGACTCTTGGGCTTGACTCAGAGTAACCGGGAGACAGAGAAGACACTAAATCAAACTGAGATGAATTTGTGCCTTTCCACATAATCCCTTCACCCCGCCCCCTTCAAAACTTTTCAGATGTGACGTGTGAAAAAGAACGTGTAATAGATGCTGCATCTGTGTGCTTGATGAGGCCAATGGGTGAACTTGCTTTTACTCTAGACTAGTTCTATCTGCCGCAAAGGCTCAAGGGACAAGCTTTTTCCAGACACTGGAGGAAAAAATAAGGGAAATTGGAACTTTTCTTTTCTGCTTCAAGATCTCCTTCTGAATGTTATCTAGATGACCAGGTCTTGTCCGGATCTTGGCAGCCTTTTCTGGCAGGTGTGAATTCTGCCTAGAGGAGACGGGAATTGTAAATTGGGCCAGATAACTGTGGACTCTGCTGCTGCACGGAGGTGTTCGGTTGTTGGGGGAACGGCTTACCAGCTACAGGTAACCCAAGCCCAATTTTTTAAAAAAATATAAATGAAATAGCAACATATAATCTTCATCAAGAAAGTGGAACAAGAAGCAAAAGGGAAGACAGATGAAGCAATTCTGGAGCAAGAACGACGTTTGGGAATTTTGCATTGCCTCACCCTACTATCTAAGATTAAATAAATATTGGACCAAGTGTATGCATTTGTAAATGCCTAATACAATAAGCGTTTCGGTCAGGAGTCCCACATCACACAGAGTACATGGGCTCCAGGCTGGGAACCTGGCTACCTCATTCACTTTAGGTCCAAATAAGAGGAAACGGTGCTGGAGCCAGCCATCCCTGGAAGCAGACAAAGCTTCGGATCGCACTACTCCAAGGCTGCCAGTGTTGGCGGATGCCCGCCCTGCAGCCTTGTTCTTTTTCTCCTTGTGTCTGGTTTGCTTTCTAGGGCTTTAAAAAAAAATCAGAAGAAATTGTGGATAGTAAAATAAGTGTTTTGAAATTTGTAAATAGCCATATGGAGATATAAGATCCAGTTTGGAGTGGTGAAAATCAACACCACTGCAAAGCTTAAAATAAAAGCTGGGCTGTGAATAAAGACAAGGGCCTGGAGGGTGTGTTTCGAGGAAGCCCTGGGGCTGTGAATGCTGACTGTGCCCTGGACCACCTGCATCGTGCCCCAGCCTCAACACTGATTAGTTGTGGGACCTTCATGGGGACGCTCGGCCTCTCTCGGCTCAGTTCTCTTATCTGACACTAGGGCATCCCCACTCTCCATCTCAGAGCCTGGCTTCGTGGGAAGAGCATATCCACACAGGTAAAGCGCTTGGGAGTAGTGTGTGGCACACTGTGAGCGCCTAGCAGACGAGCCAGCATGGTTCCCTGCCCCAAGCAGGAACAATGTCTTCCTAATAACTGCCTCTGACTTTAGGTGTGTGTCTTAGCTCTTCTTTGAGATGCTACACCAGGCTAGGTGCAGGGTTCTAATTTTGATCTGATAACACTCCTCTGTGAGAGACGTCCTGGGCTTGATAGGCCATCTCTCCAGTAAACTGTGCACACTAAATGCTTCCCTGAAATGTTCCCAAAGCCAGGTGTGGTGTCTTACCTGGTAATCCCAGCATTTGGGAGCTAAGCCAAGAGGCTCGCTGTGAGTTCAAGACCACCCTGGGCTGCACAGTGAGTTCCAGGCCAACCTGGGTTACAGAGTGAGGCCTGGTCTGAAAATGAAAAGTAGTTATGGCATTGGCAAACGTATCTTTTGGGGGACCTGGGAATTGAAAGAGCTCTCATCTGGAAACTGTTAAATTAGAAGTGGAATTTCACAGAACTTGGGGATCCCAAGGATGAGGTTTAAGAAGTCTGAGGACCAGGGAGTGTGTGTGTGCACATGAGTGTGTGAGTTCACGATATGTGAGTGAGTGACTGAGTGAGTGTGTGTGTGTGTGTGTGTGTGTGTGTAAGTATGTGTGTGGGAGTGTAATGATCACACCAGTGAGTATGCCGTGTTCTTGTCAGTCTCATTCCAGCCCTGGTGGACGGTACTATCTGTGCACTGAGAAGAAAGGGCTTTCAGAGGCTTGGCGCATAGACCGTCTGCCCGGTGCTCAGTGGATGCTCTCAGGTCTTTCTCTCAGAACTTTCCGAACAAAACGTTTGCCCTCCCTTCTCTCCCTTGCTGGTGGGAACTTCGGGGACTTTTCCCTTTCCCTGGAGAAGCTGGCAATGTTCTGCCAACTGCCAGCTGCTCCATCCCACTCTCCCTGCTCTGCTGCTCTCTGTGGCAGTGGCCGTGGGCAGAGAGTGGGAGAAGGAATGCAGACTCCAGCTTAGAGTTTAGCCTGAGGACACCTTTCTGGGCTGCCTTGATCTTGGGTAAGCTTGGTTGCTACCCTTGCTTTCCCGCTGGTCTTATCTTGGTCAGAGCCATAGAAACCAGCAGCTTCCATCCAAGGTCATTCTGCGGGGAGCTAAGGTCCAGTCACTGCTGGGGAGGGAGGGCTGAACCTACGTTTTGTAGCCCCCACAATGCTCAGCCCCAGGCTCCTGTGGTACAAGCTCAACATTCTGAGCATTTTCTTAAGAACTTAGCTTGCAACCAAGGGGATCCTTCCCCTCCAAGAGGATCAGAATTGTCACTGAGAGTGGTTAGGCAAAAGAGGAGGTCAAGGCATTCAAACATGTTCTGCCTGTGTCATAATTTGTAACAGACTGAAAAGGAAGGCGGGCATACTCTGATGAACCCTACCAGCTAGACTGGCTGCTTTTTCTAAGGGTTTGGAGATCCAAAAGCATGCTGGGAAAGTCTTAGCTCTCGGCTTCTGGAGTGAGGTCGTGGGTGGAAAGTACCCCATGCCATCCCATCCCATTTCCTTCTCTCTTGCCTCTCACACCTGCCTTAAGGGATTTGGGAAGACTGGTCCCTCTCTAGTGTGATCTAAACCTCAAGCATCTGTAAGCACTGGAATGAAGAGAAGGCAGGTTTAGACTAGACAGCTGACAGTGTTTGCCCAGGTCACCTGCATGACGAAAGGCCGCTTCTGTAGCCACAGTTGGGTTCGTATTCCACGACACCCCAGGCATAGCTTGGTAGGGTTTGCCAAATAGATGAGTGAAGGATAACTATGGATTCCACGATCCCGTCTTTATTAGACAGAACAAACCACCAAACAGTTTTCAAACGGAAATTTGCTAAGCGAATGTTTAAGGAGATTTGGTTTCACCTGCCTTTTCTAAGTCACTACATTTTCTTTTCTTTTTTTCTTTCTTTTTTTTTTTTTTTCTGTTTTGAAACAGGATTTCTCTGTGTAATAGAGCCCTGGCTATCCTAGACTTGCTTTGTAGACCAGGCTGGCCTTGAACTCACAGAGATCCACCTGTCTCTGCCTCTCAAGTGCTGGGATTAAAGGCGTTTTGTTTATTTTTAAATCACTGGAAGAATCAGACCTGCTACCTTACTGTGTCACTATCAGTGACTAGTGTTAATGAAATTCCCATGGCACTTGAAATCTAGATATTTATTTATTTATTTATTTATTTATTCATTCATTCATTCATTCATTCATTTATTTTGGCATTCCGGAAAACAGCGATCTTCATAAGAAATGTTGTGAGGTCATTAGTTCCCTTGGTTGCAAATCATAGGCGCTAATACCACGCAGTGTCTTTTTGGTGCTTACATGACACGGGCAGAGAGTGGCATTTTCAGATGATGAGGCACCTCCAGTGAGAACAGGCTGTCTTTGTAGAAGCAGCCATTCTTCTAACCTATTGGCCTTGTACCTCACCTTTATATTAAAGCACACTGCTTTATCTATTAGTACTTATTTGTTTAGAGTGTGTGCATATGTGTGTTTACCTGCTCAGGTCATGTCATGCAGGTAGAGGTCAGAGGGCCAATGTGGAGTATGTACCGGCACGCCTGGCCACACCTCCCTCTATTCTTACTACCCAGTTTAGCTTTTCTTGTTAAAAGTGAAGCTTCTACCTAGGTGTGGTGCTGCTCACCTGTAATTTCTTCCCTTGGATGACTGAGGCAGGAAAAGCATGAGTTTGTGACCAGCCTGTGCTACATAGTAAGTTCCAGGCTAGCCTGAGCTAGCACATGAGGCTGTCTGGGAAAATAAAAATCCCATGTCTTCCCACTTTGTCACCTCAATCCTGCTGTGACCTGTGGGGCCTTGCCAAATATACGTTCAGGGGAAGATCAGCTCAATAACCAATTCTTTGACAGCCAAAATCATGCTTCTTCTTTATTTCAGTCTGTTCAAGCCGCTATAGCAAGCAGCTTAAACAGAATGGTTTTATTCCTCCCTGTTCTGATAGCTGCAAAGTCCAAGCTGCAGAACGCTGGTGATGCCAGTGTCTGCTGAGAGAGTCCAGGTCCTGGTGCATATATAACTAAGTGTTTTCACGTAATGTCACAATGGTAGAAGTGGGTGTCCCTGGGGCCTGAAAGCACTAAACTCATCCATGATCTTCCCACCTTCATGACGCTATCACCTCCTCATTACTGTGGGGATCCAGCACTCCAATATGCTGCCTCATGAATTTTAAGGGATATGGCATTAGGACCATGACACAAAAAAAACAGTAGCATCACTATCTGAGTACCACATCAGGGAAGTTCCCAGAACGATGCCAGCCCTACCATTTGTTCACAGTGAAGTGCCCACCTTAGAAGTAGCACTCTATGAAGTCTAGATGAAGGAATGTGGCAATACATACCCAATAAAAAAAGAGTTCTGTCTATAGGGACTGAAGACTATAGCATCAAAGACTAGAGCGAACAAATGTGACCAGTGTGGCCACATCCCACTTCAGAGGTGAAGAGGCTGGCTAAATAAGAAAGAACATGGCAAAAAGATGAAAATACGCTGAAATCAGACTTGAAGAAATGAGTGTTGGCATTATTTAGTGTCCACGACCAGAAACCCAAGCTTATGCTTTCCTGGAAATGGATGAGCCTTCCCGATGTGGAATCACAATAATCCCGTCAGCTTCAGTGGATGGAGTGGGAAGATGGAGTAGTCGGCTAGGTGTTATGGTTTGAATCTGAAAAGTCTACCAAGTTTTGGATGCCTGGTGTGCTGGCTAGTCTTACATCACAGCTAGAGTTATCTGAGAGGGGGGACCTCAGTTGAGAAAATACATCCTTATATCTGACTGTCTGTCATTTTCTTAATCAGTGATTGATGTGGGAGGGCACTGCCCATTGTGGGTGGTGCCATGAGTTCTGAGTTCTATGAGAAAGCAGGCTGAGCAAGCCATGAGGCGCAACCAAGTAAACAGCACTCCACCATGGCCTCTGCATCAGCTTCTGCCTCCAGATCCCTTTGGTGGTGAACAGCCAAATAAACACTTTCCTCCCCTGACTTGCTGTTTGGTCATTGGATAGCTCTGTCTGTCTCAAAATTCACTCTGTAGACCAGGCTGGCCTCGAACTCAGAGATCCACCTGCCTTAGCCTCCAAGTGCTGGGATTAAAGGTGTGAGGCACTGTCACCCAGCTTCATAACTATTTTGAAGGCTTTAGAGCCCCTAGGAGGTAGAGCCAGGCTGTCAGACAGGTCACTGTGGGAGGTCACACCTACTCATGATTCTGGTTGGGTGCTCCGCTTTGTGTCCGCTTGCTTATGAACAAGCCGGAGCCCCGTGCTCCACCGCCACAGAAGGAGTGCTCCACTCTGCCTTCCCTGCAGGATGTTTGCACTCCTCCCTGAATCCATGAGACTAAACAAACCTCCTTCCCTTGTTTCTGTTGGGTATTTTGGACCCAGTGAAGAGAAAAGCAACTAAGACACTGGGAGCCTGAGGATTTGAAGATCCAAGAAGAGATTTATAGCTTGTGCCCTCTCGGTTTTGTTTACAACTAGGCTAGGCTGGAGGTCCAGGAATGAAGGAGGTTGAGCTTTCTGTAAGCAGCAGAGAAAGTGTAGTAAGGTGAGTAAGATACTGAATTGGGTAAGAGCAGTGTGTTCCAGCTAAAGCCACGAACCGGAAGTCAGTATCAGTTAAGGGTTCTATCTGTTGATGGGGATTGGATTCATTTTAAGTGACTATTCACGTCATTGAATTGACCTGGCAAGTCCAATATTTGCAGGGCAGGCCATCTGGAGGTTCAGGGCACAGCTGTATAGTTCAGTACTGGAGGCCATCTGCTGGCAGAGCTGCTTGCTCTGGGGAGACCCATCTTTGTTTTCCTAAGCCTTACAGCTCATGGGATGGCTCCCAAGGGTCATCGTCTCTCCTCAGAGTCCATTAAATAATAAGCTCAATAAATAGATAAATAAAGCCCAAAAGTGCCTTTATAGAAACATCCCGAGTAATGTTTGATTAAATACCTGGGTATTGGCTCTGCTGGGTTGAGACTCAGGATTAGCCACCCCACTCCACAGATTCAATGCTGAGAATATGAGCTCACGGATGGATGCTGTGGCTGTGTGTGGTGCGGAGTCCTGTGAGTAGCCTCTCATGGGCTTGGTCATGCATGATCAGAGCTTGCAATGGGAGGAGGCAGGGGCATGCTTCCTGTGGGCAGACTTTAGCTGCTTGCCTCTGGAAGGTCCAGCTTCATGTTCTTTCCTGTTGCTGAAGACAGTAAAAGAACCCAGTGTCTGCTCAATAAGTTATCTATAAAGTCTCTGTCTTTGCTTGAGCTTAAACGTTCCAGTCATGATGATGTAACTTGGCCACTTGACATCAAGATGTTTGAAGTAGATTTGCTCTGCCAAAGCAACGCTTGGCCACCATACTATATTTTCATGCTTATGTTCAGTCCAACTGTGAACAGTGTAGTCGGTGTTGAAATCATGAAGAGCGTCGGCCCTATAACTGCCGACTGCCCAGGTCCCCCCCGTGGGAATAGGAGGCCTTGTCTGGGACACACATAGGGGAACATTCTTAGCACTTCTGCTTACAAGGCTGAGAGTTAAAGCGTCAATACATGGCACCTCTCCCCTAAAACACGCACAAATTCCCCTCAAGGTTCTCATGACCTTGGCACTCCACCTCAGTGTTACCCGAGAGCCTGGGAGAATGAGGCTAGCAAGTTCAGAGTGGGTCATTTCCTGGACAGTTAGTTAAAAAAAAAAAAATCCCCTGGGGCTTGTGAAAGCTGAATGTGAGAGTTACCACAGTCACAGCATGGTCACCCCAGAATCCATTGAGGTAGCTCAAGGAGCAGATGCTTGCTGGGGTTTTTTCCCCTGGTTATTTCAGCCCTGTCAGAGCCTGTCTCTGAGCAGACTCCTGTCAGTCTGAAGTTTGCCAGGCAGTGGGAAGACCAACACCTCTCCTATCAAGCCCTCCACCAAAGCATTCCGAAGAGGCTTGGTCTGGCCCCTGGCGTGGGAGGCAAGTCCTCCCTTTTACATCAGAGCTCGTCCTGTCAGGCCTGACATTTAGAGAGTGGGCTATAATTCCAGTGATCCCTCGTGATCTGAGGATCAGGGATTGTGGTAACACACGGTTTGAATCCCCAGTCCCACAGTGCACCCCACACACTTTCCTCCTGTTGTTTCCCTCTTTAAGCCAACTTTTTCAAGCCTCCAACACCACCAGCTGAATGCTCTCTTACTGGTTAGTTTTTGTGTCACTTTGACACAAGCTAAAGTCATCTTAGAGGCAGAAACTTCAATTGACAAAATGACTCCATAAGATCAGGCTGCAGGCAAGCTTGTAGGACATTTTCTTAATTAGTGATTGATGGGGAGGGTCCAGCCCATTGTGGGTGGTGCCATCCTTGGGCTGGTATCCTGGTTCTGTAAGAAAGCAGGCTGAGCAAGCCATGGAGAGCAAGCCGGTAAGCCCCTCCATGGCCTCTGCATCAGCTCCTGCCTCCAGGTTCCAGCCCTGCTTGAGTTCCTTTTCTAACTTCCTCCAATGATGGACTGTGATCTGAAAGTGTAAGCCAAATAAACCCTTTCCTCCCCAAGTTGCCTTGGTCATGGTGTTTCAGCGCAGCAATGGTAACCCTAAAACAAGCTGTTTCCACTTGGAGCTCCTAGGGAGTAATTCTGTTCCTATCTGCACCTCCAAGACATGCCCCAGAGCAATTTCCAATTAGTCAGCTAATTTATTGTTCATGACTATATTGGCCAGACAAATTGGTTAATAAAATATGCAAAAGAAAAGAATTTGATGTTGGTGATTCTTGAATAAGCAGAGATTCCTTCTTGAAGCATTGTGCTGGGTTTGGTGAAAAGGATGTATCAGCCAGGAATAAAAAATTATCCCCCCATCCCCTTGCCAGGACACTCAAACCTTCCTGCCTCCAGTTCCTGGGTGCTGTTATTTCAGGCGTGCATCATCTTGCCTGGGTTCTTCTCTTTTTCCTTAGGGAGCTGATAGGATTATAGGCATCAGTCAGTATTGTGGAACCTGTGCGTGGTTAGCAATGAATAGTAATAGCAAATAATAAGACAGAATAATTAATACGCTGGATTGCACTGAAATTGCCATCCTCTTTACTTTTATATGTAAATAAGGGTCACTCGAACAATGAGATGCCACAGCCGTGGGTCTGATAAATGAGATGGCTAAGTGACAGGTGGATAGAGAGCACACCCAGCATGGACACGCTGCATAAAAGGTTACACATCTCAGGTAGGATGCAGCAAAGAGAGATGACTCAAGTCTTTATCTTGCCCCTTAAAATAGCATGTTTCTAAAACTTAGGAATTCTTCAGTTCTGGAATTTTCTGCCTGATATCTTTGGTCCATGATTGACTTCATGGAGCTGAAACTATGGAAGTAAAAATGCAGATAGAGGAGCCTCATTTCTAAGCTTTATCATAAATATGTATGCAGTTTCAGTTCTCCATTGATGACTGGAGAGGGCAACTATAAACAAATGACGTAGCAGATGAGCAAATGTAGGAGAAGAGAGAAGACTTCCTATAGAAGAATTCTAAGTAATGTACAATGACCCTCCCACCTCCAAGAGTCTTAACTGAGTCTCCCTTTTTGGTTGGTCAGACTCAGGGCCTCATTTCCAAAGGGCAGATTATGGAGAAAAAAAAAAAAAAAGGAATATCTGGTGGTAAAACCTGGCAAGTACCACCTCGGCACACGGCCGGGGCTGGCATCCCTCACAATGTGGTCATCACAACCTGGCACAGTGAGAGCATTTTACCTCTGTGACATTCTTCATAAAAAACAAACAAACAAAAAACAAAACAGCAACAAAAAAAAAACCTATGTTCTTGGTTTAGTAATGAAAATATCTAAAACCAAACCAAAACAAAACACAAATCAGGCAATCCCAAACAGAGGGATGCCCTGCAGGATACCTGACTAGGATGCCTGCCAAAATGATGTAAGACAGGTGGCCTGAGAGCTGTCAGACCCGCAAAGAGAGATGCAGCATTTGGATGCAATATGGCTGAGCCCTGGAATGCAAAATAATGACCACAAATGGGAAGCTGGTGAATTCCAAACAAAAGCTGGAGTGGTATTGGTATTGGTATTGGTGGACTGGTATTGGTGCCTGAGCTTTGACAGAGCCACCAGCAGAAGAGGGGACCCCGAAGAAGCCAAAGCTGACTTTAAATACTCTACAGTCTCGGCAACTCTCTTGCCAGTCCATTTTAACTAGAAAATAATAGTTTATTGAAAAAACATGTGGCAAACCAGGCATGCTTATTCTACCAGCATTCTAGAGGCTCAGAGAGCTCACGGGAAGTTTGAGGTCAGCCTGCCCTACAGGGTGATTACAGCTACCCATGAGACCTTATCTCACAAAAAAGTTTATTTACTCTCTAGAGTTTGTTCTATGATGATGGCGTTGTTGTGTCACATGTATCCACCGGCTACTTAGTGTCTGTGGGTCTCAGTTCCCTCATCAATGGAGACGATAAATAATTCTTCATCAATGGAGACCAATAAATAATTACGCTAAACCCACATGAAGATTAATATATAAACAGCGCTCAGGCCGGAGGCTGACAATAAGCAAACTGTGTCTGGATTTCTGTGTGTGTATATACAGGTGTGCTCCTCTGTGTAGATACACGTGGAAGCCAGTGGTTGATACAGGCATGTCTTCCTTAATCACTCTCTGCCTTACTTAAACATTTGTTTAAAGTAGCATTTATTTATTATTTGTTTTATATGCGTTTGTACAGGCACGAACTTGCCTACTCACCTGTGAGCATGGATGTCAGAGGACAGTTTGAGAGAGACAGTTTCTTCTACTGTGTGGGTCTCAGGGGTCACACTCGGGTCATCAGGGTTGGTGGCAAAGACCTTTACTGGCATCTTGCCAGTCCCTGGCCCCTTTACTTTTTGAGACAGGTCTCTCACTGAGCCTGAAGTTCATATTTGTAGCCAGCCTGTCTCGCCAGCAAGGTTTTGAGATCCTCTTGCCGCCATCTCTTCAGTTCTGGGGTGTAGGCACATACAGCCACAGCAGCTTTTTCATGGGTTCTGAGAATCTAAACTCAGCTCCTCATCTTGCCGTCTCATGACAGAGCCACCTCCTCAGTCCCTGGGGTTACTTTTAATGACCAAAAGATCACCATGCTTCATGATAAAAACACCGTTTTAGTACATCCTCTTCAAATACTTTGTAAAACGTAGAGTATGCTATGCTACAGCACGAACGAACCTTGAAGACCGCGTGAAATAAACCATCACAGATGGAAAGACAAGTATGACTGATTCCACTACAGAAGATACCTCAGATGCTCCCAAGGCAGAACCAGAAAGCAGGAGAGCTGTTTCTGAAGGGTGAGAAGAGAGGAGAGCGTGGGGGTTAGTGTACAGTGGGACCAGGGTTTCAGGATTGTGAGCTGAGTTCTGGAGCTGGGTGATGGAGATGGCACCCCAGCAATGTAAAGACCCAGTCACGTGAACTATATAAAGCAGTCCCACCAGGAAAAAAGCCACGGTCACCAAGAGCCTCTTTTCAAAGAGAAAACAGAACTGGACACAGCAGTGCACCTTTGGGAGACCAAGGCAGAAGGACCTCAGTGCAGCTCGCAGGAGATTAATATGGAAGAATCATGAATTCCAGGTCAGCCTATCCATGCCAAGGCCTATTCATGTTGGCTATCCTCTTAGCCAACAAAGGAGAATCCAATATGTCAGACAACAGTTTGGCGTGATCAGTTAGGGTCTTCAGGGAATAATGTGAGGAAAAATGGCTGTCAGAAAACCAACGGATGCTCTCAAGAACTGGAACAAAAGCCCTATCTAAGGTGACCACAACAAGAGCAGGTGATCCTCCTGACACTGGGTGCTCTACATTGGGAACTAACAGTGCAAAAGCAAGATGCCATTTTAAAAAGACTTCTGTTGCTGTGGTAGGCCAGCGGGTGCAGACTGTTTACTAAGGGCACACTGTCGGGAAACTCAGTTCAAGTGTCACAACAGTATGCTACAAGCTGGTAAACAGAACACTGGGAAACTGAAGAAATGAAACTTTGATTTCCTTCTGCACAGCCTTTAGTGACTTGAAAATATGGTGAGAACCAGGGACAAGAGAAGCAAATAAAAGAGTTATAAACAGGCAAAGGAAGAGTCTATAAACTATACTACTTAAAAGACTGCAAGTTTCCACCTAATTCTGAGAGCTGATGAACACTTTCCGCAAAATGGCAGAATACAAAATTAATACTCAAAAGTCAGCAGCCTTCCTGAATGCAAATGGCAAACATACTAAGAAAGAAATCAGGATAACAATCTCATTTGAAATAGCAAAACAAAACGAAAACCACAAATAAACCCCCAACCATCCTAACCAAGGAAGTAAAATATCTTGATAATAAATAGTCTAAATCAGGAAAGATGAAAATCGAGGATGGCACTAGGAGATGCAAAGACCTCCTGTGCTCATGGATTGGAAAAACTATATTGGCCATCCCACCAAAGCTGTTCTACAGAGTCAATGCTCCAACACTATTCTTCACAGAAATAGGAAAAAAAACCAAAACAAAACCAAAAACCAAAAACCAAAAACCAAAACCAAGAACCTTAAAGTACATATGCAAAGAGAAAAGACGCTGAATGTTTAAGCCATGCTGAACAAAAAGAACACTGTTGGTGGTATCACGATTCTGGATTTCAAGTTTTACTACAGAGCCATAAAAAAAAAAAAATAATATGGTGCTGTCCCAGAAACAGACACACAAATCAGTGATAACACGAAAGAAAGGTCAAGGCACAAGCCCACACACAGGGGTGTTTTCTGAGACTGACATGCCACCAAGGACCATGTATGGATATAACCTAGAACCTCTGCTCGGACGTAGCCCGTGGTAGCTCAGTAACCAACTGTTTTCCTATAGTAAGGGGAACAGGGACTATTTTTGACAGGAACTCAATGGCAGGCTCTTTGACCTTCCCACCCCACAAGGGAGGAGCAGCCCTGCTAGGCCACAGAGGAGGACTTTGCAGCCAGTCCTGAAGACACCTGATAAAACAGGGTCAGATGAATGGGGAGGAAGTCCTCCCCAATCAGTGGACTTGGAAAGGGGCAGGGAGGAGATGAGGGAGGGTGGGATTGGGAGGGAATGAGGGAGGGGGATAAAGCTGGGAAAAAGAGGTAAAAAAAAAAAAAAAAAAAAAAAAAAAAAAAAAAAAAAAAAAAAAAAAGACACAAGCCCACAGCTACAGCCATGGGATTTTTGACAAAGAAGCCAGAGATATGAGCTGGAAAAAGACAGTCCCCTCAACAAATGTAGAAAGAATGAAAGATCCTTATCTCTGGGCCTGCACAAAAGTCTGCTTCAAATGATTCAAAGCCCTTGACATAGACCTGAAACCCAGACAGTGCTAGAGGGAAACTATTTCATGATGCTGACATAGATAAGAGCTTTTGAACAGGACTTTAGTCACTCAGGAAAGATTGGACATGGAATGTCATGCAATTAAAAGGCTTTTTTTTTTTTTTTTTTTCCCAGCAAAGAAAACAGTTACAAAACTGCAGAGAGTCCCGGCAAGATATATCTAACAGGGGATTAGTATTTAGTGGATACTAAACACAGGAAAAGCCGGGTACTGTGGCTCATGCCTTTGATCCCAACACTCTGGAGTCAGAGGCAGGTGGATCGCTGTGAGTTCGAGGCCAGCCTGGTCTACAAGAATAGCCAAGACTATACAAAGAAACCCTGTCTTGAAAAAACAAAAAAATGAAACAAAACAGAAAAACAACCAACCAACCAAAATAACAAACAAATAAAAACCCACAGGAAAAACTCAAAACAAGACAAAAACCTAATAAAAAAAAACGGAATGAAGGGAGAGCTCTCGAAAGAAACAATACAAATAGCCAGTAAGCAAGTATTAGTCATCAGGCAAATGAAAAGTAGAACTCCTTTGAGAACCCGTCACACCCCAATGAGACTAAGATAAAAAAGAAATGGCAAATGTTGGTGAGCATACAGAGAAAGGGAATTCATTCCCTGTTGGTGTGAGCGGAGACTGGTGCAGCTGCTGTGGAAACCAGTGTGAAGATTTTCAAAAGCCTAAAAATAGAATGTCCAGAAACCCGACCATCGCACTCCTGGGCATATGCCTAACGGACTCACTATCCCAAGAAAGGGATGCTTGCACATCTGTATTTATTGCTGCTGCTTTTACAATATCAAGGAAATGAATCAGCTCAGATGTCCATTAACTGATGAATGAAGAATTAAAATATGGTTGGGGGTGGCTGGAGAGATGGCTCAGTGGTTAAGAGCACTGACTGCTCTTCCCGAGGACTCAGGTTCGATTCCCAGCACCCACATAGCAGCTCACAGCTGTCTGTAACTCCAAGACCTGACACCCTCACACAGATAAACATGCAGAAAGAAACCAATACACATAAAATAAATAAATTATTAAAATATGGTATGGAATTTTATTCAGCTGTCAGAGTGAAATGATATCATTTTCAGGAGAATGAATATAATTGGAAAATATTATATTACACCAGGTAACTTGGGCTAAGAAAGACATCTTATGTTCTCTCTCATGTGTGAAGCCTGGCTTTTAGTGTTGTTTTTTGTTTGTTTGTTTGTTTTTGGCTTTTTTTGAGACAGGGTTTCTCTGTGTAGCCTTGGCTGTCCTGGACTTGCTTTGTAGATCAGGCTGGCTTAGAACCCACAGAGATCCACCTGCCTCCTCCCTGAGTGCTGGGATGACAGGTGTGTGCCATGGAAAAATATATTTTAAAGAGGGGAAATACTGGTGGGTGGAAAGTTTTAAGTGGGGAGAGAGATGCAGAAATGGGGGAGGAGCCAGGCAAAATTAATGATATAGGAAGACACCATAAAGCAGTCTGACACTTAATAACCTGATCAGAAAAAAAATGTAAATACAGGTACTTTACATAAATAGATAAAGCTGCTCCCAGAAGCCAGAGGTAATTAAATGAACGTTCCTTTCTATGAATTATTGGTGAGTAAGACCCCCCAGACAACACAGGCAATTACCACTCTTGCTGAGTGTTTACCGGAACTATGTGGTAAAACCATATTGCTGAAGATGCCTTGCTCACAAGACACAGAAATCAAATTGGGTCTAGCCTGCCTGTTGGCCAGCTCTCAGAGTGCTGGGAGATGCTATAGAGACTGTGTCAGGGACTGGAAAGGGAAGGGGGTGTCATCAACAGTCTTACTCAGCCGAGGGCCTTGCATGTGACAATCCTGACCAGGCAGACAAGGTAAGCACACTGATGAAACCGTGCCAAGTCTGTTATAAGAGTAACAACTCACTCCCTGATTGGATTTTGTGCCCTCCTTGTAGGGAGGGACTCAGTTCTGATACTGTGAACCCCATCAATAGCCCATGGCTGGAGGGGACGCAGGCCCCAGTGAGGAAGCTGCTGTTGTTGTTTTGCTAGGTAGCTATGATGTGACCCTCTAAATAGCTATGTTTATGCCCATGGTACATTGGCACAGCCGCTGGCTTTGGTGAGGGAAGTGGCTTTGCACCGTGCTCAGTGGTGACTGTGGAGACTAGTGACTGGTCAAAGGGAAAATAAATAAATGGCTGTTTGAATGCCTGGTCAGAAATGAGACATCTGCATTACCTCCTCCAAGGCTCAGGGAACATCACTAAAGGACGGATGGAGAGAATTTAAGAGCTGGAGGAAGCCGGAGAAGCAGAGTTAGAACACTGGCTTCCAAGCATGACATGGCTGCTACGCTCTTGACTTCTCAGCAGCTGTGGTTACTCACACAAGATTGGGCCTGCCGAACACCTTATTTTGGAAGGAGGAGGGACTCATGCCTACCTGCTGAGAATTTCTGTAGGTGGCCAATGGTTGTAGAGGGAGGGACTGCCTTCTCCAGACATGGGTAAAATGCCTATGCTCCAGCAAACATTCTTGTAAACATTGCTAACGAAACTCATTGCATTATGGGCTGGGGAGGTGGGAAATGAAAGAAAGTAGGAAAGAATAGTTAGGATGAAGAAGGAATTAGTGAGACTGGGAGGGAGACAAGAGAGTTGGAGGTTGGTCTGATGTGTGTTACTCTCCCTTAAGATCTGGCTACACCTATCTTTGTTTTGTAAACCTGCCTAAGACATATCTGATTGGTTAATTAAACGGCCTATACCTGGGCAGGGCAGAATGGGGTAGGCATGGCTAAGGTTCCCGGGCTTTGGAGGACAGAGAGGATCATGGGAGACAGACTGACGAAGAGAAGGGAAGAAGGAAGATGCCATGATGGGTTAGCCTGGAGAAGATACAACATGGGGTGGGGAGGAAGGACTCCAATAATGGTGTGAAAAGGCCCAGATGAAGAATAAAAGCAAGTATTTATAAGATTATGGATGGAAGAAAGGAGGATTAAGGAGGATGGCATTGGATAGGGGCTGGGAGATGGATGATGAGGTAATGTAGACAGCTTAGGTAGGAATATCTGCCCGGCCCAAGGTTAATAGGGCAATTATAAATCTTATTATTTGTGATGGCAGGTTAAATAATGGCACCATGATAATCTTAGGGCTAAAAAATATTGTATAGCCCAACACTCACTTCTTTTATTTACAACAACAAGAAAGGATAAGGGGATTTGAAATACATTATGTGCGCATATAAAATCATCATAGCGAAGCCCATGACTACACGCAATTAATGTATGCTACTAAAACCTTCTTCCTCATGGAAAAAGTCAGCCACCCCTGCTGACTTGCCCTTCAAAGGCCTCACCAAAGACTTAAACACTCATTCCTCTATCTGAGAAGTGTGACATGGGCAAGGAGAAGTCAAACCATGGAGGGCCAACAGAAAGTCTCAACTTTCCATGTTATTTCAGGCAAGTTACCCCAGCTCTCTGTACCTCTTTTTCTTCCTCTGAAACTGAGGTCAAAAAGTACCTTCCTCATGAAGCTTTTTCAGTGAGAAGCTGGGACAAAAAGCCTTTGCAGGCTGTGTGGCACGGTACGCATACGGTAGATGCTAGCTAAGAGTTGCTGTGATTGACAGTGTCCAACATTGCAGGGTCTGAGAAGGTGGGGGTGTGGCTGTGGGGTGGTCCTGCTCCGGCTGAGGAAAACCTGGGGTTGTGGCTGTGGAATGGTCCTGCTGTAGCTTACCCAAGGCCACCGTTGCAGAGGCTGGTGAGCAAATGAGGCTAGAAAGCCAGCTTAGGAGTTGAGAGGAAATATACCTAATTCCTTCCTGCTTCTGTTTTTCTTCACATTGTTTAGCCGTCTCAGTCATCTTCCTTTGAAGTTTGCATGTTAGTGCCTCCGGGTGAGTGCACACATGAGGGTTTGGTTTTCTTCTTGATTCTGTAAGATTTCTGGTTCAGCAATGGCAGGCCTTCACATTTGCTTCCCTGCCAGAGGCATCAACAAATTAAGGGATTCTTGAGAACCAGAAACTTCACCTGGCCTCTTTTGCTGCCTCTCTGGCTGTCCCTGGGGCACTCAACAGAGGCCCCTGCTTAGCTGTAAGAGCACTAAGGACGGTGCCCATCTTTTCTCTGTGTTGCTTTGGATTGGAACTTGGAACTTCTCCAGGTGATAAGTGAGCCAGAGGAGGCAGTGGGATGAAGGCCTTCACTTGGGAGGAGAGGGGAGAGAAGGAGGAGAAAGAGCTGGAGGAAGGAGGAGGGAGAGCAGCAAGAAGGATAGCGGGCAGATCAGGAAGGAGAGGAGGAGGAAAGAGGAGAGAGAACAGGAAGAGGGATAGTAAGAGGAAGGAGAGCAGAAGGAAAGAGGAGAGAAAACAGGAAGAGGGAGAGCAGGAAAAGGGCTGCAGTGCAGTTCCCTCAGGCAAAGAATATGCCTCTTCTAGCCCTTGGTGAGTTTTCTCTGAGTCCCCAAGGCTTCATCAAGAATGCTTCATCTTTCCTGGTATATTGCAAGCCTAGTGTCCCCCACCACCCCCATTCCTCCACCCAGCCCAAGCCCAATCAATCCTTTGCTAGAAGGCTTTTCACTTCACACCAAGATCTGAGCTTTGAGAAACAAACTCAGGTAGAGAAGGGAGTAGCAAGCAATTAGTTCTGCTCCTTTGGGCAAATGGGTGGACTGTCTGGGGCAAGGACCTGGTGAGGAGCAGCCTCTGTGAGCCATCTCAGGGAGCTGAGAGGAAAGTCTAAGTACAAGCTAGAAGCTGGAAACAAAGTTAATGGCTTGGGCTCCTATACCTTTTAACCTAAGCTTCAATGCTAGCAGCCAACTAGCAACCAGGAAGAAGAGGGACATTTCCTGGAAGGGAGCCTAGGGCATCATGCCTAAAGATCTGGCCCTCCCTGAAGCCATGAAGTAGCTTAAGCCACCTCTTCCCTCTACTGTCACTTTAAAGAGAAATAGAAGCAGGGAAATCGGATTTTCTTTTTCTTAGAGAAGTGAATATTTTTTGCAGAAACTGATTTTTTTTTTTTAAACTAGGTACATTAGTCAGATTCTCTAGAGAAACAGGACTAATAGTGTAATTGTTAGAATTCAGACCTGGGACAAGCAGCTAAAGTGCCTATTTAACCAAAGCAGACCTGGCCAAGTCCTCCCAGCATCCCTCAGTCCCTACCTGTTACAGGGCATGTCCGGCATACCCCACCTACCTACCCTGAACTTTCCAGCCAAGGGGCTGGGCTTCCTCTCTCCCAGAAGCTCTTCACTATACAATCCATTTTGGTTTCCTTCTCTCTCTCTGCATTTTCTCTGTCCTTTCCCCTCATTTCTCTCTCTCTCTCTCTCTCTCTCTCTCTCTCTCTTTCTCTGTATGTATATGCTCGCTCTTTCTTTCTCTCTTTCTGTCTCCTGGTTTGCATGTCAACCTCCCTGGCCCCATTCCTTGGGATGGTAAACCTGTCCAAAAACTGGCCCCAGTAAACCTGTATTTATACTTTATTTTGGCTCTAATTGGCTCATATATCAGTAATATATGAAGTACAAGCATAAATGTAAGTATTGTAAATACACACACACACACACACACACACACACACACACATACATACATACAGAGAGGCTCGAATTGGCTTGCATGCTTATGGTAGCTGAGAGGTCCCTGATTTGTCATATATAAACTGAAGACCCAGATAAGCCAATGGTGTCATTTGGAATGACTTGAAAGCTGGAGAGCTTGGGGAGTTATGATGCCAGTTCCAGTCCAAGCAGAGGAGAAGATGAGGTAGTGTAATCCAGTTCAAAGAACGAAGCAGGAAAAGGCCTCTTGCTTTGTGCAGTTTGGGCTCTCAGTGGGATGGACTATGTCCACTCCTCCCCGGGGAGTGGTCAGTTGTTCTGAGCCTCATGATAACCTCATTCAGAAACAAGCTCACAGCTTCTCAGGAACAGTGTTTAATCTGAGGGTCCTCTGGCTCACTTTGATGATGTGTAAGATCAGGGAGCTGGAGAGAGGGCTCAGGAATTAAGAGCTCTGGCTGCTTTACTAGAAGCCCCAGGTTTGGTCCCTGTACCCACATGGTGACAAACATCTGTCTGTAACTCCAGTTTGAGGAATATGATGAGAGCTTCTGGTCTTGGACATAATAAAAAGATTGCCTGCCATGCTGGGCTATAACTATCATGTTCCAGTCCCTCCCACCACACACATTTCAGACAAGATCAGCTCCTAAGGCGGACCAGGTCAGCTGTGCAGAGTGATGGGTTGAATTTTATCATTCCAGAATTCACACGTCAAGGTCCACACTCCTGGTGGCTCATAGTGTGACCTTTTTGGGAGATAAATATCACTGCAGGTACAGTCAGAGTAGGATGAAGTCATTAGAAAAGGATAAACCTTCAGAACAGCTCACGGCCTTTTAAAGAGAGAAGTGGAGGCGGGGGCTTTGCACATGCTACCTAAGTTGCTCTACCGCTGAGCTACACTTGAGTTGAAAAGGAAACACCTGGGCATAGATACATACCCAGTGAGGATACCATGTGGAGGACATGTCCAGAGGGGATATACTATATGAAGGATAAAGGTACAGACAGGGAGATTACCTACGATCCACAAAACAGCAGAAGCTCAGGAAAAGCATGGGAGTGGCTCTTTCCTGCAGCCTACTAACACTGTGACCTTGGACTTCTAGCCCCCAGGACTGTGAAACTACACATTTCCACTTCTAAACCACCCACTTTGTAGTCCTTCCCTAGGCAAAGCAATGGAAGTAAAAGCAGGAAGACTACATTCCCACATTCTATGACCAGGAAGCCCTAATTAGGACAAAGGTATCTTAATTCAGCCCTGTTGTGATACAGCTACCGTGAAGTAGCCAGCACGTTGATTGCAGTGTTGACAGGGACATTGTGGACCATTCGCTCCACAGGGGTCAGGGGGCACCAGAGGAATCTTGCTGTCTTGCCTCAGAGCCCTTTCCTCCTTTGTCCTATGGGCCCAGCACTGCCTTTTACAGCCTTAACTCCCTTTGAGATGTCAGTATCTTAGCCAGTGCTCAGGGCTTTGATAGCTTAGGTATTGCAGGAATGGAATTCAGTGCGTCAGCAACTGATGGACAAGAGCAGGTCCACCCTCCTGGTCTTTAATGTCTGGAGGAAGTAGAGTCTGCTTCATGAAGACCCACTCTGAACAACCCTTCTCCAAAAGTTCACACCCCTGGGTGAACCTACAAATGTCAATCCATTCTTTCCTTTGGATCTTCCAAGCATGTGTACTGTTTGTGTTAAAACTTCCCACAAAAGGTAGCCAACAACAAAGTCCTCCTGAGTAGCAAGGAGAGGAGGAACTGACCCAGACCTTCCTAGGCAGGATTGGTCAACAGCACATAGCAGCAGAGGACTCTGGGTAGGTTGGTCACCAAAGACCAGTCTTCTCTTACAAAAGCCAAGGAGTGAAGGAGGGACCACAAGCTAGAAGATGAGGCAGGAAGAAGAACGCTGGGTGGTAGGAACTCCCAATTAAGGACAGTCATGGCAGACTGTCCAAGTGAACAAGATGGCACTGAGTGATGGTAAAACAGGAACTGCAAAGATCCCATAGGCACAGAAAGGAAGGGAAGCAAGCACCATGCTGCCCCTCACCTGGGGGAGGAAGAAATAATGTCAGTGTTAGAGTGATGGGAAATGGATGCCTGGGTGGCACAAGTTCCGTTTTCTGAAACTGTCATTTTCTCTGCTCAGCCACTATGGTTTGCTGTACGTTCAGTGAGGAACACTCCTTTCCAAGTGTATGGAGGTCCTTGTCTGCATCAGGCATTTCCTACTATACCACGGTCTGTGGATAAGGAAGGAAGTTGAGCTTTGAGATGGGAATGTCTTTACTTCTGGTATTTGCTCAGTCTGGGGAAATTTTGATTATTTCTGTTTCTCAGAGCTCTTAGGGAATCCCACAGAGCCTTTTCGTGAGAGTTTCCTATGATACCGATGGCATTTAACTTAGAGGATGTCTACTAAGAAGAGGAAAGTGCCCAAGGTGACAATAGGTCAGTGGGTGAATTTGTGGTGTGTCTCACCTGCATTCCAGCATGTGTCACTGTGTCCAGGGACGCCCCAGAGCCCCAGAGCATCGGGTCACAGTGAGACTTTATGCCTGAGCTAAGATGAAATTTAGATGTCATCAACTCTAATTCCTTACTTCCTTATCTGGAAACTAGCTCCAGTGGAGGTGGGGCCTTCCCAATGTTTCAGTTTTGAGATGGCGTCAGGGCTAGAATTTGGCTCTTTCCAAGGCCAGGCTGTCTTACTCTATAGGGCTCCATCATCTCTCTGCACTTCTCTGGCTGGTTTAAATTTTGAGGAGAAAGGAAGGCCATCCTGTGCCTCCGGATGGAAAGGGAGAGAAGAGACAATGGGGGCTACACTTCTGTGTCGGGTGAGCTGTCTAGAGCCAGCCTCGAACACCATTGACCCCACAGCGCTGTATTCTCAGGGGCCAGACAATAACCACCTGCAATCCAAAGTCAAGTGTAACGGGGTACTGTGTGCTGGCTTGTGCCTGGAGCAGTCTTGCCAACTGTCCACCTCTCAGCTGTGTAAGCCTGTGCCACACTCACCAGGTTCCATGCTTGGGGAACCTTCATGAGCCAGCTGGGTCAACTCTTAGGCTTCTGACCTGTTCTCCCCTTTCTGGATGGGTCAGTGTGCCTCTCCATTGAGACGGTCTCACAGAACAGACCATCGATCTGCCAAGTGGGTAATCTGAGACTGCCTCAGATTTCTGGTCAGCACCCATAGTTGTTGGACTGTGGCCACCATTAGGTGCCTGTTCTGTCACAGTACTCACCTCAGGACACTGGGGATTATGATGCTTGTCATGGATACTGTGAGAAGGGCTAGTAAAGGAGCTGACGGGGAAATGCTTGGAAAAGAAAGACTTGATGCCGCCAGGCTGGACAGGCAGAGAGCCCTTAGCTCAGCTCACTACTTTGCTTATCAAAAAATGACTAAGGGCCTAGAGACATGGCTTCTCACATGGCTAAGACTACTGGCTGACCTCCCAGAGAACACTAATTAGACTCCCAGAACCCCCATGGTGGCTCAAAACCATAAACAGTAGGCATGCAAGTGGTGCATGGGCATACACGCTGGCAAAACACCCACACAAAGTTAAAAAAGAGAGGAGAGAGAGAGAGAGAGAGATCCGGGGCCAGCAGGATGGCTCGGTGGGTGAAGGTGAGTTGGACCCCTGGAATCTACAAGGTGGGGGAGAGAAGCAACTCCTGTAAAGTTGGCTTCTGACCTCCACAGTCCAGCGGGGAAGCACATCACTTACAGCGGCGGTTCTCAGCCTTCCCAATGCTGTGACCCTATCGTACAGTTCCTCATGTTGTGGTGACCCCCAACCACAAAGTTATTTATGTTGCTGCTTCATAACTGTAACTTTGCTACTGTTATCAACGATACTTACATACTGTAAGTATCTGACATGCATGAGCTCTGAGATGCGCCCCCTGGGAAAGAGTTGTTCGACCTTCCCCCCCCCAAACCGGTCACAACCCACAGTGGATTGAGACCAGTGGATTGCATACACACATGCCCACAAATAAATAAGTAAGTATAGATGTAAATTTCTTTATAAACAAATGTAATTTTAAAAACATAACTTACTTACTGGTTGCCAACTACTTCCTATTAGATTTGAGACAGCTCACATCTGGTTATGCCATCTCCTTCCCATGTGGTTATCCGCTGGCTTTCTTCAGCCAGGCTGCCAGCTGAAGCACTGCCTTGGAGGTTGGAGTTGTGACTGTCAGAAGCACATCCTGGATGCCATCCAGAGGACTGTGCAAGAAATGAACTAAAATTCCAACTAGAAAGGGATTAAGCTGTCCTTTGATTCCTCAAAGGCATTTAGCTCACTTCTGAGAAGCCGTCTGCCCAGCGGAACTATAGAGCGACCAGGTTCTGCTATTAGGACAGAGGCTGTATATTTTTATACCCTTTGCATTCCAAATACTCCCCAGTTAATCCAGTATTTGAAGGTTTTCATGAGCCAGTGACAGTGGCAGCACTCTTCATCTAGGACATTGAGAACTTCAGCACCTATCTTTGCTTTTAAATGTCCTAATACTCTGCCCTGTTTCCATGGTGTCCTTAGCTCAGTGACAGGAGCCATTTTCCAGAATTTTTTTTGTAATGTTAAAAAAATATATATAAAGACTTAGCTGTGAGCAAAGTTAAAAAAAAAAAAAAAGCAAAACAAAACCTATCATGTCCTGCCAAGAGTCACCCTTCAAGTCAAACTTTTGTTGTCACTTTCTAAAATTTAACAATGGGGATAAGGATGGTCCTTCTGGAATATGGATCCCTGGGTGCTGGGGGAAGCAAGGCAAAGGTTCTGCCTAGGGCGGTGTGGGGATTGTATATCAGATATCCTGCATATCATATATTTACATTATGATCCATCATAGTAGCAAAAATTACAGTTATGAAGTAGCAATAAAACAATTTCATGGTTGGGGGTCACTATAACATAAGGGTCACAGCACTAGGAAGATTGAAAACCATTGCCCTAGGATCTCTTAGACACTAAGGCAAGATGTCTTTAGCTCTGGCTACTATTATTCTTGCTGATGACCACCTGATTGCAGGGATAGAGGGAAAAGGACACTCCTTCCAACCTCCCCGCCACCCTTCTCTGGTTTTTCGAGATAGGGTTTCATTGCCTTGGTTATTCTGGATTCTCTTTGTAGACCAGGCTGGCCTCAAACTCACAAAGATCGGCTTGCCTCTGCTTCCTGAGTGCTGGGATTAAAGGCTTGTGCCACCACGCCCAGCACTTCTAATGTAGGTCTCCTGTGGGAAGCGTTCACTTAGAAACATGGCTTTTGTTCCATGCACCTCTGCCATCATAGTTCTCAGCAAGTGGTGAATTTCAGGCAGTCAGCACTACATAGAGAGATACTATCTCAAAAAAAAAACATGAAAAGAAAATAAAGATATGGAATGAACGAAGGAAGAGAGGGAAGCAGGGAAGGAGGGAAGGAGGAAGACAGAGAGGGAGAGGGAGGGAAGAAACCAAGCTTGCTCCTCACATCACTTAAAGCTTAAATTCCTTGGGATATGGTAACACCCATATAAACCACATGTATTTCAATGTTAGTGAGTTTGCTAGATCATTCTGGATCAAGAGTTTTATTAAAGTTGAAAGGGCAAGAAATGGGGAAGTAGAGAGGGAGGTATGCTTTTCCCACAAAAATAATTTTCTGAGGTTGCTGCAATGAAGCACCATAACCAAAAGCAAGTTAGGGAGGAAAGGATTTATTCGGCTCACACTTCCGCATTGTTGTCCCTCACTAAAGGAAGTCAGGACAGGAACTGAAACAGGGCAGGGACCTGGAGGCAGGAGCTGATACAGACGACATGGAGGGGTGCTGCTTGCTGGGTTGTCTCCCATGGCTGGCACATCTTGCTTTCTTGTTGAACCCTGGATCACCAGCTCCAGGATGGCACTACCCAGAATGGGCTGGGCCCTCCCACATTAATCACTAATTGAGAAAATTCCTTTCACCTGGATCTTATGAGGGCATTTTCTCAATTAAGGTTCCTCCCTTTCAGATGACTCTAGTTTGTGTTAAGTTGACATGGAACTAGCCAGGACACCAAACTATCTACTTGCTACTGGCAGATACTAGTTAAATGTCCGGTATGTGCAAAGAACTGTTTGACCATGGTACCCACAGAGAAAAGGGGAAGTTTGTGCCTGGCTGTTCCCAGCAGTTAAGGTGCTGTCTCCGATGCCCACTTACCAACAGGCTTTTGGCTCTGTTTCCTGTAAATGCTGATACACTCTGGCCCTTTGGCTCAACTCCAGAACAGGATCCACATGTGGGGAGCAAGACAGAACCAGGGACCAATGGTCCAGAGGAAGTTTGCTCATGAAGCTGTCTCCATCTGCCAATTACCTAGAAATGACCTCAGAGCAAGACCACCCAGCTAAACTTCCAACTTGTGGAAAGAGTTAAAGAAAAGCATAGGCCGTGAAGGAAACCATCAACAACAGAAAGATGATGCCCATGTAATTGAACGAGGGGCCCAAGTTCTAGCCCCATCAAGCATCAGAACTTGGCAGCTTCAGCCACATGGTTCTGGCTTTAGAGTCAAGGATATCAGAAAGGAGTCGTATGTCCAGGGTATCCATGCATGGAGGTTCAGAGGGGCCATCGTGTGAAGCTGTGAATTGAAGCCTGGATTTCACTGAAGACCTCAAGATGTTGGAGATGCCAGAGTCATGTGAGGGGAGATGCTAACAGGGTATGGTACCAGCCAAAGAGAGAGAAGTGTGTTACAGTCAGCAAAGCTGAAAGGAGTTGGAGATCTGAAGAGCTCTTTGACATTAGACATGGAGATGCAGAATTTGGAGTTTGCCCTGCTGGGTTTCAGTCTTGCTTTGGTCCTTGTGTGCCCTTTCCTCTCTTTTGGAATGGTAATATATCTCCCGTGCCATTGTATGTTGGAAGTTTGTGATCTGCTTTTCTGATTTTGTTTTATAGCAGGATACAGTTAAGAGATTGCCTTGAATCGAAGAAGACACTTGCTTTGAACTTTAGACTTTTAAACAGTGTTGGAATTGTTATAGACTATAGGGACTTTTGATGTTGGACAGATGCATTTCTGCATTATGATATGGATATAAGCCTTTGGGGGTCAGGGGGTGAAGTGTGGTGGTTTGAGTAAGAATGGCTCAAAGGTTCACATATTTAATTTCTTAGGGAGTGGCACTATTTGAAAGAATTAGGGGCTGTGGCCTTGCTGTGAAGGAAATGTGGCACTAGGGCTTTGGGGTTTCAAATGCTCAAGCCAAGCCCAGCGTTTTTATCTTCCTGCTGCTTGCAGATCTGGATGCAAATTCCAGCAACATGTCTGCCTGCACATTTCCATGCTCCCCCGTAGGGTGGGGACAAGATTTAACTCTTGGTTAGGTCAACATCTCCTCTGCAATTTACACTTCTTCTAACAGCTTTTAAAGCTGTCACTCCATCATCTATCTTCTGACCTGCATGATTTGGCTTCTAGCAAGAGATCTGCTAGAATTCACCTTTGTTCCTGCTTTTTTGCCTTCTAGATGTCCCCCTTCCTGTTATTATTTACGTAGTTTTAATGTGATATTTCTGGATGCTTTTTTTTTTTTTTTAGCTTTCCTGTTCATCTTGGCATCACTGAGCTGTTGTAATCTACGGTTTGGTGTCTGTCGTAATTTTGGAAAATTCAAATATTTCTTCTACACTATTCTCTTTGTTTCTCACAGTCAAAATACATGCTGATGGAATGTTTGGCATTGGCTTTCAGCTTGTGGATTTTTTCATTGTCTTTTCTTTGTGTCACAGCTTGAGTAACTTCTGTCAAAGTTTATCAGGTCTTTCCTCAACCGTGCCATTTGCTCATGACCTTACTTAAACAGCCTTTCTTTCTTTTCCACCATATTCCTTCCTATTTGCTGATATAGTACACTGTCCATTTTTTTTCTGTTTCACCATTAACACAGTGATCTCAGTTATTTCAAGTCCTATGGCAAATAGTTGCACCATCTACATGGTACCTGAGTCTGATGACTGCTCTGTTACTTGACTCTGTTATTTGCTGTGGTCTGGATTCCACATGCAATTCTGCAATATGTTTCTGCCTTCCTCCAGGCATAGAAGTCTCCCCTTGCCCTTCCTCCTGCTTCAGAGAACTTTCAGCAGTGTCCTGGGGTATTGTTCTTTCCCCTCCCCCTCCTAGAGGAAAAGTTTTGTTTCCTAGAGGAGGTGGGAGGTGACATCTAGACAGGGTTTTGTACTCATCCCTATATTCATTGCTTTTGCATTTGCTGTGACAGAACACATAACAGAGCAACTGAAGGAGTGAAAGATTTATTTTGGCTCATGGTTTCAGAGAGTCTCAGTCCATCACAGCAGGAAAAGCACGGCAGAGTTCATGGCAGTGGGAGTATGTGGGTGCAACTCTTTACATAGCAGTAAACCAGAAAGCAGAGACTGGGACCAGAACCAGGGGCAACTTATAACTTTCAAAGGCTGACCCTTGGTGATCTACTACTAGCCAGGCCCATACCACCTAAAGGTTTGACAACCTTCCAAAAAGTACTCAAACCATGAGCCCATAGGAGAGGGTTCACATTCAGACCATAACACTCCCACAATGGCTGCTATCTTTTCCTCTCTAGTCTGCATCATGGGGGGCGCTTTCCTTATAGTCTCTTCAACCTTAGAGTCTTCAGAGAACAGCCACAGAGAGGAACAAACTCTCCTAGACGCCATACTTTCTTGGCAACCCCCATGGCATTCCTGTTCATGAAGCATTCTAGCTGAGTTCTTACGGGTTTGCAGTCCCCACATAAGCCTCCATGGGTGCCCCATCTCTCGGCGGTCCCTAGATTTTAACCTAGCTGCTTGCCTACACCTTCAGCTCTCTTCTGAGCCCACCAAACATCATGCATGCGTGCGTTTTTCTGCATCTGTTGCTGTTATAGAGGTGGTAGCATTATTTCTCCTAAGTGTGGGCATCTAGAGTAGAAACAGAGAGTCGGAGTGGAAGTCATTAAAAAAAAGGGGGGGGGGCTTCTGTGACCAAACACCATGACCTAGGCAACTTATAAAAGAAAGCATTTAGTTGGGGCTTATGATTTCAGAGCGCTGAGAGTCCATCATGGAGAGACAGCACGGCAGATGGCAGCAGATATGTTGGCTGGAGGAGCAGCTTCGAGGTCACATCTCAAACCACAACCAGGAAGCAAAGAGACACACAGGAAATGGTGAGACGCCTTTGAAACCTCAAAGGTCATCCCGGTGACACACAGTCCATAACAAGGCCACACCTCCTAATCCTTCCCAAGCTGGTCCGTTGGCTGGAGACCAAGTACTCAATGCAAATATTTGAGCCTAGGAAGGGCATTATTGTTTAAACCACCACACCTGGCTTGTAGATTGAACTGGTAGCCACTTTTCTCACGGTGTGTTTTTATTTGGTCCCTGCATTATTCTATTTACAGGTGGGGTCCTGAGCCAGCGAATGCAAAACGACTGAGCACAAGGATGTTGCCTTCTTAGGAATGAGGCGGGAGTGTGAGAGTAGGACGTACCTACCTCAGGAGGCAGCGTGGCTTGCTATTGGGGCGAAGCTGGAGGAACTGAGGAGCCAAGGGAGATGGGAAAGGCTCTGGCATTGTTTAGGATGGGCTGAGGAATTAGCTGGCAGGCCTCACACAAGCCTTGGCAAGAAGTGGATCTTAGGAAAAGCACTAGTGTTAAGGGACCCAGAACACTTTCTGTGAAGCGCTCAGAGAAGCAAGGCAGAGTCTGCATATCCAGGAAATTAGCTCAGTTCCAGGGCAGGGATGGGTTTTTCCTATTGTTGGGACATCCAAGCCTGGCCCCTGTGGGGAACTGGGAGGTGCTAAAGGAAAAGCAGTGATGGAGAAAGAACTGCTGGGAAAACCTTAAAGCTACTACTTACTCTGAGTCCCTGCCTTTTTTTTTCAGGCATGTCTGCATCCATGTGTGTGGCAACACACAGACACTGATGCTGTGTTTCAAAATCATTTACTCAAATATATTTGTTTTCAATTAATCCACTTATTTGTTTATTTATTTATTCACTTAATCAATTCGTGATCACCGGGTTTTGGTCTTGTATTCTCTAGCCTGGTCTGCCTGTGTAAAAGGTATGGGTGTGGAGAGGCATGCAGCTTAGTGGCTCTGGGTGCTCTGGGTGCTCAGAGATGGTCTGCATAAGGGCCTGATGTAAGGGGATGATGACTGTCTGGAACCCCACACATAGGCAATGCCCTCATGTGACCTGTGTGGTGGCTAGGCAACAGATCTCTGTGGGAGACACAAACAAGGTTCACCTTACAAAAGAGACCACAGATTCTGAGCATTCCATTTAACAAGTCATGTGGTCCTGCCTTTACTTGCTGCTTTACTTCATCGGCCTGTCCAGCAGATCCCATGTTCTCACAGCTAGCATCTCTATTCTGGATCTTGAAGTCTCCTTTCTCCTCATTGTCTATTCAATTTCTCATGCCCATTAAGGCAAACTTAAGTGCCACCTTCTCCAAACTTTGTCTGAATTTCCCAGTTAGAATCACTAATGCTGGTCTCTGGGTTCTCATGTATAGTTATCTGTATTTCTCTTTATACTTAACTTTGCTTGTTTTTATTTCACTTAGGCAGCTCCTGAGGGCTATTTCCACAGTCCTCTGAAACTCATAGATTGTGGTTGAAATAAAACCAAATGTTTCCTTTAAGAACCTTTCTGGTGCCTCTTGTACAAGTAAGGGCTTTCTAAGCCTGCTCTTGCTCCCAAATAATGACACAGAGACCTATATATTTATTAATAATAGCTTTAGGCACTACAGCTGGGCAGGTTCTCCGTTAGCTCAATCTACTTTAACCTGACTAATCCTGACACTGGCCTACTTTCCAGCCATGTGGCCCATTACCTGCTGTCTTAGTCTCATCTTCATTGTTCCTGCTTCATCCATGTCCTCATGGCAATGCCCAGTCTCCACCTGAGACACACACACACACACACACACACACACACACACACACACACACACACA